>NC_064409.1:62828957-63138957 GCF_023375975.1 Astyanax mexicanus | reverse complement strand
CTTACTTAAGAAGAAATTTTGGCTATACTATACATTACTGGATTAGGTTTTTTTTTTTTTTTTTGAAAATTTTAACTTCTACTACTTTTTTTCACACAATTATCCGAACTTTCTAATCCTTATATTTTAAGAAGTAGTCTTGTTACTCCATTTCAGCTTTCTTAAATTCCAAATAAGTACAAATACTACTATTCTGAAACCCTATTGGTTCATACCTGATCCATTGTACCTGCATGTCACGTCACACTTCATCTAAAACATAAGAGGTGTACATCTCTGGTAAAAAAAATAAAATAAGACACAGCTTAAAAAGGATGAGTTTCTTTGATTTTACCAAACTGAAAACCTCTGGAATATAATCAAGAGGAAGATGGATGGACAAGCCATCAAACCAAACTGAAATGCTTGATTTTTTGCACCAGGGGTGGCATAAAGTTTTCCAAAAGCAGTGTGTAAGACTGGTGGAAGAGAACATGCCAAGATGCATGAAAACTGTTTAAAACTGATTAAAAACCAGGGTTATTCTACCAAATATTGATTTCTGAACTCTTAAAGCTTGAAAGCTCTGCATGTTTTTTGTTATTTTAGCCATTTCTCATTTTCTGCAAATAAATGGTTTAAATGACAATATTTCTATTTGGAATTTGGGAGAAATGTTGTCCATAGTTTATAGAATAAAACAACAATGTTCATTTTATTCAAACATATATCTATAAATAGCAAAATCTGAGAAACCGATTTAGAAACTGAAGTGGTCTCTTAATTTTTTTCCAGAGCTGTATTTAGCCCAGTATGAAGATGAATCGTGGCAGAGACTCAAGGGAACTCGAGCGAAACTAAGAACTAAGCTTCTCTAATATATTTACATTGTACTAAAATACATTTAGTTTCAATTGTCACATATGCAACTGAAAACATTTTTTAACATTAACATTTAAACATAATATTTTGAGGTGAGGATAGTACACTGTAGGCCCCTGTGGTGTGGAATGAGCTTTTGTCCCTAATGGCATTTTTTTCTTTAATCATTAATGAAATCTTGGATGGAAAGGTGTTTCACAAACATACCAAGAGCATGATCCAATGAGCTACAATGACCACTATTTACTAAATATTAAACCCCAACTATGTTCTGTTGCTACTGCTTTCAGGATCTCATTCAAATGATGGTTACTACAAACATATCTTTATCAACACTTATCATGAGCAGAACTACATGCTGTGGAAAGCTGTTGTAATGAGTAATAATTTCATTATAGGTCTTTTAAAAAACTGCCCTTAAATGGACCCTTAGTTATTATAAGACCCACACAATGAGCACCAATGTAGGCTAGCCTTGGCACTCAAGGAGCAGGAAAAGCACCATACACAGCCCACAATTACCACTTCCCACTCAGACTATCCTCAAAGGACCTTGCATTACTGCCTACCCTTTCTGGTGTTATTACTAAGAACTGACCTCTCTCCACCTCAGTAGCCTATTCTTTGTGAAGGTCACAGAACAAACTGTCTACACTGTTCATTTAATGTAAAACAGTACTGTCATCTAGGCTACAACAGCTAGAAAACCCCACTTGTCAGTGTATTTCTGCATCCATATTTACAGGATGCAGTCTTTAGGATATCAGGCAGAAAATGCACACGCATTAAAACATAACTATGAAAAAGATGACAAAAAAGAGTAAGGTTAAAATGTGGCTATAAAGTATTCATACAAGGCTGTGGACTGTTTAACAAATAATTCACACAATTTTCTGTTATCAACTGTACACTTTTGTTCCTTCCCAACACTGTACTGTGTGACTTTTATTTATTTTATTTATTTTTTTTAGCAAACTTTAACAGTTTGTCCATTGCACACTCAAAAGCCATTTAAATTTAAAAAAGCAAAATATAAAAAGGTAGAAGGAAAAATGCTCCTTCAGGTTCAGATTGTTGAATCTTATTCTCTCTGTAGTTCATCTAAGTCTGGGCCAAATGTGGTAACATGATTAAATTGAGTAAAAAAATATCATGGGGTTTTCAGATTAAATCATGTGCCTTAACCAAAACCAAAACAATTTGGAAGGTAAGAGAAACTTTATTTCTCAGTGTTCGATGTTGTATTCATGAAGACCTAAGTACATCATTCTGCCAATATCTGGACAAAACCTTTCTGGCCAGACAGACTGGGTCTTGTAGGTGGCACTAGGTTAGCAAAATTCAGAACACATTCTACAGCTGTATATCGTTTAGGCTCTAAAAGGTTTAGATAAGTTTCATTCTAAGTAAAGGAAGATGCCGGCAAGCACCATGCATACTAGCAATTCTTGTAGACAGACAAAAGGTGGCCCTTTCCAGTTGAGAATATGAGATGCTGTACTGTATAGAGTTCCTATAGAGGTTCTCCTCTAAAGAAGAAATGCCATGGCAGTGGATTAAATATAATGCGGTGCTCTAACAATGGAATAAACTGAATCTGATGATAAAGGACGCAGTAAATTGTTGTCAGTGCACAGAATAAACTTTCATCTGTCCATTAAGACTTTTAGTATTGGCCACACCCCCTCTAGAATGTACAGGCCTCCCTATCATACAATTTGTTCCTGTTTATTTGTTCAACCCTTCCCTTCAAACAGCCTGAGTCAGTGTTTTATATATATATATATATATATATATATATAAATATATATATATAATGGTTTCAGTATGAAAACAACTGTCAAGTTTCTGTACATGGAAATACCCTAAGCTTCCTTTTTTTCTCATTTGCATTTCTAAAAGCATTTGCTTGATTTATTTATGTTTATTTATTTTACCTTTATTTTCCCTCATTATTGTAATTATCATCTTATTTTTGTCACGGCTCAAAACTCAAAAAACAGGCTCAAAGAAAAGAACATATTCTAAAGCCATTGCACAGTATTAGAGTAGAATTTAACCTCATACACACACTCACATTAGTAATTAAGCCAGTAAGCACTCAGAGAACACTTGGAGGTCAGGTTCCTTGCTCAGCCGTGGCACCCCAATTGTGAAATGTTGAGGAAGGAGAAAGGGCTATGCCTTCCTGCTCCCACACCCACTTCCTGCCAGTCCAGGGGATCAAACTGCCAAACCAAGCCTTCTTCTTTGACCTTAAGGCCATGACTGTGTTCTTAAGAATGAGTACCTACTACCACTACTACTAATAATAATAATATTACTTACTACTGCAGAGGCAACTAAAGCTATCCTGTCTGTGCTGAACTGACAGAATGGTTACTGTGGCATATGCCAACATTTTTGTAATTGATGGTTAAAGGAGGAATGTGTTAGCTGCCCATCCAAATGGCTGTTTACCACTGAATGTATCTACAATGAACACACTGGTGTTGGAACTATACCAACGAGTGAAAGGGTCCCCTTACAAGCATTTTGCTGTGGAACGTTTACCAGTGTGATATTTAAATATTTTAAATATAAGAGCTTTCTTTACATCAAGAATAGGTCATTTAATTTGGTATAAAATAATCAAGCTCATCCTAAGGACCTGAGCCTCTTTGACAATAACTAAATTGAGATGGCTAGACAACTGGGTCACAGCATCTTCTTCTCTTGTGGAGTGTTCCCATTGTGTAGCAACCAAGACTAATTGACACAATCCATGAAGACCCCACCTCACAATTTACAGACTTTAAGCAATCTGCTGCCAATGTCTTGATACCTGATACCACAAGACACCTTCAGAGATCTTGTTGAATCTATGTTGTGATGATTACAGTCATTTAGAGGCACAAGCGGGATCTAGACATTATTATGCAGGTGTATTAATGTTTGTTGTTATAGATTATCAATGTATGCTGTAATAACAGAAATTAAGACTGTTATAGTTTTACACGGTTGTACAGCAGAACAATTTTACAAGCAATCTTCTGAGCAATTAAGTAATATTTCCAGGTGAAAAAAAAAATATTTAGTTTGTTGCAAAGCCATTGTAGTAATTTCTGTTGCAATGGAACACTTTCCACGACTTTCCACAGTTTCTCTTTCGTTGCAGTACAAAACTCTGCAGCAGACAGTCCTTGTTTTCATGTGAAAATTAATTTCCATACAGATTTGCCTGTGGCCATTACATACATTTTGTTTCCTGGACCTTTAATCCAACTCTTAATATCTAATCGCATGGGTTTTTTTTGTTTTGCTAATCAATGGTTTAGTCCTGCCCCTGACACATGCCTAGTACCCGCAGAAAAAGCAACGGTTACAGTTTAACAAAATTAAACAAATACATACCTACATAGTAAATGTGATTCAAACCTCTAAACAAAATTCATTTGACCGTTTTAGCTTCATAAGCCTACATTAGTGTGGTAAAAGCCAGCCGTGACTACGGACAACAAGGGTTGTGCAAAATATTTGGCTGAACATATTAATCTGAATAAATGATAGCAAACAATTTTATTTTAAATCATATTGAAGCGTTTCTAATAACGTTGGGATTTGTTTAGTAGCAGACTACTCCTCCTCCTTCTCCTCCTCCCTGTGCACTGCACTGCACTAAACATATATTAATGACTAGAGTAGCACTGCTGAGGTAAATGTACTGTGCATTGTTAGTTTGTGTGCTGGGACATTAAAATGTTCAATATTTTTAAATTGCATTTTTTTTTACATTTTAGCTATAACACGTGTTTAAACTATAGCAAATGTTATGATATCTTGTGAAAAAAATTGCCCATTTTTCAGCAAATGTTTAATTTTGCTCAGTTTCAGACAAAAACATGTAGAGGCTCTATCAACATTTAATCTGTGAAAGAAGAGTTCAGTTTCAGAGATTTGTGCTTCTTACTGTACAACCCCTAATGTCTCGACGTAACTTTTTCTCAGACAGAGCATCTTGATCAGTTACACATCGTCCCAAGTCCACAGTGATCACAGTTTCTCACACTGGAAGAATGGACATAAGCTTAATACAGGTATTGTTGGGAAAAAAAATTAACAGAGGATCCCACTGATATGTTTGTCAGTTTAAATACCAAAGAGTCAAATAAATTAATTTAAAAAACAGCAGATGAATGCAAATCGATAATAATTCTTAGCTGGAAATAAAAAAGTTTAAAGGAGCTTCAATTTATGTTCAGCTTTCTTATTCATGCATGGCTATCACCTACAATGCTACACCAATTTTGAAATGCAGTAGGTTATATGGAGCCCTATCCAGACGGGATTAGTTTCTCAGGGGGGCGTCTGTGAAAAATATTTCACACTTCTATTCAGTGATAAAACTTTTGGATCCGGACTGCAATTGAAAAAAAAACAGGAGGACCAGTGAGTTTTTAAGCTTTCTGGGTCACGTAACATCGCGTTCAGTAGCTCCTCCATTTCCACTCAGTGTTGTGTTTACATGGATCTCCATGGAAACGCGCGACCAAAGTGTAATTGTGGTGCGTGGCAGTGGACAAATAGCTATTTTAATAAACGCAAGGTGATGAAACTCAGAGATGTGCGTCCGGACGGGACTAAAATTACGGGAGGCCACAGAGTTCAGTGGATGTCTGAGAAAAACACATACATGGTGTTCCGGACAGGAATAAAACCACAGAGGACCCCCCCATTAAAAGGCCTATTGTATTTAAAAAATAGCAGCTTTACTTTTTAGAGGGCATGTCCTTATTGTTACTTATTTTATAAAAATGTTACCAATACGTTAACAATACATTACTCATTTTTAATGTTGAGGAAAAGTTGTAAGTCACAAAGAAAAGTTACAAAAAGGTTCTACATAGAACAATGTAGAACATCTGCCAACATTACAGTTAAGAAGTTTTCGATTGTCTGGGAATCCAAAGTAACTAGTGCTATTACTCTCTCAGCCTGACTGTCCTGTTATTAAATGAAGACTTCAGGATAGTTATCTATTGCTGAACAGAAGAGCCACTTATTCATCCATCTCATCACTGTTCAAGTTCAACAGCCGAGTGGTGTGACAGCTGAGGCTACAGAAACGGTGATGAGGGAACTGGATACAATTACATAAAAATTATCACACCAGTTAACAAAGACTGAACTGTGTGTTCTCTCCACAAGGTTGTTTAATCTAAACGAGGAAGAGACTCCAACCAAGGACTCGGACACAACCTCACCACCACAGAGATCTATACGATTACTGAGAAGCTACAATTCTGGGTAAAACTTCCTGAAAGAAGCAGGTACAACTGACGTGTCCCGGTTTATTCATATTGTTTGTGGATAATCAAAAGCGACCTGGAAGATCCACACCCCATCAGGCTCTTTTCAAAGTCACTAACAAAGAACATACTGAACCAGTTAAACTGGTGTACAGAGACACTTATAGCCTCGAGATAAAAAAAATGAAGGATATCTTATATGCTCTGCCAAAATCAGTGTTAATGGGCTTCATCATATTTAGCCAGTAAAAGCCATTTAATACTTTAATGCTTGTGTAAAATACTAACTAATATATCAATATTCAGATACACCATTAAATTCCTTAAATTAAAGCAATGGCTATACAATATTAAAGGCATTTTTAGTATTTAATCAATCTGCACATAATTAGAGAATATCACATTATAATTAGCGCTGTCAACGCACACAAATTATTTAAAATCAGAAATGCATTATTCTTTTTTCGAAATAAATTCATTACACCATCAAGTTGGACCCCAACCTCCACCATAATCTGTCCTGCCCCCACCCAACATACTTCTTAAACGGTTCACTTGTGGTAAGAATGTGATCTGTTCTCAATCTGACCCAGCTATCAAATATACTTATTTTTAATTTAAGCTAAACTACTGATAAAACGCAGTTTTATCTGATATATTAGCCAGATAATATACTGCTATGAACAAAGGCTGTCTCTGCTGCTCCATGTTGTTTACACATGCGGCCTGTGCTGTGTTCACTGCTCGTAGCCACGTGACTCTGTTTACTACACATCCCACTGAAAACACTGAAAATGAAAATAGAAAAACAAATCACAGGGAGAAAATGCTCCAAATAAACAAACTCATCAACTGATCTGGACCAGAATAACCAACTACAGGTATGAAAATGTCCTTTTACACTTAGCAAATTAAGTTCTAATTCAGAAATCCTGAGCTGAGATGTTTACTATAAAGTAAAAAAAAGGTTTCCTCAATCCAATTTGTAATGCATTCTTTACTCCAGCGCCCAACATTGGCTTTATCTCTCCTCAAATATACAAGTATATACTAGTATTTTAATTGACACTAATATAAATATAATTGCATTTAACATTTCTTACATTCATTCTTTTATTTACATTTAAATATCCACTATAAAAACTTGCGTCTTAAGAAGAACAGAATATTGTTGTGATTAATCTGATTAATTGTTTTAATCAGTTGAGACCACTAATTACTGAACTGAAATGTAGCTTCAGGCTATAAAAGAGTGCATCTAAAGGGAAAAGGCCTTCTGTATTCTACATCATTACACTGTAAAAAAAAACTGACAGGCAAATGTAAATCAATAGCATGAAAAAAAATGTATTAACTCATCTTATTTTAGTCAAACGTTTTCCTAATCCACATTTTACTCATGATCATAAAGTGAATAATAATGAATAATAATGCAACAAATTGCAGCTGAAGTTTTGCAGCTAAATATTATGTAAATTGTTTAGTCTGAGCCTTCCTCTTTGTTCACTGTATACATTTCCATCTGTAGGTTAGAACTTCCTCTTTAATGCTGGTGAGAGCCCTCTTACTCTCATGCTGCATTTGACTGGTGGAAAGTTGGAAATACTGTTTTTACCACTTATAAATTCCATTTGAATAAACAATGAGGTAATATTTGCAACTAGGAAGTTTTATATTTCAGATTATACAGGTTTACGAGATGTGACATATACTTTTATTACATTCAAATGCAGGGCTGACTAATTTATTGCACTATTTTGTTTTCATTTTGAAAAGGTCAAAAGGTCAATCTGAACACAACTTTGTGCACATTCTAGTTGAAGTCTCCTGATCATTAAACATAACATGTAGATCAGGGGTGTCCAAACTTTTTTTGTTGGGGGCCAGAAGGAGAAATATATTGGAAGTCACGGGCCACACTATGAAATAAAACAAATAATGAAATATACCACTTTAAATAATACATTTTTCCTGATTATTTAATTTACACACCATTTTACTTGACTAACTATCTTCATCTTTAACAGTGTTGTGTAAACTAAGATTTTTCATGTTTAATCATGATGTCTCTTAATATAGAACTCCGTTTACGGCAACTTTTAGACTCTTTGGGACGTTTTTTTTTCGCTAGAAATGCGCACTCTCTCCGCTTTTAGACTCTTTGGGCCATTTTTCTGCGCTAGAAATGCGCACCCTCTCCGCTTTTTGACTCTTTGGCCCGATTTCTGCGCTAGAAATGCACACTCTCTCCGCTTTTAGGCTCTTTGGCCCGTTTTTTTTCCGCTAGAAATGCGCAATCTCTCCGCTTTTACACACTTTGGCCCATTTTCTGCGCTACAAATGCGCACTTTCTCCGCTTTTAGACTCTTTGGCCCGTTTTTCTGTGCTAGAAATGCGCACCCTCTCCGCTTTTAGACTATTTGGCCCCGTTTTTCTGCGCTAGAAATGTGCACCCTCTCCGCTTTTAGACTCTTTGGCCCCGTTTTTCTGTGCTAGAAATGCGCACCCTCTCCGCTTTTAGACTCTTTGGCCCCGTTTTTCTGCGCTAGAAATGCGCACCCTCTCCGCTTTTAGACTCTTTTTCCCCGTTTTTCTGAGCTAGAAATGCGCACCCTCTCCGCTTTTAGACTCTTTTGCCCCGTTTTTCTGAGCTAGAAATGCGCACTCTCTCTGCTTTTAGACTCTTTGGCCTGTTTTTCTGCGCTAGAAATGCGCACCCTCTTCGCTTTTAGACTCTTTTGCCCCGTTTTTCTGCACTAGAAATGCGCACTCTCTCTGCTTTTCAACTCTTTGGCCTGTTTTTCTGCGCTAGAAATGCGCACTCTCTCTGCTTTTAGACTCTTTTGCCCCGTTTTTCTGCGCTAGAAATGCACACCCTCTCCGCTTTTAGACTCTTTTTCCCCGTTTTTCTGAGCTAGAAATGCGCGCCCTCTCCGCTTTTAGACTCTTTGGCCCGTTTTTCTGCTCTAGAAATGCACACCCTCTCCGCTTTTAGACTCTTTTGCCCCGTTTTTCTGCGCTAGAAATGCGCACCCTCTCTGCTTTCTGACACCTAGCGTTCAAACTTTGAATCTCACATTATAAAAACCTGTTTAACAGCGGGCCAACTTTCATTCTATTTCTAAAATACCTCGCAGGCCGCTCCAAAAAAGGAAACGGGCCGCAAATGGCCCGCGGGCCGTAGTTTGGACACCCCTGATGTAGATGTAAATTCTAACTCCCTTACTGAATATATACAAAATTAATAACAGGTGAAATACTTTTGATTATCTCTAAATATGACATAGTGTCTCAAATTGTATACAACTTTCTTACACATCACCAACCTTTGCTCTAGTAGGTACCATTGTGCCAGTTTGTGATTGAACCTGCAAAAGCTGATTGCGGTTTTGTCCACTCAATGCCTTGTTTTAAAATATGCTACAAATATCCATGCTTAGTGGGTGTATCTTCCAAAAAAGCCAAACAGAGTAAAGTTGTATTTACTGGTTAACAATCAATTTACTGGTACATTTATATATCTTCCATGAAGCTTCCGATGCTTGAACGCAGCATCAGACTCCTAACCATAGAGGCCTGTGGTGTTGATGGAATTTATGACATATCAGGCAGTTAGACAGTTGTGGCGCGCTGGAGGTGTGAAAGCATGTGCCTTTTTGTGTACAAGAAAGAATGGAAAGATAGATCTACTTAGAACTGTGCTTTTTATGATTAAGAGGCACAATAGATGGGAAGAAACTGATAAAATGAGTGTATGGGTCACAGTTTAAACATTTTCAAAATCTTTCAGCAATTTAAGCAGCTCATTTACTACTATGTTTTTATTTTTTTTGCCAACTCAAAATGTAAAAGTTAAAACATTTTACTATAGTAAGTTGAGTTAATATAAAAACACTCTGAAATAATTTACTTCATCAGTTTAAGCTGGCTTGGCATTAAGAGGCAGAGTCCCAAACAGGGAGGAAGCCTAGCCTTGAACTACACAGTATTTTTAATTAGGATTTTCCATTAAAAGGAAAATATAGCCTACAACTAGACTCAATCACTGTACAGCAAACAAAACCTATAAACAGCTCTGAAAACAAATAAGATACCCCCTTACAAATTATGAGTTTCTTTGATTTTACCAAATAGAAAACCTCTGGACTATAATCTAAAGAAAGATAAATGATCATAAGCCATCAAACCAAGCTGAACTGCTTGAATTATTGTACCAGAAGTGGCATAAAGTTATCCAAAAGCAGTGTGTAAGACTGGTGGAGGAGAACCTGAAACTGTGATTAAAACCAGGGTTATTTCACCAAATATTCATTTCTGAACTCTTAAAACTTTAGGAACTATATGAACTATATGATATTTTCATTGCATTATTTGAGGTCTGAAAGCTCTGTCTTTTTTCTTATTTCAGTCGTTTCTCATTTTCGGCAAATAAATTCTCTAAATGACAATATTTTTATTTGGATAAAAAGTTGTCTGTAGTTTATAGAATGAAACAACATTTTACTCAAACATGTAGCTAAAATAGCAAAATCAGAGAAACTGATTCAGAAACTGAAGTGCTCTCTTTTTTTTCCAGAGCTGTATTTTGCTGTATAGAAAATTAATCTTACATGACAACTACATGAGAATTACAGGACTACAAACTACTGTTAGATAAGCACTGTTCATATCCATATGTTGAGCCCTGTTCAGCTTTACATTGCCCACAATGTGTTAGTTTATGCAAATTGACGAATTCCCAAAATAGCTGTGACGCTTCACCAGCAGATAGGAAACTTTAGACTGATCACTTCCACATAAGATCATTTGTAGATTAACACACATTTTAAATGAATGGAAGCTAAAGTGTTATAAAGGATTATATGAGAACTGATATTTCTTACTCTTGGGCTTTTCTACAGTCAGGAAGTGGACAATCTGAGGTACCTCTAAAGTACATGCTTTACACTGCTTTACATTTCTGGACAAGCCGAGAGAAACTAGAGACCGACCGATATGGGTTTTTCTAAGGCCGATGCCGATACCGATCATTAGTGGTCAGAGTCAGCCGATGGCCGATGTGACCTGCCGATTTTTAGGGCCGATATGCTATCGTATTATATTTATTTGGCATGCTTAAAATCATACTAGTAAGAGGAGGCACAACAGTTGTAAACTTCACACAATTTATTGAAAATAAGGTTAGCATTTTATAGTGACTTTAATGTTACTATATCACTATATGTTAATAAAAAAAATATTAATTTTATTTAGATTGTATTATCCATAACATTTTATTTTATTCATTATATAACATATGTTCTATATACACTATATATTCATGTTTATAGTAGAAATATTATGTTGGCTATTATATAAAATTTACTGTAGGGGCCTACTAATTAACAAATGTATGACTTGTTGCAGTCTGTTAGTCTATTAATTATTCATTTTAATATGTTTAACAGAGTGCAAGAAGACTTCCATAATGTGACAACTTTAGATAGTTACTCCAAAACGGCAAAGCTCATTTCTTCTTCAACTCCATAAACGAATGGACATGGGAGGACAATGTTATAAAATGTTCACATTAGGGCTGCAGCTATTATTTTACAAAAATGGGTGACGTTTAAATTAAGAATAAAATTATAAATAATGCAAAAACAGACAGGTGCTGTAATTTAAATATAGCTTTATCTGTTTTTTTTTTCTTCTTCAAATGAGCTCCTTAGCCAGAGAAACGCGTCTCATCAGCTGTACTGGAGGTTCGGTGCGTGAGCGGAAAATGAGTTGAGAAAGCTGAAGAGCGCGGACTTTATAGGTTCAGGATAAAATGAGCTTTTATCAGAAAAGTCTGGAGGGGGTTCTAAAGTAGAACCCGACAAAACAGAAAATTCTGCTCATCGTTTCATTTAATATCTAACAGCGCAAACCGCTTTAAACGGGTGAGTTTTACAGCAGAACAGCAGGAGGCGGCATGATTTAATGTCTGTTTGTAGTGAAGGAAAAAGAGATGTTTTATTTTAACTCCATTATTTTAGAAACTATTTGTTTTATTAATTCGTTTACAATAAAGCTTATTTATATACAGTGCTGGGAGTAACGGCGTTAAAACTAACGGCGTTACTAACGCCGTTACTTTTTTTCAGTAACGAGTAATCTAACTAATTACTATGACTGTAACTATAACGCCGTTACCATTTCCGACACCCCGTTACTGCACGTTACTTTAGCAGCTCTATTAACTTTTTTTTTTTATTTCGCTTTGCCCTGGTTAACCCCTCCTCTGTCCGGTGAACTTGAGCTTCTGGCCGCTGTGCCAGGTTTGGCGTGGTGAAGTGAGGCACAATTGTGACGATTTGCGTGCTCTAATCAATTCAGTGATTGCCGTGGACAACCCAAGTTCCGAATTAAGGACGTTAAGCTCTTTTTAGCTGCTCCGGTTTTTGTGGTGCTGCTGCTTTCTATTTTAGAGCTTAGATTCTCTGCCCGAATCCCACCTGACCTGAGGACCGACCCGAAATCAGGCTCCTATTTTTATTTTATATAAAGCTCTGGTGTGATAATCACAATGTTGCTAAGTAACCAATTATTATTGTTCACTAAAGCCAACGAAATAGCGAAAATTGAAAGTGAAAAACATTTGTGTTAACTGAATCTAATAAAAACGGTAATTAAAAGGAAAAACATAACTATCTCGAACTGTATTTTGTGTTTATAAAACTAACTAAAACGAACTGAAATTACTGATAGAATACCCTCATTTTTGTGTTTAATTTATTTATAAGCGCTGTTGTACAGCGGAGTTGTACAGCGGGAGTTGTTGTGCCGAGCGCGCGGCACTCGTGGTCCGTTAGTTCTTGTGTAAAGCGCTCGCGCTAGCAAGCCCACCCTAAAATGAACAGAAAAAATAAAAACAAAATAAAATTAAACTATAATAAAAATGAAAACTGTAATCACGTAGCTCTGGGCGCACGTGAACGCCTCCGCGTTTGACTTGCAGCATTGTGTGTAGCTGTTCTTAAAAATCATTTAAATTAAATAATAGTTCTATGCTTCTATGTTACAGTGTTAATTAACATAATTCTGATTATATTTCGCTCATTCAATCAGCCCGAAAACAGACAGTTTATGGGGCGGATCGGGTCAGGCTCATAATGACATGCAGTTTATGGTTCGGGCTTGGGCAGAATGTGCACGGGCTCCGGCTGGGTCGGATTTTTTGGGCACGATCTAAGCTCTATTCTCTTTTGGTGAAGCTGTTATATTAATACCATTTTAACGGGCATTAAATTGTTGTTTTTGTCCATTATTTTGTTTTATATATACATATTTCTTTTGAGTGTGGCTTGGTTTGTTAAATTTCATCCCCAGACGCGTTTTTCCGCTTTTTTCAGTATTACAAGTTTTAGTAATTTTCTTTGGTTGTGTGGAGAATTTCGTTTTATTTTTTTGAAATTCGTTAGATTATATTTTTGTCAACATTTTGGGTTTATTTTCGTTTGTTATTTTTTGTTATTTTTCTAATAATAATAGTAAATGCATAATTGATTTCCTTTTTTTGACGGGCGAATAATAAAAAGTAACGCTATAGTTACTTTTACTGGTAACTAATTACTTTTATAGTGCAGTAACTCCGTTAGTAACTCAGTTACTTTTTTGGAGAAGTAACGAGTAACTATAACTAATTACTTTTTCAAAGTAACGTGCCCAACACTGTTTATATATAAGGAGAAGTACAGTCCTCTAATAATCCTGACTAACCAGTAATTATTATTTCAGCGCAGCTGATGCTGCGAATATCCTTAAACAGTTTTAGTCCTGCCCTTTTTCATTTCGTCTAAAAATAATTTAAATACTGAAAATATCAAGTGTTAATTTGATTTTATTTACTTAGATTTTCGTTTCTGAAGAAGAGACGTCAGTTATTTTATACTAGAGCTTATAGATAGGGCTTGCCTTGCATAGTCAGGGCGCATTCCAAATGCACTCCTGCCATCAACGCTAAGCATAGTTTCGTTTGGAGAGAAATGCTACAACACCGATGCAGTTGAAATTCTATTCTTTTTCAGTAGTGAAGCAACATCACAGATTACTAATCATGAGAGAAAATATAGACTTTGGGACACTGGATTGTAAAAATGGATGCCTTACCCGTTGAAAGTCTTGCTCACTCTTGAAACCTTGCGCTGCGTTCCAAGTAGCTGCCCGCAGATGTGCCGGATTAAAATCGGCGCGGCCAAATAAGAAAATCGGCCGATGCCGATTGATAAAAAAATAACAAAAATCGGCCGATTAAATCGGCTGGCCGATCGATCGGTCGGCCTCTAAGAGAAACAGAACAGAACAGAACAGTCTCTGATAGTGAAAATGTGAGGACTGAGGAGGTAGAGCAGTAATACATAACAGTACACAAATAAGACTTCAAGTTTTCCGCCAGCATTGTGTCTTCCATTTTCATTGTTACTTTGTTAGTTAGCAGCAATGAAGCATCAATGAATAACATGGAGAAACTGTTATTTTAAGGTAAAAATGCTACATAATTCTGCTTTAATTGTGTCTACTGTAATAATATTCAACATTTTAGGTTAATACACAGAAATACACAGAAACACACAGCTCTAATCCTCTTCGTATACTGTAGCTCTAAATCAGTTTTGCTGCTGCTTGCCCCTTTGTCCTATAAGTCAGCAGCATGTACGCAACAAAATGAGTCATGCTAAAAGTGTTTCAAACTGCTACTTCTAATGTGTTGCTACTGACAATATTATATAATGGGTGAAAGTTGTCCTTTCATTATGATTTAGACATAGAGTGGCTTGCCTAACCAAACCCGCATTCATACAAAACCTGATTGACATATAATACGCTTAATACTGCACATTAAAGCAGATTTTTATTGACGCATGCAACTCGATAAACGGAAAAAAACCTGCCTACTTCAAATGGAAAAACTCGTGACTACTGTTCTGCTGAAACCATATACAAACAGATAATTATGCAAACAAGGAAGATAATAACAAAATGATTTGTCAATCTGATAAATCAAGCCTAGACTGTAAATGTTGGCCTTGTTTTGTTTTTTATTGAACTTGTGGCTTTGGTGTTTTCTGTCTGCCTTGCTTAGTTAAACATATCAAGTCTACATGTCCTGAGAATGTAAGGTAATCCACAGAAATGAATACCAGCGCACACGCTTTCCGATATTTGTGACGTTGGATTCAGTATTTTACAGCATCCTTTTAGAGGGCATTTATGCAAAGCAATGTACTGTACCTTCCTTCCACATCATGGCTTACTGAGTATCCATGAAACAGTAATACCCAGGGATTAAAATGAGGTGAAATGGCTGATGTGCCTTTGTCTCAGGACATAAAAAATGAGAAAACTGCTGATAAACAATAATAATATATATTATTATATTGATATACTTTTAGTGAAATTAACAGTCTATTAAGTGTTTTTAGAAATAATTAACAAATTAAATCAGAAATGTAAATATGCATGAATCTCTATAAGCAGTCACGAAAAAACCCTGTGAAACAGTGTACTGTTATGTATTACTGCTCTACCACCTCAGTCCTCACATGCCGTTTTCACTGTTAGAGACATTTCTGAGCTCGGCTTGTCCAGAAATGTAAAGCAGTGTAAAGCATGTAATTTAGGGGTACCTCAGATTGTCCACTTCCTGACTGTAGGAAGAGTAAGAAATATCAGTTCTCATATAATTACAGCATTATAGATTACAGCATGATATAGCATTATATTTTATGTTCCAAACACCCAAAACTAACCATATAACAGAAAACCAAACAGGTTGTGTGAAGGAAATGAGCACAATTATAAATCTAACTTGTATTATTTATATTTAAGAGGGCTGGATAATACTTGAAATGAACTGACATTGCAATGTTATTTTGTTCTGAGATAAATATTGCAACAAAAAAAATACAGGAATTATCACCAAAATGTACCAAAATTTGGATATGGAATAAAAACTGTCATCGCAAGTAAAAAAAATATTTCTTTTAAACACTGTTTTGCCAGCTTCACTAGAGTTAAATAGTGCAGTAAGCTGCATGCTGAGTCCAGAGTAGCGATGGTATAGATGCAATTCTTCCTTTTACAAGTCAGTGGGGCATCACATTGCATTTAAAGCTGGTGTTTTAAGATACAAATGCTACATAATACTGCCAAAATTACTAAAACACACCAAAAACATCTCAAGATTTTAAGATACCAGTGAGTAAATGGACTGAGATGGAGTATTGGTGGATATTTTTCACCGAAACAGAGTTGTCTGACCTGCCTGCCGTGACACCACATAATACTGTAATAAGCCTGGGAGATGTATTCAAATTTTAACACATTCCAGACTGTATGCATTCTGTTTATTTGAATGCTGGGAAAATTGAGTGTGTAAAAATAACCCAATTAATAGTTCCTGTTTATGATTACTAGTTTCTTTCAAGGAATACAGTTTCAGAACTCCTCTGTAAGCAATAAATAAGCAAGACCATATTCCCTTTTTCTAACAGACAGCATGCTTTATGTCTGAGCTGTCCAAAATGAGACCTCTGGGACACAGCTGGTTCGTGAAGAGGTTTAATTTGGCCCACATCAAGCTTCTCTGATCCCACCCTTTCTCCCAGTAACAGAGCAAAAATATTTTTAGATATTGTTACTTATTAAATTTAAAATGGAAGTTTTCAATGTGTTTCATTAAAAAACAATGTTTCACAATATGAAATCTATATGTTTGTATGTTTGTTTGTGCTTCTAGGTCTTGGCCATTCTCAAACAGTGTACATTGCCCACCCCCATAAAAAGACCAAAATTTCGGGCACCATTGCTTAACAATGCTGTACTTTCTGCAACAACAACAGCCCCTTCTTTTTTCTTTTTACGAATGAGTGATTTTATCTTAAAGCAGTTTCCACAGTCCACAGGGAACAAAACTAAAAAAAACTCCAATTACTGGTCTTACACAATGGGGGAGGGTTTAATGTATTTATAGAAAAATGAAATACAGCAACAATACCTGAATAATTTGTGGGATTAATTAAGAAAAGATCAAACAAAGACGAGAATGTTGAGAAATATTGTGAAACATAATAAAAAGTATTTTAGTTTAAATGGAAAAATGATCATGCCCTGCTTTGTTCGGTCGTGCTGCTGAATGCAGGGCCACAGGCAAATGTGACCGCTGAATTAAAATGTTTCACTTCCCTATTTTGATACCGATTTGAGCAACTTTCCTCAGTATCCTAAAGTAACTTTAACACTTCAGTACAGAGAACAGCACTTTATAAACCCGTCAGGAGTACTTTACTATGGTCGGACTCTCAACACTCAGACTAAACCTCTCACACTTCAGCCTCTGATTATAAAGGCTGATAGACACGGAACATTTCTAAAATGGCTTCATTTACATAGACCAGAGCATTTGTGCGTTCACAACTTCGCATGCCATTGCTTGCATGTGACAAAACATAAAATTGTACAGTATTTGCCAGTGAAGATTTCCTTGATCCACAATTTCATTTAGGTGTCAGCAGCCTAAATGCTGGGTCAGACATCAGAGAGAAAAGAGAACTTCACCTAAAATATCACACTTACATTGTGTGATGTGATGGTGATATCTGTGTGTTTCTTCCTGTGAGTCAGTGTATGCTAAAATAAGGTGTCATTGCGGTACATCTCATTAAAAATAAATGGAAACGTTATATCTGCTCTTAACGTCCAGTACTGGCAGAAAAACAAGGCTTTAATATAAAGTATATCCTAATGTGAAAAATACAAGTGTGGATACTGCATTTAAATTGTACTCTTTTTACTGAATTAGTCACTGTATAAAAAGGTAGACATACAGTGCCCTCCATAATTATTGGCACCCCTGGTTAAGATGTGTTCTTTAGCTTCTCATAAATTGAGTTTTGTTATAATATAGGTTATAATATAATATAGGACCACGATGGGAAAAAAAGTAAAGTCCAACCTTTAACTCAAGTAAATTTTAAGGGGGAAATAAAATCCCTGACTAAGAAATAATTATTCTTCATAAAATCACCTGTTCCACAATTATTGGCACCCCTAACAATTCTTAGGAAATAAATTTAATAAAAGTATTTCTGTCACTTCTACAGTAGTTTACGAAGTTGATCAGAGTATGTAGGAACATTTAATTAGTAATTCACAACTTCCTGTTTCCCTGGGGTATAAATATGACGTGACACAGAGGCCATTTATCTTCAACATGGGAAAGACAAAGGAACATACCATTCAAGTGAGGCAGATGTGTGTTGACCTTCACAAGTCAGGCAATGGCTACAAGAAAATCGCTACTCGCCTACACCTGTCCATATCTACTGTCAGAGGAATTATTAAGAAGTTTAAAACAACTGGAACAGTGGTAAACAAGCCTGGACGAGGACGCAAGTTTATTTTGCCACCACGCACAGTGAGGAGGATGATAAGAGAAATAAAAAGTTCTCCAAAGCTCACTGTTACAGAATTGCAACAAATGGTAGCTTCTTGGGGTCACAAAGTCTCCAAAACAACCATCAGGCGCTATCTACATGCCAACAAGCTGTTTGGGAGACATGCACGGAAGAAACCATTTCTCACTCACAATCATAAACGCAAACGTTTGGAGTTTGCTAAGCGGTACTATGACTTCAACTGGGACCTTGTGCTTTGGTCAGATGAAACAAAGATAGGGCTTTTTGGCAACAAATGCTCTAAGTGGGTCTGGCGTAACACAAGAGCTGAGTATGCAGAAAAGCACCTCATGCCCACAGGGTGCATGGCATCATGAATGCTCTAAAATACCAGGACATTTTAAAACAAAATTTGGTGGCTTCTGCCCGAAAGCTGAAGATGGGTTGTCACTGGGTCTTTCAGCAAGATAATGACCCTAAACATGTGGCCAAATCTACACAGAAATGGTTCACCGCACACAGAATCAAGCTCCTCCCATGGCCATCTCAGTCCCCAGACCTCAACCCCATTGAAAACCTGTGGGGTGAGCTGAAGAGGAGAGTGCAGAGGAGAGGACCCAGGTCGTTGGATGATTTAGAGAGAATGTGCAAAGAGGAATGGTCAAAGATCCCTCTTTCTGTATTCTCCCATCTTGTGAAACATTACAGGAGAAGATTAGGTGCTGTTTTGTTGGCAAAAGGGGGTTGTACAAAGTATTAACATCAGGGGTGCTAATAATTGTGGCACACATGATTTGATGTTAAATAATTATTTCTTAATGTGGGATTTTTTTCCTACTGAATAAATTCACTTGAGTTAAAGGTTGTATTTTACTCTTTTTTTCCATCGTGGTCCTATATTATTTTGAACAAAACTCAATTTATGAGAAGCTAAAGAACACATCTTAACCAGGGGTGCCAATAATTATGGAGGGCACTGTATAGGGGCAGTTTCTCAGACAGGGATAAAGCCTACTTGTAGGATATATTTCTATTCAAAATGCTGTGTTAGTCCAAGACTCCGCTTATTCCCTGTCGGGGAAACTGACCCATTGAGCCAAAACTATACTCGAGTGAAAGTTAAAAAGCATCTTCATTGTTCGTTCAGGCATACTCACGTAGTTCTCTTTGTCTGGTAGAATGTGATGCAGTAGTGTATGGCTGTTATTGGTCCTTAGAAAAATATTATTCTTATAGTTGTGGTCATTTAGTAACTTTACACTGACATGATGTATGATGTATTTGGCTGAACTAAATTAAATACACAAAATTTGATCAGTGAGAAAGTAAAAAATCTCATGACCTTTGATATTTGTAATTCCACGTACTTTAAAGGTCTAAACTAAAACTGAAAAAAAAAAAGGTTTTACTGTTTAAAACATAATTATAAAAGTACACATGGTGTACTGTAAATAATAATGCTTGAGCACAATAGTGAAAAAAAATACTTACAATTACAAAAAGCAACTATAAGCTTGGCTCTAATAGTCTCTAAGCTTTGCTTTAGGCTATAGGTCAGTTTTCATATGCCTCTTCCTATCGCAGTCATGCAAAAACTTCACAACATCTCCAAATAGTTTGAATAACTTTACATCAGGTGTAAAAAACCTTTTTGAACATTCAAACAAAAGTAAATGTAAGAATACTTTGAGATATGTTTGGCTAATGCCGTAGCTGGACAAAATTATTATTATATATATATTTTTAAAACTACAAAACTACACTTTAAAAATATTTATCAAACACTAAACATTGCTGACATGTGCACAGTTCTCCACAAGATTTACTAGGCCATACAGCTGTATATTTCTAAAATGCTGTAAACCCCCCTCTGGACAGGGATACGATCTGTTGTTTACATATTTCATTTGATCTTGCTTATGATCAAAAACTGACATTCTTTCCATAAAGATATGGCTGAAAGATTTCTAAATTACCTATGGTAAAGCGTACCTATGACTTTCTTATAGTGTTCCATTTTGTGTTTGTGTGGGTATTCTACTACATTGTCCCCCCTCCTTTCCTCTGCATTTGGATCAGTGTATTAATATACAGAAATGCGTATATTTGTTATAGGTGGGTGATATGGCCCTAAAATAATATCACAATATTTCTATTTCTATTTTACTATTGCATAGGGCACACCCCTAACGGAGATATGAAAAAAATACAAGAATTTTATCAGATTTGTAACAGAAGTCAATGATCCAAAATGTCATGATACTAACAATACACTCCAAATATATCTCCATATATCCAGGACTAAAGTGAAATTAATGATACTGGACAGATGTTATCTGTCTCTAGTATATATATAATGTGAAATGAGAACAGTGTGAATTTTCCTTTCCTAAAAACAGCAAAAAAAGTATCCTAATGTAATAATTAGGGGTGGGTGATATGGCACGATATTTCAGGGAATAATATTATTTACAATATTTCAACAAAAATGTTGACGATATTATTGCATACAATACAATATAGCACACAGTTAATGTATTATAGTAAAAGTTGCAAACATATATACAAAAGTATATCTTTGTATCTTTCAAAAACACTGAAAAGCTCAATAATACAAAAATGATTGATAAACAATAAACATTTGTCTTATGTTACATCCCAGCAGATATTTCAACACAGCACTATATGTGAGACTGAGACATTGTCTGACAGGGACAATGTACAGAATATAAGAGCAGGTTTATTCCACAGTGTGTTTAATCAAATACAGCTCTGGAAAAAATTAAGAGACTTTAGTTTCGGAATCAGTTTCTCTGATTTTGCTATTTATACGTATATGTTTGAGTAAAATGAACATTGTTGTTTTATTCTATGAACTACGGACAACATTTCTCCCAAATTCCAAATAAAAATATTGTCATTTAGAGCATTTATTTGCAGAAAATGAGAAATGGCTGAAATAAAGATAAACAATAAAAAGGTGCAGAGCTTTCAATCCTTAAATAATGCAAAGAAAACAAGTTAATATTCATATTCAAGTTTTAAGCGTTTAGACATCAATATTTGGTGGAATACCCCTGGTTTTAATCACAGTTTTCATGCATCTTGGCATGTTCTTCTCCACCAGTCTTACACACTGCTTTTGGATAACTTTATGCACCTGGTGCAAAAATCCAAGCAGTTTAGTTTGTTTTGTTGGCTTGTGATAATCCATCTTCCAGAGGTTTTCAATTTGGTAAAATCAAAGAAACTCATCATTTTTAAGTGGTCTCTTATGTTTTTCGAAAGCTGTATATTGGAGTAAATATACAAGACAAGACTTTTACTGTCGAAACAGCAGAATCAGTTTCATCCTCTCTCGGGTTTTGTTACCTGGTGTAACAGGTGCAGCGCACCATCCAAGCGTTTTTACACACTAGCCAGCTGAGAAACGGTGTCAAACCATGTAACAGAACAGACGCAGCGTTACCTGGAGCAGAACACAGAGAGCCAGTAGAGCTGCGCGGCGGGTCCACCTGAACGCGTCCCGCCTCATGGTGCTGTCGGTGGGCTGTCGGTGGGTTGGAGCTGCCGGTGAGCCTCACATATCCCGCGGTGTTTCTCACCACCGCTCTCTTTAAACCGGACTCGACCCTCAGTTCCTCCCTCACCCTGTAAACTCCGCAAAAACAGCAGAGCAGCGGGGAAAAGCTGAAAAAGTCACTTTACCGGCGGAATCTCGGGCGAATAAGCGAGTCGTGCAGCGGTGCGGGAAGAGAGAGAGACAAGTAGAAAGAGGAGGAAAAGTTTTTTTGTTGTCAGTTTTTTTCCAGTCCAGTCTGGGCGGAGCGGCCATCCACCATCAGTCACATCACAGCCCACTGCTTTCCCCACCCGCTTTCACACAGGTCACGCCTCCGCTGCACTGCGATTGGTCCGTTCCACTGCGCCTCCTGCGCACGGATTGGTTATCATCCGCGCACCGTTCCATAGTACAAACTTCCTGCCAATCACGTTGCAGCAGGCGCTGTGTGGAGCGTGCTGAGTTACGAAAAGCGGTGGAAAGTAAAACCACACACGAGCTAAAGCAGCAGCAGTTCGTCTCTCCACACACAGCTGCCCCAGAATAGATTCGCTGATTGTTCTGTTCATAACCCCCTCAGCAAGTGCAGCAGTAGCACTTCACACGTTTTAAGGAAGTTAAATCCTAAAGCAGAACATGGTATAATTAAACAGCATGAAAAAAGTGCACGTGGTTAACCAGTGAGTTTAATTACATCCTCATCTGGTGCAGTTAGCAGACTACTTAGCTTTTTCCAGTTTTAAACATGCTTTTGGCTTTAAATTGCATTGAAAACCTTTTTGACGTGTACAATAAAGTTTGCTTTGATCCAAAGCAGTTGTTGACAAGTTCGGAAACAGTGCTTACATTTTCTACTAAAAATGTAAGCACACAGTTATAGCTATAAAGTTCAGCAACCTAGCTGCTGGTTAACTAGTTATCTTCTTAGTCATATCTTCAGACAGGGGGCAGGTGGTGCAGCATTGAATCATTACTGTCCATTTCTTAATTCCTCTGTAATGGAGAGTTTTCATTTGCTTTTATTTTATTTTTCTATTCCACCTTAAATGCTGCAGCCTCTGCTGTCTGTTGCACCATTTAATGTTAAAGTTAGCTAGCTAGCTACTGAGACAACTGCTAGTGATTGTTTATGGAAGAAAATGCCTATAAAACATTAAAAATACACATTAAACACTGGTAATATACTTATCATTATTTTAAACAAAGAAAATACTCCAATTTGTGTATTTCTTTGTGGTTAGGGTTGCTCCAAGATGAAAATCTTTCACCCGATTTGGTCGTGTTCATGTGGCTTGTGTAGGAAATGAAAAACTGCCAAGTTTCTATAACTGTATTAATTTTTATATTTCTTTTTATGCTTAATAACATTCATACATACACCCGAACTTGGGCCAAATTTGGCCAAAAATTCCCACCACTTTCCTCAGACACTGTCAGGTCAGGCTCAAGCAAATCACCTGTGCGATTGTGCGGGCCAGGTTGAGCACAGACAGAACCTGTCCAGGCTCAAGTAGGGTACGTCACAACATGGTCTGTGTGAAATGCATCAGACTTGAG
Source organism: Astyanax mexicanus (assembly GCF_023375975.1). Classification (NCBI taxonomy): domain Eukaryota; kingdom Metazoa; phylum Chordata; class Actinopteri; order Characiformes; family Acestrorhamphidae; genus Astyanax; species Astyanax mexicanus. Next base: position 63,115,270 of record NC_064409.1, on the reverse strand, counting down.
GATTCCACTTCCATGTGGGAAACAAATTTTTAGGATAAAATCCATCACTGCATGAATGCAGCACGAGTCTGCTTATTGGTCAGGCCTCTCTCGGGAAGGAGCAAGAAAGTAAATACAGGAAGAAGGTCCTGTGTCCAAAGATTTCTGCGTATTTTAAGATGGACCAACAGTAGAGATGGCATTTGTTTACAATTGTTGTAGAAACAGAAATGATAAACATTTATGAGAACTATATAAACTACCAATTCCTGCTGAGGACCCACCACACCTTGACTACAGCCTAGGCTTTGGAACACAGATAGCGTGGTTATCCACTCCACAATACCCACCAATACTATTATACTTAATACTAAATACATGCGTCCGTGACCACAATTTACCCATCTTCAAATGGCTATGTCCAGCATTAAGGGATCTCAAACTGGTTTCCTGAAAATGACAATGAGTTCAGTGTTTTCAGTGGCCTTCCCAGCCCCCCTTTTGCTCTAAAGCAGCCTCAGTTCTTAACGGCATGGATTCTCATTTGCTTTGTAATTCTGGTCTGGTCTGAATCCATGAAAGTCTCCTGTAAATTCTGCAGTGATACAATCATGACAACATGCAGAATCTCAAAGCAATTGAGGATCTGTGTCCTAAAGGACTGTGGCTGTTAAAGAACAGAATATATATGCATAACTAAACTGTTATAGTATAGTGTAATACAATGTTCTAAAAGTCAGTGAACAAATCTTTAACTTTTAACTTTTTTATTTCTTTTAAATATGTTTAAATGTGTTAGACCTTGATAGACGGCAGATAAATGCTGTGTGTTGTTGTGGTCTCATATCTGTAGTTTCACTCTATCTAGGCCTGTTTGTAGTTCCGCACAGAGGAGGCCAGCTCTAAGAAAGATAGCTGGCTGCTTCTATTTTTGTGGTTTTTGTGACTGCTCTTTAGCTGCAAGAAGAACTTCCTGCTAAATGACTGCTGGTTAGAAGGGCTCACTCTGTTGATTATATAACCCCACATACTGTGCATAGCTGTTTTTCGGACAGTGCTGCAGAACTATCAATGCCGCAGCTATGATGACTCATTTTGAAATTGCCATTTAGATTCACAGGCCATGCACAGGGGAAAACTTGAGTTCAGCACTGAAATAAGGTCAACACTCCCTAAACACCCACCGACCTATCCCAAACGGTTTAAATTTTGTGCTGAAAGCAATCTGGTTGAAGCATCTGTGGTAAATTCCTATTCACTAGTATTACAGTCATACATTTAAAAGGATAACTCCGTAATTTATTCATGATCAGTTTGTACAGCATAATAGCCCTTTGTTGCTCTGTACTCTTCTGGACTTTCAGTGAGCTCAGAACACATACAGGACCTTGTTGAAAGTTTTATTTAGTTAATTATTCAGTATTGCTACAGAGAGCACTGCATTGTTACATGATGTATTAATTCTGAAGTTTAAAACATACCAAATTATACAAAGGGCATACGTACATGACACAGACTGTTTGCAGAAGTGCCTTTGAATAGACACACAGAGCCTGGCTGTGTTGTATGATCTTACGTGTTTGAAGACTATTTGATTATGAATAAAATGCGAGCATTTTTAAAGCGAAGATCATTTGAATACCACAGCAAACCACATTCCAGTTAACAGCAATGACGTACACAGCAATGACGTTTCAAGCGTATTCGCCTTTTGAAGAACACACATCATCACCGTTGGAAATTCAGTTAGTGAAAGTCAGAAAAGGCTGTTTGTTTTTCTTAGAATTACCAAGAAATGCAATGATTTATAATGCTCATAATGTGAGACAAGAGTTTCTGACACTCTGGGGCTGAATTTTGAATAAGTCACATCTTTAGGTATGGTAATAAGGCCTTAAACTGCCAAACTGAATAAATCCTAAATAGAGTTGTATCAGAACCAGTGTTTTAACTCTTGTGGAGTCCTAAGGGTCTGAAATGGTGGTGAGTTTGGAGCCTATGCAGAATTGTAGGGTGTAAGGCTGGTTTTTATGAGGTGAGAGGAAACCACAGAACACACACATTTCATGTATTGGATTGCACTTAAACCGAACAACTCTGCTTCAAGCTTAAATCTTAAATACCTTTTTTATTTCTATTACAGTGCATATTTATCATTGTTCTGGGATGAACAGCTGCAAAAATATAACTATGGATTGGTTTCTCTGGCAGGAATTAAGCCTAGTCCTAGACTATATTATTATGTGAAAAGGTCTTATTCCGCTAAAATCAATTTTTTCTTGTTCTTGTCCTGTGAAATACTATAGGTCTCTCTGAGTTGTATATGCATGCTGCATATGAAACTGTTCTTTAGCCTCCCTTGTCTGCAGTAGCTAAAGAAAATCCTCAGGAAAACGAGTTGATTAGAGAGATGTTAGGTGTTTATATCAACCAGTTCAGAGTTCATGGCCTTGCCCACCTCGTCTCAGGACCGCCCACAGACAGAGCTGAACCTGGGCTACAGTATTAGGAGTAACAGAACAGTGGGTTATTGAGGGTGAGGGTTATTCGCAGGGCCGCTCAAGTCTGACTTTACCCAGTACTTAGTGCTATATCTTTATAACTAAGGCTGTATCTCTGAAAACATTTTGTCCTTTGAGTTTTAGAGCTGTAAAATTGACTGTGGGTTAAGGCAGCTAGGTGTTCTCTGCTGCAGTCCTGTTAGCCAATCAGAGGTGATATGTTTGCATGGGTGAGCAAGTGTCAAAATCTGTCTTTATTCAGAGACTACTATTTTAGTGATCTAAAGCAGGGCTAAATAGAAACACCTGAGTACGTTTTTTCACAAAAAAACAAATCACATGGGATTCATTCATACTAGGGACAACAACTAGACCTTTTAAAATTAATGAAAAAACGATGGATTGAGACCTTTAATTACTAATTTTCATTCAAAATGCATTGTAATATTGTTTATATCTTTGCTGTAAAGATGCTTGAAGATGAGGAAGAAGACTGTCTTAGTGTCTTAGGTTTTTTGTGGCAAGTGCTAAAATCTTATTTTATTGCAGATGACCTGCAAAATTTTGGCAAGTTTGTTCCTTACCACATTCCACACTGACAAAATAATATACAAATCTATTGATACATATTTCTACATTGAACACTCTAAAGCAGTCTGGAATAAAAAAAAACACACTGTACACTGAACTTAAAGTCAGAAAATAAGAAAATTAAATCTATGTATACAGTACATATTTTTACTTGTCAATGTTAATCATGACCGTTGTATAGTAGACATATATTATGGTTTTGAAAATCTATATGATTACTAATAGGATGTTGGTTCTAGGCTTACAGAGATGCACTTTGGCTATTTTAGATAAACATTAATACTTTAAAGCTTCCAGCCTCCACACAGTTTTTTAAAGTTGTAAAATGTATTTAAGCTCATATCTAGAGTTATTTAGTTACATTGTTTGTTTGTTTTTCCACACAGAGGCCTCAACCAGCACTGCAGGGAAATGTTCCATCATACTTTCTGGTGGAATATTCGTGCGATATGAAACACTAGAACAGCATGTGCAAATGAGGGGAATACAGTGGTGCCATGTATCACAGAAATATTTAAACACACTGTTAATCTTTATTATAAACAAGGAAATGTGTTACTGTGATGTGAACAACATGAACTTTATTTAACATCATAAATGGCAGTGGAGCTAAAATAAAAGGTTTGCTTTAAATAATATAGTACAGATCATAATACATAGCATGTGTTTACACCAAAGTTGTTTACAAAATACATCATTTTTTAAATAAAAGAAAAAAAAAGTTACACATTTTTATCAGATATACAGTACCAGTCAAAAGTTTGGTCGCACCGTCTCAGTTAGTATTTGTAATAATTAATTTATTTATTTGTAAATATATTGAAATTATATAGAAGTCATCCAGAAATCATGTAGTAACTTAAACGTGTTAAACAAACCAAAATACATTTAGGTGGCTCTCATTTGAGGTGGTGTTAACTTGTGGTGTCTGAGGCTGGTAACACTGATGAACTTATCTTGTGCAACAGAGGGAACTCATGCTCTTCTTTTCCCGGGACAGTCCTGCTGAGAGCCGGTTGCTCAAACACAACTATTCAGTGTATACCAACTCTACCTCTTCACAACTTTACAACTGATGCTCTCAAACACATTAAGAGACAAGAAATTTAAGTAAATAACTCTTGACAAGTTCAGCACAGCTGTTAACTGAAAGTTATTCCAGGTCAGCACCTCATAAAGCTGACTGAGAAAATCTAGCCAAGATGTGCAAAGCTGTCATCTAAGTAAGAGAGGCTACTATGAAGAATCTAAAATCTAAAACATATATGTTTGGAAAAAAAAATCCACTAAATTCAAGGTGTAGCAACCAAAAGCAAAAAAACAACTCAGTGTTTTAAATTTTGTTAAGCCTAGATTTATTTTATGTTACTACAGAAAACCTCATGAATTAAATTTAAAAAATATATTTATTTAAAACAGTTTTTAGACTTATACACTGACTGACTTGTGTATCAACTGCAATCAAGCTTTAACAATAACTGACAATGAGTCTTTCACATCTCTGTGGAGGGCATTTGGATGACTCTTCTTTACAGAATTGTTTTAGTTCGGCCACATTGGAGAGTTTTGGAGCATGAGCAGCCTGTTGTTTAAGAGCCTGTAAGCCTTAAGCATCTCAATCAGACGTCGACTAGGCCGCTCCAAAACCTTAATTTAGGTTTTTCAGAGGTTTTTCAAAGATTTTTCAGAAGTCATTCAGAGGTGGACTTGTTTGTGTGTTGCAGAACCCAATTACGCCTGAACTTGAGGTCACAAACTGATGACCGGAGATTCTCTGACAGGATTGTTTGGTCCAGGCCTTGAAGCAGCAAAGCAGCCCCAGAGCATCACACTACCACCACCATGTTTTACATTCAGTATGATGTTCTTTTTCTGAAATTATGTGTTGGTTTTATGCCAGAAGTTACAGGACACACACCTTCCAAAAAGTCAGTCCAAAGAATATTTACCCAAAGTCCCGGGGTTTCTGGAAAATGTGAGACAGGACATTGTGTTGTTTTTGGTCAGCAGTGTTTTTTGCCTTAAAACCAGTGGAGACCATTTTCAACCAGTCTCTTTCTTTTTATTGAATCATTAACACTGACCTTAACTGAAGCAAGCGAGACATGCAGTTCTTCAAATGTTGTTCTGGGTTCTTTTGTGACTGGATGAGTTGTCCATGCCCTTTTGGAATAATTTCGGTCAGCCAGTCACTCCTGGGAAGGTTCACCAGTGTTTCATGTTTTCTTCATTTGTGAATAATAATTCTCACTGTGGTACATTGGAGTCTGGACCTTTTCCAGACTGACAGATGACCTTGTTATTTCATCTGTTTTTGAATTTCTTCAGATTACGGCATAATGTAGTGCTCTTTGAGATCTTTTATCTGCTTCATGTTGTCAGACAGGTTCTAGTTAACTGATTGATTGATTGATTCTACTGGTCTCACAGTAAATTTAACTGGCTAGTGAAATTTAACTCAGCAAACAATTTTTCAAAGGGCTTAATTGGTTTGGATAGTTTTTTTCCCTCAATAAATAAAAACAACATTTAAAAAGTGCTTTTTATATTTACTTAGGTTATATTTGTCTGATATTAAAGTATGACAAAAATGCAAAAACTAAAGAAATCTATGAGAGGCAAATAATTTTTCACATCACTGTATACATGTATATATAATTGATGTTTTTAAAAATTGATATTTTTTTGAAAATGTAATATGTAAAAAAATAAAAACAAATAAAAAAAAAAAAAAATATCAGACTATAACTTCTTAAAGAATCTTAAATCCAAGTCAAGAAGCACATGGGATCCTGCATTGTCAGTATACATGAAGGCTTGATTTAGAAACAACATGCAAAAACATTAAAACATTCAAAATATATTTGTAGATGTTCAACCGATACTGAATATGAATGAAACCAAACTCCTGTTATTCCTAATGGCCCATGGCATGAGGAACAATTTTCTTCCTATGTATTGTTTTTTTGAGACTATAACAGCTTGTGGTTGATGAGACATTCTCAGTTGTTCTCAGTTAACACTCACAAAATTACACTGTTTCTAAAACCATATTCTTGATTTAATTTTCTTTTTGTTTGGGTTTAGAGAACACTAATGGACTCAAAGCACATGTCTGTAAAAGACACAGTGGAGAGTGAAAGGATATTTTAAGATTAAGATTTTATAGACTTTCATGCTGCCTAATCTGCAAATTCCCTGGCTTGCTAGTTGCTACTGGTCTTTGTGTAATAATGGTCTTGTGTATGTTTCCTCATTCTGTACTTCTGATGCCCGGCTATTAAGGCTTCCTCTTTATGTATTTGCATAGAATGACGCTGGTCTTTTTTGAACTCTGGCAGTCATGTGGAGCCTCAGTAAAGTTTTTGCCAAATTAAAAACATACAAAAGAATGTTTATTTAGTCTTTATTTTTTTTTTCTGCACTGTATTGTTTTAAGGGCAGGAGTAAAACACATTATCTTCATTCTGTGGCTCTGTTTCTTGGTTTGGATTTTTTCTTTGTATTTACACCAATTGAACATGCTAGCTGTGGAGATTTTATGACTAATAAAATAGGTAAAATTGGTCCAAACTGACTTTTTTTTTTTTTTTTTTGCAATAACATATATTAGTCATGACATTTTATATTATGGTTCATCTGAAAATGTCTCCCTACTGTTCCTACATTTTCCTTGCCAATGTTGCCATCAACTTGCACACCTAAGGCTTAAATGTTCATCTTTGTAAAGCTGCTTTGTCACCATATAAAATTTTTAAAAAGCTATATAAATAAGCTTTATTCAATTTAATTACCTAAGGTGGAGACTACTTTCCCATCTCATAAAATGTAAGTAACCGTACACAAAAAAGTTAAATACAGCGTCCTGCAAGGTTCCGTTCTGGGACCTCTATTATTCATGGTACATATGCTACCACTAGGTTCTGTCATCTGCAAACATGATGTCCACTTCACTGCTATGCATATGACCTGCAACTCTACATATGTCAAATAACTTCCTCCTGATTAACTCTTGCAAAACAGTGTCTGTTATGCTTGGACCAAAAGGTGCTTGAAACAGATTTAAGCATTTTGAAAACCTCTTAGTTGCATCAGGTCCAACTGTAAAAACCCTGCTAACATGTCCTGCTATGCACTAACAGGTAATACTGATAGACTAATAGATTTCTGCATATTTTATATTCAAGCAACAATAGTGGTGTGAATAGTGTCTGATCAATACAGGACTACAATGTGCTCTTTTAGTTAATGGAACAAAGGGGTTGATATAACTGGAAATCAACAGATAAGCTACAGTTAGTCATTGTAAATTTGTAAATAAGGCATTAAATAGTCTAACAAGTAATAAAGTTCTTTTGAAGTGTCCTTTTATAGTATTTCCTGTGTCGCTTCTTCCTAACCAAACATTAGTTCTTAAGAAAACATTTATATATTGTGTATATTGGAAATTTGTGTGTACATTGTCTGTACATTACATATGGTAATGCATTATGGGTGTTTGATAGTAAATTATATAGGGAATAATATTCACTGTTGCAGGGCTCTAGACGAAGTTTTTGCACTGGTTGGACTGGTGCGCCTAACTTTTTTTCTTAGGTCCACCAGCACAAATGTTAGGTGCACCTAAATTCTTACTTTAACACCACAGTTTTACAAGTTGACTTTTTTTTTTTTAGCACTGTCCAATATTGACTTACAATCTCGTCAGCATAAAGTTCTTCATTTGAGCTTAAATCTCTTAAGATAAATGAAACAAAATTTAAAATTTAATTTTACAAAAGTGCAAGTGGTTTAAAGGCTTCAAACCGAACAGCTAATAATCTAATCAATATTTTATGGATTATCCTCCATGACCCAAGGCAAATTTTATACAGTTTGATGCACCTTTATTCACTTAAATTACAAATAATTTTGAGGAAAAAGTCACACATGCTGTATTAAAGAGTAACTACACTCTAAGACATTTTTTTACATTAATAGTTCAAATTTGTTGCACTGCAGTCATAATCTATAAAAGCCCTGCTTAAAATGCTTACATTTTTATCCAATTATTAAAAGCATTTAGAAATTTAATCATATTTTGATCAGAAATGTACTTAGCTAGTCAAAATAATAAAAAAATGATTTTCTTTATTGTTCTTGTTTACAGGTGTAAGTCTACAAGCTGATCTGATTAATTTTATTATGACATGTAGTGGATAGAGGATTAGCTGCAATTGCTAACGGCTAACTGTGATTCCAAGTTGAATGAATCACAGTTTTTTAAATAACAGATTGATTTCTTAGTGCTAGTTAGAGTGGGTAGGATCTGTTGTTTGATACTCGATGTGGATTATGGCTGTAGTTCACTTGAGATAGTTACTTATTACATTCACAATATCGCAATGCAGCTGACAGCCCAATACTAGATAGGCTAAAAGACTGCACATTTTATCAAGGATGGCTAACAGCTAACTGTCTTTCCAAGCTAAAATAATCTCTGTTTTTAACAACAGATGGGTGCGTTTGTGCTGGTTAGTGTTTGTATACCCTGTGGTTGTATAGGATATGTGGATTATGACTATAGTTTACTCCAGTCTGTAGTTAAAACCTTTATAACACCAAAATGCAGCTGTCGGTCCAATGCTAGCTAGGCTAACAGACTGCTGGTGTTAATGGAGATGGCTAACAGCTAACTGGCCATGATAACTGTGCAGACATCCCAAGTTGCAAAAGTTGATTTCAGAGAGGTTACCCCACCTCCGCCATGATCTGCTTTCTCTCACCCACTGAACAAATCCCGTCCAGGAGGGGGGGAAAACACTGCCCGCCCACACTAAAAATATATATATATATTATATATATATATTATTATAATTATATGTGACTCACGGGCATCAGGGAGCCACTACCGAAATGCGGGAGACTCCTGCAGATTCAGGGAGACTTGGTTTGTCTGACTGTGTTTCCCAACTAAATGAATCACTCTTTTCTTTAATAACTATGTAGAAAACAAATTATATCAGTGGGATATGAGTCTTGAACCACACAGAGATGACTGGTCACGCTGGTGCAACTGAGAAAAAATTAAAGTTGCTATTAAATTAAAGCACTATTGAGAAATTAGGTCGCATTCCAGAGCCCTGGGTTGAGATTTCGAACAGCACTACAAAATAATAGACAGACTCTTTGCAGAGAACAGGCCAATCAGAACCCTCTCTGTTTTCTCTCTCTCCTTCCCTCATGTGATTAGAGAAAAAAAACTCTTGGGGCACTCGGTCTGAATTCCGGGAGATTAAATGTGACTCGCAGGCATCAGGGAGCCACTACCGAAATGCAGGAGACTCCCGCAGCTTCAGGGAGACTTGGTTTGTCTGTACCCACCCCTCAGAGAGCAAGGCCAACTGTTCTCTCTCAGACTTCGGCTGCTGAAGCAGCTTTCAAACTGGAATTCAGATCTTTAGAAGAGTCTTTACATAAAAATATATAAACTGGTCTCACTGGCCATCCGCTGTCCATAGGTTATTGGTTAACTCTTTCTGTCCATGATCAACCCAACTGGTGTGTTTTTTTACAAAAAAAATCCCAGTCATAATTACAGGCACACACTCATGCTTTGGTCATCATTAGAGGGAAACTCCTCTCTGGTTATCTCTGTCCTTTTCCACTGGACTGTTTACAGCCTTTAGATCATCCTAATTGCATCTACAGACAGTAGATACGCAACAGAAACATGAGTATTTTTATCACCAAACTGCTTTGCTGAGAATGTTTAAAGCTGCTGCGTTTGGCTCTCTATCTCCCCTTGGCCATCAGTTGACCCCTCGTCACGGCTGTGTGCTTGCACTGGTATCTGGTGCTCTGTGGGTTCATGGCTCTGTCACTCTCCTGGGTCTCCAGAGTGTGGGTGGATCTACTCAGGGAGCTCATTACCCTCCATTGAAGACCAGTTCCTGTCCTCGATAAACACAGACTTCAAGCAAAACAAACAGATATGTATCTGTTATATAGACCGTTATCTTCTCCATCTACTGTGTGCTCCTTCTATGGCCTAGAACACATAGAGAACACAAGGGTGCATATTTAAGCACATTTATATATAGTTACTTTGTGTTTTATAAGGTTTTTAAACATTTTTGCATTGTATGATGTGCATATAAATAAGACGTGACATTAATATGTAAAAATTGACACTGTATGCCATGAAAATGTATATGTATGTATGTATATGACACTGTATGTTTTTGTAAAACTGTACTAATGGCCATAGTGACGTGCAAAAATGAAAGTAAGTGAAGTCTGACCTGATTTACAAAATGCTTAAGATGAAACATTTCTTTAACAATTTAATCTGAGTTTTACAGTTAAGTTTAAATGAAAAAAGGAAAAAGGCACATAATATGAGTAATAAGAGTATATAACTGAATAAAAATATCCTGGATAAACATAAAAAAACATCTACTGTAAAGTCATTTATAAGCATCTGTACATCATGACCAAAACACAGTATTCCACAAGCTTCACTTCTAGGACCTCTACTATTTACACAGATGTACTTCTATATCTTACCACCGGGTACTGTTATCTGATATCAAACATAATATCACATCTGTTGCTATGCAGATGACACACGTCTGTAGTTTTGCTCTTCTCTAACAAAACAGATGTCCTTATGCTTGGGCAAGTTCTTTGATTGAAGATTACAGATTGTCTACTCGAGTGCTCTATTTAGATAGCTACTCAGTTGCTGACTATATATATATATATATATATATATATATATATATATATATATATATATATATATATATATATATATATATATATTCATTTAGACGTACAATATACAAAATACATTTTTTTCCTGTACCATTTTTTACTAAAATGGCATCACTACAAGATTTTATTACCCTTTACTGACCTTTAAATGCACCACTAAGCAAAAAAGCTCTTTATTTACTTATTAAAGATTTTTTATCTTACTTTAACATCCTGGAATTATTTTAATTTAATAAAATGCTGGTACGTTTTTTTGCTGTTAATAAATATCCAAATCTCTACGGCTGTTTTCAATGTTCACCAGGAAAGGGGTTAGATATTGGGGGAACATGTTAAACCAAGGTTACAGAGTATCAGAATTTCTCTAGATCATTAACCCATGTCTCTGCAGACAATGTTTGCTATGCCCTTCTTTCTCTAACACAAAAACCCTCACACAGCAGCTCTGTGAGAGAAGAGGAAGTGAAAGAACTTCTGTGCATATTTATGAACTCATCTGGGGGAAAAGAGTCAAGTTCACTCATACTGGTTGACCTGAAAACCTCTGAAATCCTTCAGGGCTAAGCTGTTTTTTCTTTTGTTTATCTTAAAGCTAATATTTCAGTAGGCCTAAGTTTATACATAAGTCACTGCACTGAAATAACTGCTGACTTTTCATTTAAAGGACCACTGTGTGAAAAAAAAACCTAGTTGAATTGAATAAATCTAACATGTTATGTCAACATGAGTCCAATCACAAATATAACACAAGTCAGGTCATCATGTTGCTTTGACTGAATTAACTTATAAAGACATAAAATGTTAATTTTTTTTCATCTTAAAGCAATCAAAACATAATGACGACTCATTTAACTTCTGGAGACATAACATATTAGGTTTATTCAACGTAAGTATGTTTTGTTCACAACAATCTTTTAATTTACTCAAATGATTGTTTTAAGAATTGTGAGTTTACATAATTAAGTTTTTGCAACTTTACACAAAAAAATGTAGTGGTATTTTTAATGTATTTAGCAAATATAGGCTATTATCATAGAAACAGTTCAAACAACAAACAATAGTCTGCAACCACTGACAAAGAGGTAGCTTAGGGTGAGAGACAACACACTGTTGGTAAGTGAAGGTGGAGGACAGACGCCAGGACCCAGTGGGAAGATGTATGTTTTATAAACCAACACTGATAAAAAAGCCTTGGTGCATGCGTAATAAACTGAATGTTTTTTTGGAAAAATATTTTTTTATACGCTCAACAAACATTTTTTAGGTTGAAGTTCATGATTTATTTTTTTTGTACTGGCCGGTAACTTCACTTAACATGATAATACCAGTTAATCTAAATAAAACACAAAATCACTTTCATGTAGTTTGTGAGTGTGAGTGAGCATGAAGAAATATGGGATAACATAGAGACCCTTACAGATTTAGGAGTTAAAATGGGTTAAATCTATTTTTTTTCTAGTGGAGACACTTTCTGATTTTTGGTCATTTGGGAAATTGTGAATTCTCATGTGTTTTTACATCATGTCACACATGTGTCGACTTATTATATAGTTTAATTTCTCGATGTTTATTCAGACCATACTTGTTACATTTGTTTACATTTGCCATCTGGTTATATCTTGACGTGTCTGTTTCTTAAGAGTAAGTCATTCAAATTAGAAATCGTCACCACTGAGGCTGAGCTGATTCCTGGCTTTATGGTGATAAAGAGTAACCTTCGGTAATTGGAAATGAGACCAGTGCTTCATTTGACCTAACCTGCATTTCCAGTTCAGTTCCAGCATTTGCATGCTGTGTTAGAGTGTGGTCACATCATTTGCTTATACTAAGACTTTTGGTTCCTTTAATATTTTACGTAAAATATGTTTACCAGTAAATGGCGTATTGTGTATTGCTAATATAAATCTCTAGGATCTGTGCTGCCAGGAAATGTGAATACAGACATTTACATACTATGTTTATGTCCTCTATTTAGGCAGGCATTTCAATCCAGTAATCATGAGGACATTGGAATAACTAAATGGTTAAACAAAAACCAGGAAAATCAAGATGTTTAGTGTCCAAAGTTTTTTTGAGCCTTGTTACCTTCTACTCTTTTTGTCGCTAATATAATAAGAGACTTCTCTTACACATTGACAGGAAAACTTGGGCTCCTCAGCGCAGGATTTATTGTTAGTCATACTTTGGGGTTGTGCTAAAGAAAGTGGTACTAGGAACATTTTACTAGTAAAGAATAAAAATGGATTCAACAAAATACAGTACCAGCAAACTCTGAAAGCAAACATAACAACGTCTTTAACAAAAAAACAAACAAAAAAAGCTGAAGATAAAAAAGAGGATAATTTCTACATTAGGATAATGATCCGAAACACACCTCAAAATACACAATGGACTACCTCAAGAGACACAACCACAGTCCTCAATCTTCACATCAGCAAAACTATGAATTTCTAAGAAGTAGATGCAGTTTAAAGGAAGACGGGGCAATAATCTCTCAAACAAAAACTGAAAGACTCATATCTGTCTAAAAAAGAATTAGATACTATTGAAACTGTGATACTTATCAAATTGGGTGTTACTGTGTCCTGATCATGCATGTCGTAACTTTTGAAACATTTTTAAAGAAATATGTCATGTTTAATTCCGACTAAGCTGAGGTTTAGCACTAAGGGGAAAAAAAGCTATTGTAGCGTCACCAAAGTGTGTGTGTGGGCAGGTAGTAACGAGGCCTGGTCACAGTCATGTTGAGCAAACTTTATTTTCACAGGAGAGAGTGAAACACAGAAGAACACACACACACATACACACACACACAAACCCTCCATAATATCTGTATCATATCTGTACCCCCAATATCTATATTTATATTGTATCAAGATATTTTGATTTTCAAAAAAACAGCATTGATTTTTAATAATTAGTTTAGGAGTGTTGTAACTGATATTTAGGTCCCACAGTTCAAAGGAGATAAAAGTAAAGATGTCTTGTATTCAGATTTTATCAATTAGAATTTAATTGATCTACAAAATGAATTATGGTTAATTAATCGTGTATTTCTTGTGATTAGGATCTTAGTTCATCACTCATTATTTGTAGGTATCTAGCCACGTAGGCAGACTATTATCACCACATAAACGGAACTATGAAAATAGATGCAGACCACATGTCACTATGAAACTGCAGTTTGCTGCAGTGTGGGTTCACATTGTTGCCTGTAGAGTATTTCTGTATGTAGCTTTTTGATTTGATTGATTTGTTAACAACACCATCTGAATAAGAATCGGTGTTGGTAAGTTGTTGTACATGCAAGAGTAAATGACATTCTCTCTTCTGATCAAACTTAACTGCTAAATAAGCATTTTTCTGCAGAAGAACACAAGCAAAAAACAATTTCATGGCCTTTTGCTAACCTGCAGAAGAGGATGTGGGGATGTTAATAGACGTTGCACTAAACCTGGTTGGTATAATGACTAGTGCAGCAATAACAAAGTTTACGTGACAATTTTTTTCACACATTTTCACAAACATTAAACAGTAGATGTTACTGCCTCAGATTCATACTGTGTGTTTTTACAACATAAATCTACACAAATAAAGATATAAGATCAAATATAAAATGGTAAACCTGTATTTTAACGGATTAACCTCAATACAAGTTTAAAAGAAAACGTTAATTTTACTTGAAAATGTGCAATGTTTGTAATGTTTAGTTAGTTGCATCAGAAAAGACATGTCTGCCTTAATAAAATAGAAAGGAAAGCCAACCAACCTCAGCAACACAGAATAATCCACCATAAGTCTTCTTTTTTTGACACTGTTTTAAACATTGGGACCCCATTTTCTTTAAAAATATACATTTTCTAATAATATAGTTATATAATGATAACAATACATAATGCTTTATTATCATTATATTTTATTATCATAAGGGGTTCACCAGCAGGGGAAAATCAGCATTTGTTGTGTTTTATTCAAAGATATGGTGGTCAGCCAGCATCACAGCAACCTGAACTAGCTTGGACCAGCATGGAATTTGTGCTACTCTATGCAGTTTATTATTTATTATTTATTCATCCTTTTTTTAGCAGGGATAGAATGTCTAACCACCTGCTGACAACTGCCCATTCAGCAATTCTTTAAAACATATAATAGGCGTGTTACGGCATGGGCTCGTCCACACCCAGCAACATAGAAGAGGGACACAATATGAGAGTTTAAGTTTCAAACAAAAGATTGTTTTTATTATTTCAATACAAATTATAAATCAATTAAATAATGCATAGGGTATGAATGCAGTGATAGTCGTGAATGAATGGATGTATGTTTGCATTAGTAGATGATAAATGTTGAGGCAAAAGAAGAGGCAGAAGAAAGAAGGAGAGTGAGGAGAGAGAGAGAGAGAAATTAAGAAGCCAGAGGAAGAAGAAAAAGAAATGTGTCTACACAAAGAAAGAAGATGCCCCACTAAGAGAGACAAAACCCCACCTTATAAACCATAGTCCTTTACAGGTGCACTTAAGGCTTTGATTAGACCAATCAGGACCAGCCCTGCCAATGCACTGGCTAGTGTGTTTATAATGTTTATAATGATATTTCCATTGACTGCTGAAACTTGGTCTACAGCTCTGGAAAAAAAATAAGAGACCACTTAAAATGATAAGTTTCTTTGATTTTACCAAATTGAAAATCTCTGGAATATAATCAAGAGGAAGATGGATGATCACAAGCCAACAAACCAAGCTGAACTGCTTAAATGTTTGGACCAGGAGTGGCAAAAGGTTATCTAAAAGCAGTGTGTAAGACTGGTGGAGGAGAACATGCCAAGATGCATAAAACTGTAATTAAAAACCAGGGTTATTCCACCAAATATTGATTTCTAAACTTTTAAAACTTTATAAATATAAACTTGTTTCCTTTGCATTGTCTGAGGTCTGAAAGCTCTGCATCTTTTTTGTTATTTCAGTCATTTCTCATTTTCTGCAAAAAAATGCTCTAAATTACAATAATTTTATTTGGAAGTTGGGAGACATGTTGTCCGTAGTTTATAAAATAAAACAACAATGTTCATTTTACTCAAACATATACCTATAAATAGCAAAATCAGAGAAACTGATTCAGAAACTGAAGTGGTTTCTTCATTTTTTACAGAGCTGTATAACTTGCTTGCCTTGGGAAACGAACTACAGGTTGTAATTTTGCTTGGAAGCAGCAGATGGGGCCAAATCACCACGACACGGTATTTGTAAAACGCATGAGTTTTTTTTTTTTACCGTCCATCGCTTGGGGGCGCCGTCTGCTTAGCTCAGATCAGGCGAGATCCTATTGGTTGTAAATAATGGACTGGAAATAAAAGGTGTAGGCTATTGTTAATGCTCTTTTCTTTGTGTGTGTGTTTTTTTAGAAATATATTAATTTTGAGTTATTAATTATTTCAATTGTTTCAAGCAATATAATCAGTATAATGGGTCTAACACTTAATATTAATTAATATTTCTGTGTAAATGAGATCAGTCGAGATACTATTGGTTGTAAATAGTAGACTGGAAATAAACGGCAGTGGCCATTGTTAATGCCCTTTTCTTGGTGGGTTTTTTTTTTTCATTTAAAAATAAATATATGAATTTAGAGTTATAAATTGTTTTAAATGTTGCAATCAATATAATCAGTAGGATGGGTCTAACACATTATTATATTAATATTAATTAATATATCTGGGTAAATAAATATAGCTCTGCTATGTGTGTCTGTGTAAATAAGTGTGTGTGTGTGTGTGTGAGAGTGTGTAAAGCAGGCGGAGCTGCGCATCCTCTCAAATCACTGTGGCCCTTTAATCTGCGGATCACAGCCCTGACGTCAGCCAAGCCCTGAGCCTCGCACTCTGATTGGCTGGGGGTGACGTCAAGCGCATTTTTCCCCCCTTGAAGCATGACCTCATCCTCAGTTCATTTTCAGTGGCTGTGTGCGGCCCGGGTGTTTTTTTCCTGCAGCTCCAGCCTGAGGCCCGGACACCATGCGGCGGCGGCTCGCGAGTGGGCGCAGCTCCGCGGCGGGGTCGCTGTTCTAGTGCGCATGACTGACTACTGTCCGCCGTGTGTGTGTGTGTGTGTAGGTGTGAGTGAGTGTGTGTGGTGAATGCGTGTGAGTGAGTGTGTGTGTCTACGAGCCCACGAGCCCCGGACCCTTTATACCTATCCTGACCCAGGCTTTAGTAAACACACTGTGAGCCGCTGGTTGGCCGATGGCGCCCGGCCGGAGCGCTGCGTCCCGCAGGGAGGAGAGCCGCTGAGCGGAGAGACAGGAGCGCGCGGAGCCCGGAGACGGTACGGTTCGTGTGAGTGAGCGAGCGCCTGAATGAATGGTGGGGAATTAGAGAAATGTGCATTGTGTTTGTGTTATTCACCTCGGCCCGGGCTGTCACAGCCAGGCCAGCGACATATAAACATCCGCACCGCCGACACGCGCGTCCTTGTGGTCACGAGCACGACTGGATGGAGGAGAGCACTGGTGAACTCTGACACTACGAGGCCTGTCACAATAACACCATAGATATTTTTTGTGGACAGTATATCGTCCCAGAAATAATTGTGTTAAATGATATTGTTGTCATTTAAGACTATTAAATGCCACTGACATAATGATAATACAATATCCTAACAAAGCAATTATAATCATATTTTAATATTTTATTTATCACTTCTGCAGTCCACACTGTGTGTGACTAGCTAAAATACTGTTTACTCTCATACAGCTCTGAAAAAAATAAGAGACCACTTAAAAATGATGAGTTTCTTTGATTTTACCAAATTGAAATCCTCTGGAATATAATCAAGAGGAAGCATTAAGTTATCCAAAAGCAGTGTGTAAGACTGGTGGAGGAGAACTCTGACACTACTAGGCCTGTCACGATAACACCATCGTTTTTTTGTGTGGACAATTTATCGTCCCACAAATTGTTACGACATTGTAACGATTTTATTGTAGTTTTAAGACTACTAAATGCCACTGACACAATGATAATAGAATATCATAAAGTAATTATACCCTTTTTAATTTCTATATTTTAAAATGTATAATTTTATTAATCACTACTACAGTCCACACTGTGTGTTTGTGGAGTCACAGTCATTGAAGCATTGGCCATTATTGCATGACTAGATAAAATACTGTTTACTGTTATACATGTGAACAAACATACAAATAAACACAATAGATTATATCATGATTATAGATTTAGCTGATGCACAGACAGTACTTGTCTAGCACCTTTAATATAGCACCTTTAATATGAACACACAAACTAACCAACAGCACCACATATAGCCAGCCTCTCTTACTTTAGTTTAACCAGTGTCTGATTATCAGCCTACAGCATTAGTTTACTAAATCAAAAAATCTTCAAACCACAACAGCATGAAGAGTGCTGTTTAATTTTGTGTGCCTGTGTGAATACATGCACTCAATGTACAGCAGCTTGGAGAGAAAGTGATTGTATATTTGCCCTGCAAGGGAGCTGCATTTTTATTCTTAAAGTTCTGTTAATGATCTACTTTCTTGTATTTGAACATTTTATCTTATGACACACTTACACACAATTCTGTTTAAAAACATAACAGCAAAAACACAACTTTATGCTTCCACTTTCAGAGGTGCCGGGACTCCTGTTAGGGGGGCTCAAGGAATAGCAACTAGCAAAAAAGGCTAGTGATGCCTCTGTTGCTGGATAATATTGGTCACTGGTTCATCCCTAGGTTCTAAATGCCCTCTCTCTTTAAGGAGCTGCTGATTCCCTCGTTCCAGACGTTGGTGGGTGTAGCTGTTGTTCTGTTGTACCCATCATCAGCAGCACCTATGGGCTGTCACAGGCTGCAGCAGCAACTGCTGTAAAATGTAAATTGAGGATGTTGTGTAGATGTTGTGTTCTGTGGAGTGGTGGAGGTGGTTCTGATTACATTATGTATGCAGTAGATGGTTAATTAATAAAAATTGGGCTAGTTTGTTGAGCCCATGGCACTCCAGACATATGCACTAAGCTGGGTCCCAGAGCATCTCAGTTCTCCATCTTTGAGCAAAATCATGGCTATATGGATATAATAACAAAAGCCTACTGTACTGCTGTCAGTCAGAGCTTCTATACAGTGTCTACAGTTGGTGGTCCTTCCATCAGAACAGGGGTGTTAATCAAACCTTATCCTGGGACACTGCCCCATTTTTATTACATCACATTTAGTATTATATGCAATATATTACTTATACACACAGTTTAGGCAGGGCTGGGCCATGCATTTTCCCAAGGCGCCACATGATAACTGTTTTTTGGGGGCCGTACCTACTGACTGATCACAATTTGGCTCAGTGTTAGTGTTATCTCTTTAAAAAATAATGTAATTATATGGTTTTGATAAGCAGTTGCTGGTAAGAGTAGACTTCACAATTAGACATAGTGAAAACACCAATATTATCATGACTATTTGGTTTGTAATGTAGTTACCTCGTTTGCTGGTTTTCTTTTTTTTTTTTTTTGCTCAGTGAACAAGTGCAGTGATATCCAGTTTAATTGCTAAGGTGGATACTTATTCAAAGGGCTTTTTTATGGAAAACCAAATTGCCGGATGTGGCCCGAGGGCCTTATAGTGCCCAAGTCTGGTCTAAAGCATGGGGTGTCCAAACGTATCCATATGGCCCTGGTGTGGCTGCAGGTTTTATTCCAGCCATGCAGATAAATGCACATGATCAGTTACTTGAAGACTGACCTGCTAACTGATTTAACCAGTAGAATCATTTGTGCTGCTGTTTGCTTACAATACAAACCTGCATTAATGCCATGCCTTTGTGGATACAATAAGGCATAATACATGCATCAGAGCTTTATTATTGCTGTTAAAGTGTAAATATATAGGTGTACATAAATAGAGCAGTTAGTATTTGAGGTAAACTAATAGCAGACAGGGATTAAGCCTTATCTTGGCTCAAAGAATTGTTCTGATGTAAAGTAAAGAACAACAGCTAAATTCAAATTATGTAAAAACATAAAACAAAAAACAGCAAAAGTGTAAACATAGTTTTTTGTGAGAGTCATTTGCATCGTTTTATAAATATTTTATAATTACATTATAAATAAGAGGTCAATTATGGGTTAAAATAAAACATTTTATTTAGGTCAAGGTCCTTGATTGGTCTGTCATTGTGCAATCACATGACCAACAAAGCTATATAGTGGTAGCAAGCTAGTTTTGTTCATTTTAGTGCAAGTCTGGATTAAAAAATTCTACCGTACTGTATGGATTTATCCATTTATTACAGATAAATGGTTAAATGGTCTAACATAAGCAAAGACCCTGAGGCAATTCATGCCTATCGATCAATGTGATTGATTGTTGTGCTGTTTGATTCATATGGGCCATGGAATGTTTTGTAGTGGGTTAACTGGGTTATGAATTGACAGAGGTTGGGAAAGATTGTTTTAAGATCATTTGAAAACAGCAGCAGCTTTAAACACAGTCACATACTTTTTTGATGTATAAAACAACTGAAATGCTCCAGAATGGCTCGTGATGACATTCTCAGGCAGATTTTCCTCTCTTTATTATTAAATTCATTCTGAACAAGTTTTTATTGTTGTTAATTTAGTTTTTGCAGTCTTAAAGGAACAGTATTGAGAACAAAGTGTGTAGAAATTAATTTCAACTAATTTAAAAGACATTTTAATCGTAAAAGGACCAAATAATCTACACTGTATTGCCAAACGTATTTTCTCACCCATTCAAATTATTGAACATTAGTGAATGGGTTTCCATGGCCAAGCAGCCCTGTCCAATCCTCACATTACCAAATGCAGGCAAGCGGATACTTTTGACAACATAGTTTATATGAGGTAAATTAAATTTCTCTCTTTTGTAAACTAAAAGAGTAACTAAGTAACTGTAATACAGTGTACCTGAGATGCACTTATTTTCGCTACTGTTTCAGTCATTGTGGTGGCGGTGTTGGTGGTGGTGTGTTGATTGCTGATGTTGGTGGTTCTGTGTGTTCCAGGCTCACAGTATTCCCTGTGCACTCATTGTACACAGTAACATTGGATTACACTCCGATGTCACATCTAATTAGTTTGGCCTGTGGGACTACAGTATCTGGATATTATCTGATACAGAACTATTGATATTGACTGTGTGCTACGGCTTTTCAGTTTTGCATGAGAGTGTAGCAGCCAAGCCATCAAACCAAGCTGAACTGCTTGTTTGCACCAGGAGTGGCATAAAGTTATCCAAAAGCAGTGTGTAAGACTGGTGGAGGAGAACATGCCAAGATGCACGAAAACTGTGATTAAAACCCAAAGTTATTCCACCAAATCCTGATTTCTGAACTCTTAAAACTTTATGAATATGAACTTGTTTTCTTTGCATTATTTGAAGTCTGACAGCTCTGCATTTTTTTTGTTATTTTAGCCATTTTTCATTTCCTGCAAATAAATGCTCTAAATGACAATATTCTTATTCGGGAGAAATGTTGTCCTTAGTTTATAGAATAAAACAGTAATGTTCATTTTACTCAAACATATACCTATAAATAGCAAAATCAGAGAAACTGATTCAGTTCATTTATTTCTTTTCAGAGTTGTATATGTGAACTTAATGTAAAGTAAACTACCAAATTCCATTAATTTAAAATAATGGAATGATGAATAATTGTATAGCATACAGATAAAATAGTGTGCAAAATAACATAGTATGTAGTATCTTGCTGTACATCAACAGTGTTTTTTATCTGTATTGTATCTGTATTTTATTTATACTGCAGATCTCATGTGTGCTAAAACAATATATAGCACTAATAAGCTTTAAAAAGTTGTATTCTGTGTGTTTTTTTACATTGGCTTCTTTTTTTTTTAACTGGCCTGTGTGTTTCTGAGCATGGTTTAGGGTCTAACTATCCCTGTGCATAAAGCACAGTGCTGCAGTGTGTAAGATGAAGGCTTGGAGTGGACAGGACAGGACAGGGCAGGGGAGAAATGTGCAATACGCTGACCCTGCAGAGACTGTTAATCTCACTAGCTGCCAGGGCTTAGCTCCTCAGGGGGCTACCTATCACTGTTCACTAAGCGAATGGGAATCAGTCCACATGCAGCAATAGAGAACAGAGATGTACTGGCTTGTTAATGCTAAATCCTGTGTTTTTCTACTGATCTGAAACCAACTTCTTAGTGTAAGAATGTTGACCTGAGATCAGTTGGTGAATGGCTTTGAATAGCAATACATTGGAGATTAGTGATCTTACTCCTGGACACTTAATATTAGGAATCAATAGTACATGTATGCGAATGGAATTTTAAATCTGTAAAGAACTATTTACAAACCATGCTATGGTGTGTTGTCTAGGTTTAGTTTTTTGCATAATAATTAGGGCTATTAGTAGGAATGTCCCAACCAGGGTATTTGGCCCACCAATACAATTTGTGCTTTCTGATGAATATTAGTCAAATAAAATCAAATCAAATAAGATTTATTGTCACACCACAGAGTACAGGTGTTCAGGGAGTAAAAAACTTGGGTGCACATTCCCAGTAGGATGCAGAGAACAATAATTACAACATAGAGTAGAATAAGTAAAATAAAATAGAAACTATACAATTAACTTAAACAATATACACAATAACGTACACTTCACCCTGCATTTCCCACACAACTCATTCTGTACCGTGTATATTTCTCATAGTTACTGTCATCTACTCATCTATCTCTGCACTTCCACACACATACACACATACTAGATTATTTCAGTTATATTTACCCTATATCTACAGTGCAATACCATATGTCTATAGTATGGGAAAGTCCGATAGGTGCAATGTAACGTGAGTTATGAGTAGACACCGATAGTAGATAGTAGATTGTAGATACCTATCCAATCTTTGTGTATATATAAATAATAAATATGGTCACACTGTTTAGGATGTGTTATTAATACCAAAGTAAATTCACTTTATTTTCAGTAACAGTTTATGTAATAAGACATTCTGAACTGATTAATTTCATTTTTAATTGACTTTGATATAAAGTACTGTATGATAGTGTAGTTAATATTTTATAATCCAGTCTTATTAAGCTACCCGACTCAGCTCATAGTTTTTAAGTGTGTTTGTGGTGGTGGTCAGTTTAGACTAATATCTGGCGTTGATTGCTGACTGCTGATGTGAAATAACTTTTGTATTAAAAGGTGAATGTGCTATGATTTGGGGTTTTATAGTGTATGTATTTTGGCATTAGCTTTAGCCTCTGTTTATTTCTGAGCTTGATTTTCAGGAGTGGTTTAAAAACTAAAGAAAGACTTGCAGTTAGGCTGCTGGTAAAACAGAGCGTTTACAGCACAATAGTTTTACGTAGTTTCAGATGTTATGTTATGATTTATTTTTTACTGTAATAGCTCCACACTGCAGACTTTAACTAAACTTCTTTGTTAACCGTCTGAGAACTCTCCTTAGTGCTGCCAGATGGCCAGTTATCGAACCCACAAACCTGTTATCACACCACTGAGCCGCCACTACTCTCCATAGAGTCTGTGTCTTCTTCATAGATGAAGTGCTTGTTTTAGTGCAGAACTGTCATATTTTCTAAAATGTTTCTGGTATTCGGTATTGGTATTTTAATCTGATGCTCTACATAAACAAACCGACTTATTGTCAGCTTATTGTTTGGGCTGTACATCAAGACAACCAAAAAACACACACACACACACACACACACACAAGTAAATGGCCATTAACAGACAGCTACCACCAGTGGACAGTTGCTACTGTCCAGGCAACCTGAGCCTAATGAGCACAAATGAACTGCAGGCCTTTAACAGATAGCTAGCACTCATAGTCATTTGCCACTGTCTAGGCAACCTGAACCTAACATGAGCACTAATGAATCAAAGGCCTTCGGTAGACAGCTTCCACTAGTGTTCATTAGTTGTTGTCCAGGTAACTCTCCTGGGAGTTTAATTGGTAATGTATTTTTGTTTGTTTGTAAGCTTGTGCTGAGGATTACTGAATTACACACTAGAAGGTTGTCTCAGTAATGGTACCGGTAATATGTGTATAAATCCATGTAGATTTGATACACCAAATAACTATAGATAAAATAATAATAATGTAGATGGATAACAATGTAATTTGACTCTTCTAACCCCAAAAAGCTTTCAGTGAGGTGGTTATTTTGTTTATATATAAGTAAGATGTATGAAAACCCTTTGAACATTTAAGGAACACCCACATACAGTATCTTTATGGTATGTGTAGTTTACAGGTCAGTTACAGGTCCTCCTGTTTACAAGAAAAGAACCATTAAGGAACCTTTATTTTGTGTGTTCAAACTGGCATTATTACAGGGTGCTATTCACCATTTAAAATGTATGATAAGTATCTAAAATGGTGTAAAAATAATCAGAAGCAGCCTTTAAATAAATGCAGAACACCCCATATATTTCTATTATAAGACTATTTAGCAAAACTACTGGACCAATACTCATTTAAAACACATTTAAAACAATGCTCATTTCTTAACATTATTGGTATTTTCTTGATTTTCTTAATAATGATCCTATTCTTATATTTAGTATCTAGTAATTAAATTTTTACATAATTAATATACATTTTATAGAACCTAAAATAGAACTTTGTTGTTTTATCTTTAATCTTGTTCTTTGTTTTTACAAAAATGTAAGAACTTATAATAGAATAATAAACCTACAGATCAAAATGTTGTTAATAACAATAATAAAGGAATAATTTTTGAGTAGCTTTTCTTTAAAACATAATCTCAACTACAATTGCTCTGCTCATTAGTTAGATTTTTCCAAATATGTACTGGATTCATCATAACACAAGCAACTTGAGCAACTTAACTTATCTCTGTTTGAATATGAAAAAAAATGGATGCCTATTCATGCAAGGAAGAACTGCTATAGTGTTATTATGTGTCAGTAACACTTTACTTGGATGGTCCATCTTAAACCCTAAATAAAAACTTTAAGGATTAGGATTATGACCAGATTTACAGTTTAGATTAATATTAAGGTGTTGTGTAGGGTTAGACGCCATAAAGAATCATTAAGCCTTTAAAGAAAGTGATAAAGTGGTAACAGTTTTATTAAAAACAATTATATATTACCCTGCATATACACTATTTACCAGCCACTACTCCTCATAAGTATGAAATATGTATCTCTGTTAATGTTCCAGTTGCATCATATAGTTCTTAAAATAAAAGCAACATATAATGGATGAGGCCTGTGCCCCAGGCGTTTTATTGCTGGCTGTGATGCACAGTGATCTGCAGGATCTCTGTGTCCAGTCACTTTTTTTTAGCTTTCTTTGTTGTCATAGCAACCAGAGAACCTCAGCAGGTCTGCACTGGAGCATCTGCACCAGCACATTATTCTGTAAACTCTTTTACCTGCTGTTGTGCAATAGATCTATCATATCGGCCTGATTATCAAACAACATCGACCAGTTCCCCACTGGATCCTCCTGTAGTATAGATTGCTCTGATTAGGGACATACAGTGTGTATGAGCCAGTGACAGTATAAGCAAGTTTGAGCAGGATTATGGAAGTGAATGTGAGACCATGGAGGAATACATATATCTCTGTACATACATATTTCTGTAAATACATATTTCTCCTCTGTATAACTTCAATAACTGCAGTCACAGCAGAGCCAGGCAGTTCAGTTCTGTGGTGTCGACACGTTTAATCCTGATGTTTCTTTTTAGGAATCGATCTGTGTTTAAAAATAGAAAAAGTATGATGTCCTTTCGCTTTCATTTTGCTATTTTCTGCAAGACGTTTTTTTCTTTGCTCTCTCTTCTCTTTATTTACCCACACATACAAATGCAGCACTGAAGAGAAACTAAATTTGGAGTTTGGAGTATTTTCTTCACTGTGCAGCACTGTGCAAATGTTTTAGCTTAACTGAGATAATGATATGTTTATCTGTGCATTTTAACATTATTGTATTGTGATTAATTAATCAGTTTTTCAAAACAAGAAGTTTAAATTGTTCTGTGCTGTTTGAACAGAGGGAATGGAATTGTGGGAATGTGTGAAAAATATATCCAGATGTGGTTTTACAAGCCAATTTACAGCTATGATTTGGCCCAGAAATAAAACAATCTTTGATGCTGTATGAGTAAAGTTTTTTTTTTTTTTGCTTTACCATTTCAACATAGTAAATACAATTTTTTTACCTTAGTGTTTTCCAATGGATATGTTTGTGTGGGAGGGCTCCTGCATTGAATTTGGATTTTATTTCTGCCTTCTGAGTTGCTTGTGTCTGTTTGCACAGAAAACTATAGCCAGATGCAGCCTGTCAGGATCATTACCACTTACTGTGCTGTCCACTGTGGGTGGTAGTATTTTCAGTTCATAACGCATATTCCCAGTACACATGTTACACTATGGATTGACCTCAGAAACGGAATGTCCCATGTCCCATCCATCTGGCACCCAGTATCAGGCCTCCCTTGAACTTTTCATGAGCACAATGGCCAGTGTTCAGCCTCACTCACAAGATAACCCCTCACAACTTATACACGTGTGGATATTTCCAAGCTGCAACTTGAGTAAACACTTTGTGATTACTCTGACATGCCAAAATTCTATCAGGGGATAGTAGTATGTAGTGTGTACACACTGTGCTGCATGTGTTTGAATGTGATGCCAAAATTATTAAATAGTAATTGCTGTAATACTTTGGGAAGTGTTAGTATCTGTATTAGTATTGTATTATATTATAATGATTAAATTGGACTATATATATATATATATATATATATATATATATATAGAAGATTATGGCCCATCCCTAGTGCACACAGCCCAGCCTCAACAACCCCCCCTCCCCTTCACCCTCCCCACTCTCACACAGGCAGGCTGTGTTGTGAAGCAGAAGCAGCGCCATTATTCGCGTGCAGCGGCAGCCCTGCGTGTCCCGGCGGCTCCAGCAGCCCAGGCGCACCGCAGGGGGGCTCGTGAGCACACTGATCAGACAAGCAGAGGGGCTGGAGGCACTCGAGCTGGCTGTTAGCCAAGGTGAGGATGCGCCAGGATGCAGGGCAGGCATGTAGAGACTACATTGGCTTGTGGGTGAGATTTTGTGTCTTTAATATGTGGTGTAGAGTAATTAATGATCCAGACATTTGCTTTAGATAAAAAAAGCCTACTGTAGACTGTTGATGGTGGTGATGATGATGAGAATGATGATGATGGTGGTGGTGGTGATGATGATGGTGTGTCTGTGTGTGTGTGTGGTGCAGGGAAAGCTTGTGTGCGCGCTCAGCAGCATCACGGCGCAGGCGTCCATGTTGCTGATGCTGTTTGTGTGAGGCTGGTTACTAGGCAGTTCTGCTCTGTGCTGCCGCAGATTGGGCTCGCTGCCACCCAGCATGGGCTTTGTTTATAAGGAGCTGAGACAGGAAGTTACTGAGAAATAAGCCTAGATTTTATTCCCTCACTCAAGATTTCTTCATTTCTCAATATTAAAAAAAATATTCAAGCTGAAAATCCAGCCTGTCCAATAGGAGAGGAGGTAAGGGATAGAGTGTATATATTGCTGATGCATGGGCATAACTCACTTTTAGCCTTATTAATAATGCTACCCAGCATTTCTGACAAATCCTGCTTTATAAAGTATTTACGGCTGACTGAGGGTGTGGTGTGTAGGATGCTGAAGAAAATTACTGGGACTAGGGCTAGGCAGTATGACTAAAAACTCATACATCAATATATTGCAAAGAAATGGTGATGTTCAGTCTGATGTGGCATGATATAAAAAACTTAACTAAGCATAATGTCAAAGTAACTGTATTATTTAATATAGTGAATATAGATAACGAAGTAAGTATTTCACTGACTCAGCAAACTGTACTGGCTTATGTTCTTTGAGATGATTGTATATAGTAAATAAAGTTGTCATGCTGCTCCTTTAATTATGACGTTTATGCTGCATAGTTTGCACAAGACTGTATTGAATGTCATCCCACGGAAAACCACACGTATTACACATGTATATTGTTTTTATGTGTGTCATATTTCAATATGGTCATTATTTATATCTTGTATAAAATATGTTTTGTTAATATTTCTGTCCTAAAAATAAAGTCCTAAGAGCCCTAAGATAAGAAAAATGGAGAATAGAAAGATCATGACATGACTAGAAAATATTTCACCTTATTGTGTTCAGTATGGGTGCAAGATATTGACAAAAATGATCAGATGTGCAATACTGCTGATGGATATCCTAGTATGGATTTCTATCGCAGTAAATTAGGATTTTAAGAATTCCCTAAATTAGTTTAAGCTCCTTGAAGGTTTTCTGGATTTTAACTCTACCTCTAGTCATGTGATCACAGTCTGCAGCATAAAGAGCTCCCTCTGTGGGTAATGCGTATTGGGTTTGCTGTTTATTTTTTTGTTATGCCTTAATCGCAGTTCTTTTATCACAAAAACTCAGTACAGTAACGATAAAAATACAATTTTATGAATATACAGTGCTGTTGTTCATACAAACACTTGCTACAATTTAATTAAATGCTACATTTAATGCATTTTTTGGTGTTTGACACAAAAGAAAAATTCCAATGTACCATGACATGTCCAAAAGTACCCAAAAAACATGTAGATTATAAATGATCTACTTGCCCCCTAGTTTGATTTACTAAAATTACTGCTTCATTACTCCACATGGTGGCATTAATCAAATATATGGCAATATGGCAAGCCTGCGGTGAAGAAGACTGGTTGCCAAATCCTGTGAAACTGACACCAAAAACTCCATAATTCCTGGTATTTGATTATTTAGGAGTATTTATCTTCTTCAGTAACACAGAAGCTGTAAAATATCGTAGAGACCTTTCTATTTTTTTTTTTTACTTTGTTGGCATTCATTCTGGAGATACATGGTTATGTTTGAATGTCAACAACACGGATGAAAACTTTGTTGCACCATTCAGAACCATTTAGCGTAGATTATGCAAGTTAGGATGGTGGGACCAAAAGAAATGGTCCAAAATGGCTCTGAACATAAAAATAAAGGGGGGTTTGTCTCATTTTGGAGATACAGGGTTTTGTTTTGCTTGTTTCTATATCTGTCGCAGTGTGACTTGTCTTTCACTCTGCCTCATTCACTCATATAAACAACACACACTCTCCCTGCATGGTACAGCAGATTTTCTAGTCATAACAACATCATCCAATAACCCCCCCCCCCCCCCCCCCACCAACCAACCAATACCAGTCACTGCAGAGAGAGCATGAGACAGAAAAAGAGAGAGAGAGACAGTGAGAGACACTAACTGACTGTGAGGAGAATGGTGGAATGGTGAATTGCTGTGATGCTGGATATGGGGAGGAAGCTGCTAGCCTTGTCGTTAGCTTCTGCTTAGCCAGCATCTCTGTTGCACTGTAGTGCTGCTTGTTTTTATCGGCCATGCCAGCCCTGCCCTGATGCTCACTGAGGTGCAATAACACACCAAGCTCATGCCGAGTCAGGGGACATTTTTACTCTCTCTCTTTCCCTCCCTCTCTCTCTCTCTCTCTCTCTCTCTCGAGGAAACTCGTACTCAGCTCAGCTATAAGAAAGTATCTGTCTCTTTATAAGTCTGAATTCCAGCAGCCTTCAGGGCTGATCTCTCTACCTGCTGCAGGAGAAAGCTTATCTCTCTACACTTTCACTTTAGCTGTGCTTAAGTCTCCATTAGGAAGGGAGAGAAGGACAAAGGCAGCCAAGGGCATGTATTTTTTATGACTGGCGTGTTAGATGAGCTATAAGGCAGGCAAATGCTTTCTGATTGAGGGAAGCCTCTCTGGCCTACAAGACACTCCTCTTATACAGTTGCTTACTCCATTCACAAATGTGTGAATCAAACTTGCATTACTTTTAGGCTGCATTCGCACAGCCAAATATGATTTTTACACCAAATTTAAAGTTTTTCAAGGTGCTTTAATACCTTCCTGGTTTGGTTTGGATTTTGTGACTTTTCACTTTGGTCCAAACAAAAATTTGGTTAGACTAGTAGAGGAATTGATCCATGATTAGGGGTGTGCAATATTGACTTAAAACAATATCTCAATAATTTCTGTAATTTTGATGATAACGATAATAAACCGTATTAGGGGTAGTTTTAATGCTTTTTAAATTAGAATATTTTCGCTTGCCAGTGTAAGCACAGGGCCAGCACACAACATAGGCATTTTAGTGTGCATGCAAAACAGTCTATCAAAGCATGCCCTAGTGAACACATGGTGTAAAGGCAGTGTTGGGCACGTTACTTTGAAAAAGTAATTAGTTATAGTTACTCGTTACTAACGGAGTTACTCCACTATAAAAGTAGTTACCAGTAAAAGTAACTATTGCGTTACTTTTATTATTCGCCCTCAAAAAAAGGAAATCAATTATGTAATAACTATTATTATTAGAAAAATAACAAACGAAAATAAACCCAAAAATATAATCTAACGAATTAAAAAAAAAAACAACCCGAAATTCTCCACACAAGCAAAGAAAATTGCTAAAACTTGTAATACTGAAAAAAAAAACGGAAAAAACGGAAAAACGCATCTGGGGATGAAATTAAACAAACCAAGCCACACTCAAAGGAAATATGTATATATAAACAAAACAAAATAATGGACAAAAACAACAATCTAATGTTCGTTAAAATGGTATTAATATAACAGCTTCACCAAAAGAGAATAGAGCTTAGATCGGGCCCAAAAAATCCGACCCGACCCAGCCGGAGCCCGTGCACGTTCTGCCCGAGCCCGTGCACGTTCTGCCCGAGCCCGACCAAACCCGAACCATAAACTGTCTGTTTTCGGGCTGATTGAATGAGCAAAATATGATCAGAATTATGTTTATTAACACTAACATAGAAGCATAGAACTATTATTTAATTAACATGGTTTTTAAGAACAGCTACACACAGTGCTAGTCAACGCGGAGGCGTTCACGTGCCCCCAGAGCTACGTGATTACATTTTTCATTTTTATTATAGTTTAATTTTATTTTGTTTTACTTTTTTCTGTTCAGTAAATTTTAATTTGTTTTTAGGGTGGGCTTGCTAGTTTTTATTATTCACACATCTCATCAGAGAGATCAATCTAATAAACATGAGAGAGAAAGAGAGAGAGAGAGAGAGAGAGAGAGAAAGAGATATTTCTGGTATGAGCTACTCACAGGTAAATGTTCTCACATACTGTATCTCCTGTTTCTCTTTCATCTGCCTGGCGCGGATATTGTAATCCCATACATAATTCTGCAGTTTCAGTGTTTTGCAGCTATAGTGCGAGCGCTTTACACAAGAAGAAAATTAACGGACCACGAGGTGCCGCGCGCTCGGCACAACACCGCCCGCTGTACAACTGCGCTGTACAACAGCGCTTATAAATAAATTAAACACGAAAATGAGGGTATTCTATCAATAATTTCAGTTCGTTTTAGTTAGTTTTATAAACACAAAATACAGTTCGAGGTAGTTTTTTTCCTTTTAATTACCGTTTTTATTAGATTCAGTTAACACAAATGTTTTTTCACTTTCAGTTTTCGGTATTTCGTTCGCTTTAGTGAACAATAATAATTGGTTACTTAGCAACATTGTGATTATCACACCAGAGCTTTATATAAAATAAAAATAGGAGCCCGATTTCGGGCCGGTCCTCGGGTCAGGTCGGATTATGGCAGAAAATTTAAACTCTAAAATAGAAAGCAGCAGCACCACAAAAACCGGAGCAGCTAAAAAGAGCTTAACGTCCTTAATTCGGAACTTGGCCAGTCCACGGCAATCACTGAATTGATTAGAGCAAGCAAATCGTCACAATTGTGCCTCACTTCACCACGCCAAACCACAGGCACAGCGGCCAGAAGCTCAAGTTCACCGGACAGAGGAGGGGTTAACCAGGGCAAAGCAAAGTTAAAACAAACAAAAAAATCGGCTAAAGTAACGTGCAGTAACGGGGTGTCGGAAATGGTAACGGCGTTATAGTTACAGTCATAGTAATTAGTTAGATTACTCGTTACTGAAAAACAGTAACGGCGTTAGTAACGCTAACGTTAGTTTTAATGCCGTTACTCCCAACACTGTGTAAAGGCGATTCGATTGTTGTTTTTCCTCCAGTGATAAGCATACTCGATAACATCAGCTTGTGCATCATCAACAAAGCAATTCTGAAATTATCAGAGACAATATCGCACACCCCTAGTGTGAAAACACTTTCACACCTAGTGTGAAAACAATCATTTTGGGGGGTTCAGACTTACAGAACAATTACAGAAAGTTGACACAGGCAGTTGTCATCCATTCAACAACAACCTAAGAAGGAAAAAAATGGTGTTTTGCCGAAATCTGACTCCTTTTCGCATGCACACATCACACAGCAGTATGGGTATAACATCTTACACTTGTGATTTCTGTATCTACTGTAACTGTAGGTTAACCCTGCTGCATGATGTGTTTGCTCACAAAAAGAGTTTGATTTTAAAATGCAGTCGGATTCAGTGCATCACCTATAAAAAGCTCAGGGATTACAGGGTTACAGGGCAAGTTATTTAGTTTTGCTCATAAAACTGCAGTATGAAACCAAAACTAATAATAACCATATGTGTACAGTCTAACAAACACATGAACCTTGGTTCAGACTTTGATCCGGGCTTTCAGGTATTTAAATTCTCTAAGGCT
Organism: Astyanax mexicanus; assembly: GCF_023375975.1. Lineage (NCBI taxonomy): Eukaryota > Metazoa > Chordata > Actinopteri > Characiformes > Acestrorhamphidae > Astyanax > Astyanax mexicanus. The sequence goes on along the minus strand of NC_064409.1, from coordinate 63,082,731 downwards.
GTTATTAAAACTATCATTTAATGAGACCAATATCCTATTTTTCTCACTTCTAAACTGACATGCATGTGAAAAAGAGAAATGTTGCACGTGAAGTTTCAGTTTCATTTTTAGCAAAATCACTGAGATTTCGTTTGATTGTACAGCAAAAAAGTCCCTGATTTCTTTAAACTTAGTTTTTTTTAACTCTTTATTTTCCTTTGATGCTGCAGCGTTTTTTGTTAATACATATTAAAGTATTGTGATATATGCCTTCTAATTTAGTTTAAACAGAGACATCACCCTAAATAATTTTTAAGAGGTCTGTTTTTCCACTGTTCTCTTTTTTTTCTTTCTACTGTCCATATTTTTCTTTGTCTTTGACTTGAAATCTTCATGAATTGAAACGACATGAATTCCTGAGTCGCATTGGATTTGCATTACATTTCAATAGCACATATAAAAGTGGCTCTGAATTGGAAATATCAGATTCATTGTTCATTCATTTTACCTGCTGCGTGACTGTAGCCCTAGAGTTGAAGGTGGATTTAAAAGCTTTAGTTTATCGTCTTTTTGAAGAATCACACTCACACTCAAACACTCCTGTTACTTTTCAGGAAGTAAGTGCACTTGTCTCACATATTGCTTTTTCTTCCATCTTTATCTGGATGGCTGAGTAGAGTGAAGTGGTGTCATAAGGAGCAGACAGAGTGGCAGTGGCCACTCCAGCAAAGCCAAATGCTATTAGCCCGGTTTCAGTATCAGCCTGTTAGTGGTGTGTGTCTGCAGGTAGTGATGGACTACAGCCACCACTGATAGTGAGCCTTTTCTTTTGACTGAGTTTAATTCATGTTCCCCTCAGATACAGTGACTATAAGAGAAACCTAGTCCTAAATCAGATCAGGTGATCAGGTTTACCATATAATATTATGAAATGCCTGATATTTATAAAGATTTATTGCAATGTTTTCCATCCACAAAGTTTTGAGAAATTTGAAGCTGATGAGAGGGGATCTTAGATTAGTTATTTAACAAAGGATGCCTCTTGTTTGTGCCACAGTATTGTGAACTGCTGCTGAATGTTCTACAATGTTTTTGGGTTCGTTTGGAGCAAACCTAATTCCAAATAATTATTTGCCAAATAATGTTTTATTTGTGTTATTAAAAACATCCCAATTATGATTTGCAATTACATATATATATATATATATATATATATATAATATGAACACACATACCATACATTGGTACCACTTTAATATAGGGCTCCTTAATAAAGGGTTTATAAATAGTTTATAAAAGAGTTGGTTATAAATTAAGTGATAAATACTTTAAAATTATCAATAAGTCTTACAAGACAGAAAGTACAACGGTGACAATGGCTTGTTTAACATAGCTTATAAAAAAGTCAGTTTAGTCCTTTAATATGTAATTATAATCAAATGAATAAAGTTATTAAAAGAAATGTTAATGATGACTGATGGAAAAGGCAAAGTAAGATAAGTAAGATCTAGTAAGATCTGAGGTTTAACAATATAAAAATGAATGTGGAATCACTATTTGGTTTACTGCAGGCCACTGTTACCCTTCCTTTTTGTGTTGTTATTGCTTATTAATGGTTTATAACCTAATAATTAACATTAATACATGCCTCTATAAACTCTTTATAAACCCATTATAAAGGAGCCTTTTTTTAAGTGTTCAAAATGTTTCTAATGTTTCTAAACATTCTAAATGTTTGTACAGCAAGATTAATGATAATATATATAGCGTCCGGACATTATGACGACCCTCTTCTGACAGTTTCTTCCACCATAGATGACCAGGGCCAGGAACGCTTCTAAGATTCTAACCACAGATTTACATCTGTAGTTTAAACAATACAAATAACATTGACAGTGGTCGGGAACGTATGGAGAAATTATGGTTTTGGGAAACACCATTGTTGCATCACAGTGGTTTGTACTTGTAAGTTACGAGTGTTAGCGCAATAGTTTTAATTTTGGTTTTGTGAAACATTTGAATTACTGCTTTATTATAAAGGGTGATAAGGGACACATTTTCTTTCATTCTATGTTTTTATTCTCACTTAATCATCTGTTGATAATTTCAGACTTTGGCACAGCACAGCATCTAAACACTGTATCAGAAATGCTGAAATAATAGGGATGGTTTGCAGACTTTGCAGTTGCTTGCTGAGACAGACCAGTAAGAGATTGAAAAATATGCACTGTCATCATGCAAATTTGTTGTAAAACTGTTTGTTCACTCAGTGTGGACGTCAGCCTGGCCATGCTCTGACTGCCTCTGTGATAAGAATAGGCTTTCTAATGCTAGCGGATCGGAGAGATGAGAGGAGTGCATGCGTTAGGTGAAGTTCTTGAAGCTTTAATGTGACAGTGTATGCTGTGCGACCTGCTCATCAGGGAGTGGGCAAGCTTTGAAATTCCCTGAGCTTAATTTAGACCACCTCTACTGGTTCCTGTTTCACGAGCAGGCAAACAAAAGCATTTCTAAATCTGACAACAAACACGCATACACACACGTACAGTCATCTGTAGCTTAAACATAATGCTAGCTGCTATTGTTGTCTTTCTTTTACCAACAAACCTTTGACAATGAGCGCTTTTGTCAAACCTGCATTGCTGGTGCATGCCATTTAATGACCTCATGTTTCTAAAGTACGTGTGTGTGATGACGCTCTCTCTCTTTTGACCGGTAATCATGATTGTGTGCAGCATTGCTTAGCTCATGGTTTTATTTTATTGTAGCTCCTAAATGTTCTCTTCTCTTTCCACAGACAGCATGGCAGCCGTGAGGTCAGTCCCTAAGCTGCTGCTGCTGCGGTGATCTGACCAGCCTGCCGTTCCCCCAGCCACACCTCTGCCCCGGTCCTCGTCAGGGCGAGTGAGCCCTATCCGGAGCTGCGCTGCCTGGGCTCCGCAGCACCTCCATGGCGGGGGAGAAGGGCCGTCGCAGTGTCATGGACATCAAGCGTTTGGCCGGGCTGCTGCAGCGCGGGGCCGGCCGCCTGCTGGTCATCGACAGCCGCACCTTTTCCGAGTACAACGCCTCCCACGTGCACGGCGCCGTCAATGTCTGCTGCTCCAAGCTGGTGAAGAGGAGACTGCAGCAGGATAAGGTGTCGGTTACCGAGCTCCTGCAGCCCAATGGCAAGGTCAAGGTATGGCAGGAGTGTGAGAGAGTGTGAGAAAAGGATCTATTTTTAAAATGATCATTCTAACATAATTTAATTAGATTTGATTTTTCCGTAAATTACAGTCATTATGTTAAATACTGTATGGTAGGATGACCTGTTTTCTGTAGGTTCATTTGTTTTACAATTTTCACAGGACCATAAAGAGAGCTGAGATTTTCAGATCATATAAACAATCTAAATAAAATATAAGCATAGTAATGGCATTCTGAACTTTTTATACAAAGCCAATTGTTTCAAGTCACATCATCTCATACTCAGACTCGTAAATGGTCACTATGAATCATCAGTAACCCAATCATGGACAGTTCATCTGCCCTACATCATCCAAGTACTTAGAAATAACTCTTTTAACTCTATATTGTGAGGAGTACTCATTTGCTGTATTAATACTCACTCATACTTTAGTTTTAACTTCTTGGCGAAGTATTGCCAACATTTCTGCATACCTAGAACTTTATCTGATAGTTTAATCTCATTGTTGACCAGTTTTCTTGTATTTAGTATCTTGTTCTAAAGACGCCCCTGTTGGACTTTCGGTTACCTGTTTGTTTTGTACTTTCGATTCTGCCCATGTCTTTATTGTTGGCTTGGTTTGGCTTTTTCGCTGTGTTTATTGGCTCTCCTTTGGTAAATAGACCTTTGCTATTGTTTTACATCTGCAAGTATCTAGTCTGTTTGATAAGCATTACCTTATGCAATCAGAACATTGGGATCTGAAGTACAACACTGCTCTCTAGCATTCACACACAACACAAACTGAACTACTGTCTCAAACAAATATTTTAATTAGAACTGCATAATATATCATATAAGCATCGCTACTGCAAAGTGTGCCTGATCTGTTGCCACATTACAGGATGTGCAGTGTCGGATATTTAAATTATTTTGAATAAAAATCAATATAATTTGTATAGTAATAACAGTATAATATCACAATACTGAATTCTATATATATTTTTTTTTTCGTTTTAAACCTCTAGATCCTGTGGCTGGTCAGGTTTCTATGCACTCAGTGACTTTTACACATTGCATTATCACTATTTATTAATATTTACATTTAAAAACCCATTGAAAAGCCCCTCTTCTGGCACCCGTCTGCAAAACAAAACAAATCCTTATGTACGTATTTAACACAATACTCATGCCATCCTTGTAATTAGGTGTTTGTAATTAGGAGCCAACAACTGGTTTGAGAAGGCATGGGTGAACTCTGATTCTAGTCATCTGCCGAGTGTGTGCACTTAATCCTCCTAGTGTACTATATTTGGAGGAGCGCTGTAGGTTTATTGCTTATCAGTGGCTCAGAAATCGGACACTTGCACTTTTCATGACATCTGCATTGAATATGACATCGTTTTTTCCAGCCATGCGAGCTGGCATGTAAATACTTTATTTTTTTAGGGGCTCTAAAAAAGTCTTTTGGAGAATTTTTGGGGGAAAAAACCAAGCCGAAACAACTGTCTTTAAAATGGCTCAAACTTTTGCAGTGTTTCTGTACCCGATGAGCTCATGACAACACTGATAGAAGATCCGCAAGCAGGCCTACTCAGACAAGTCCATGGCGCCCTGTGCATGTATTGATTCATCACACCATTAATCCTGTTAGTGATGGGGAAAATGTTTTGCATCATGACTGAATGTGGATATTAATATACATGCATATCATCAATATATAGTTACTGTGCTACTATTGTGTATATTTATGGGGCGCATGACTCATACTTGCCCTATCAGTGTCACCCAGACCTCTAAAGTGGCACAGATCAGACTGCTGATTCGAGTGGCGGTTAAAAACTCATTATTTTGGTTCCTCATATTAAATTTCAGGCAAGACTGCCTGTCTTGCCATGCATGTAGTCAGTCCAGCTCAGGCTTATCTGGTGCTCTCATTTTCTTTTCGCAGTTCCTCTTCCTCTATTTCATCACTGATACAGACAGACCCCAGGTGCGGGTGCCCTATTCTGCTAAAGAGCACAAAAGGCTAATAGAAGATATGAGCAAGTAATGAGATCGTTTCACTCTTGGCTTGTAAGATTAATTCCTCATCCCAGGACTGACAACGCTCCGGCATTGGCCCAGGGGACTCTCGCAATTCAGTCTGATCTCCTGCTCTGCCGCAAAACCTGTTTTTTCTTTTGTAAATAAGACAGCTGTCCCTAAGATGTTTTTATGTTTTTGATTGAACTCAGTAGTATTCTTGAGTTAACAGAAATACAACCTGCTCTGTGCCAGGCTAAAGTTGGACCTTAAGTTTGGTCTTTTTTATTTTTTATTTTTTTTTATTTTGTATTTCTAATTGTATCCTTAGCAATGCCCCAAACGCTAGGAGGGTAAAGACTAGCACGTGGCTCCTCTGGCACATATGAAGGCAGCCATTTCTTTTTTCAAACTGCTGCTGATGCACAATCACTGGGTAGCCAGCGCACTCTGAGGAAAGCACAGCGACCCAGCTCTGATTCATCAGCTAACCTTGCGAGTGATGGGTTAAAGAGAGCGTCATCTACCCACCCAGAGACAGCAAGGCCAGTTGTGCTCTCTCGGACTCTGTCTGATATGGCAAACAGCGTGACCTGAGTATCTCCAGTTCTGAAATCATAGTAGCAGCACTTGAGTCTGCTTAGACTGGATCATTCAGAGCCCCCAAATCAGTTGATCAGTTTTATTAGACGAGCCACATGATTTCTAGGCTTGTTAAGGGGGACACAGTATTCAGAGGCAAGTTTCTGCCATAATACTGTCCCCTATACTGCTGCAGACAGTTCTGCATCTCTTTCTCCAAACAATTCTACAAATTCTACAAACATGCCAGTGCTGTCATCCATTAATCAACATTGTTTAACATTACCAGCACAGTTCTCACCTCTTACACACCTCTTTCTGTGCTTTAGAGTTTGAGCTGTAACCTCTGTAATCTTGCGTAACCTCATGTCTAAGAGATAATGGCTAACAGACGCTTGAGAAGGATTTGGCCTGGTGTACCGTGGCGTGCCGGCGCTAGGCCTTTGTTTGCCATTTGGTTTCCAAAGGCAAGCAGACTTCTTTTCTTGGGCTTGATCCGCTGGCAGAGCCCTACGCCATGTGAACGAGCTGAGTGGCATGTCTTCGCCTCGCCGTGCTCCCTTCCCTCTCCCTGGCTTCGGCCTGGGGCTGGCTCGCCCGCATTATCTCCCTCAGTAAAGAGGATAATGCCCGTGATTAATGCAGGGTCTGGATAAAGCTGGAGCTATCTGGGTGAAGAGAGGGAGGTGGGACAGGGTGGACACTAGAGTCTCTTTGTTATTGGTTAAGCATGACATCATCCTCTTTTGTGTAGCCACTGGCAGAGCACAGGCTAGGCACGTGCAGTGCTTCTGTACTTCCAGCTGAACACCCTCATCCACCCTGCCCCCCTCCATCCCATCCCCAACCAGCTCAAGGTTCCTGGCATGGCCCCGGGCTGAAGCCTCAGCACAAGCAAAGGCCACCATGTAGTCCATTGTGAGGATGAAGAAAGGAAGGAAGTGAAAGAGGGCATAAATGGATGGGTAGCACACATCCACGCATAGATAATGGTGTGTCCCCCTTGGCACAATGCTCAGTCCACTTCAGATTACATCAGCGGAAGGCGTGCTGAATTTGCCTAGCATGCTTTGTAAATGGGTCAGTGTTAAGTACAGTAGATAGACCCAGCTAGCATTGAAGTACAAGAATAGGACTTCCTATGCAGCGACAAATCGGGCCATTTCTAAGCTCACGGTAATCCCTGCTGCCGAATGTTCCATTGAGCTGCCATTGACAGATGGTTCAGTAGCCGCCTAGGGTGTAGGCAGACTGAGGGGCTGGACGGTAGGACATGCGGTACACACCATAGCCTAAAGAAAGGCCTCCGGGTAAGATAGGGACACAAAAGGCTCAGAAACTTGAAAGTGTGGCACTGTTTCTTGACCAAGAATGATGCAAATCTGTTGCTTTCAGTGGCAAATAGTAGTGTGAACAATGGCATTCTTATAGTCAATGTATTGACTCATGCTCTGATAATGAGACACGACCCTTTTCTTGTATAAAAAAAAAGAATTAAATTTAAAGGGTGTTTAAATGGAATTTTACGTGATGTCTCCCTTTTAAAAACTTGTAGCTCCTTGGGGATCTACAGACATTCAAGTATTAGCTATTTTCACATAAATATCTGCTTATGTTGATACTGAATGCCAGCACAGATATGTACAAACTGCAGATATGCAAACTACATCCATTGATATTTGCTTTATAGAGAAATGTTTATTTTTGTAGGGTTACTAAAAACTAGTGTGGGGTTTATTGTTAAGGACATGGGAATAGAAGGCTAATGTCGATATGAAAAAAAATTCTACATACATTTCTTTTAATGTTTTAACTGATGCCGAAATATTATTATTTCTATTAGTATTATAAGTACAGAACATAACAAAACATGCATTTAATAAATTCTCATGATAGTCAAAAAAGCCCAGCATCACCAAAACATTCTGCTTCTTAATGTTCATTAAATTGATCAGATATATATTTTTTAGTTTTGTCCTATGCCAAGATTTCTATTATCTGCTGATACAAATATGATTTCCTTAATATTGCAAGTTGTGAATCCTTAGAAAAATAAAATGTATGTATGTATATATATCCTGTCAATACTAAAACAAAAAAATACTGGAGAGAGGATTACATTATTTCAAATACATAATAAAAGCCCTTTCATTTATTTGCAGTAAGCTTAGATGGCAGTGCTAGCTGAGGTTAGCATCAAAAAAAGCCAAAAAGCTAGCGATTAGCGGGTAATGCTAATATTGCTGGAGAACTAAACTGAAACTCCTGTATAAGGCTTCACTTTAGCACAGTGGCTTTACTGCTCCTTACAACCTGACTGGTAGAATTCAAACACAAGGTGCACTCACGATTTTTGGGAAAGTTAAAGTATTTTAGTGCACTTTACAGTCTGAAAAGTACGGTAATCGATCCCTGAACATGGCTCTCCAAAGTCACGCTCTTTCAGTACTCTGTACAACACAAGACGTGTCCTTCCCATAATTTTTTGTGTAAAAAAAATGTGGGTTTTTAAATAGCCACCCAGAAATCGTCAGTTAATCTCAAGTGACCGAATATGAATCATGTTTTAAAGCACAAGGCCAGCGCAGAATCCTCCAGCTATGATAAATGGCTGCTGTTTCTGCCTCTCAGGTGAAATTTGACACACGCTTTGTTGGCTTGGATCCACTGACCCGTCCTCAGAGCACACAGCAGAGGGACAGGAGACAGAGCTGTCAACAAGTTAAAATGTAACGAACGTGCTCAGGGAAACCCAAACTGCGCAGGTCAGGAGTGCTGACTGCACGGCCATATATCTCAATGCTATCACTGAAACATATCGCTGGCAGCTTGTGTGTGTAAATATAGAAACCAAATGGGTCTTTCTTTTTTTGTAATGCTGCTGATGTCACTGCGGCTGCAACTACAATGTCTAAATATAAGATGGATGGTTGTGGTGACCTTGGCTGTCACAAACGCTATTTCTGATTTGGAGAGTGTCCTACCTGCAGCCAGGCTGTTCACTGTTATTCAGCAACTAGCTCAGAGCATGAATATGAAACGTAATGCAACGACTTGCTGATACTGAATCATATTTGTACTGAGGAGGATCATTACGCTGTTCATTACTTATTAACCTGAGTTATGCTCCTGGATGTGCACCTGCTGTTCTTACTTATCAGTGATAAAAAGGTAAAAAGGTAATGAGTTGGAACATGGGGATGAGCTAAGTGATCAGTGATCAAACACTGATGTGCTCACCAGATTCTACAGCTGTATGTGCTCTACAGAGTCATTTTAAAAGAGGACCAAATTACTAAAGTTGAATTGTAAGGGAAAGCAAAATTGTGGTTTGTACTGGATGTGTGTGTATATAAATATGCACACATTTTTCACTTTTTGACCTAATGTAAATTTGTCAGCTGTTCTTTTCATTGTGTTACAATTCCATGATTCAGGAAGAGAAGTATTGCCAATAGAAAAGGATTCTCTGAGTAAAATGAACATTGTTGTTTTATTCTATAAATTACAAACATTTCTCCCAAATTCCAAATAAAGATATTGTTATTTAGAGTATTTATTTGCAGAAATTGAGAAATGGTTGAAATTACAAAAAGGATGCAGAGCTTTCAGACCTCAAATAATGCAAAGAAAACAAGTTAATATTCATAAAGTTTCAAGAGTTCAGGAATCCTGTTTTTTAATCACAGTTTTCATGCATCTTGGCATGTTCTCCTCCACCAGTCTTACATACTGCTTTTGGATAACTTTATGACACTCCTGGTACAAAAATTCAAGCAGTTCAGCTTTGTTTGATGGCTTGTGATCATCCATCTTCCTCTTGATTATATTCCAGAGGTTTTCAATTTGGTAAAATCAAAGAGACTCATCATTTTTAGTTGTCTCTTATTTTTTTCCAGAGCTGTACAGTAATTGAATATTTTGACTACATGCCTCTTGCCAGGCATGGGCTAGAGGGCTAGAATGTCCCCCAGCATCAAGCTGTGGAGCAGTGGATCTGGGTTCACTAGAATTATGGTCATTCTTCAGTACTCATCTGACATCCTGATCTTACTTACGCTCTTGCAATGCTCATTGCTCCAAAATCTAGTAGAACGTAGAAGTAGAGATAGTTACTCCAACAAAATCAGGATAATAAGCAGATGTCAAAATATTTTTGTATATATAGTGCATATACTAACAATCATCATTCAGACATTGCTGACATAACTGATTAGCTAGCTATGTCAATTGAGTTTTGAGATGTTCAAAATTAACATACAGGACAAATCTAACAATGATCGCTTTGCCTGGCTTGAGCTTAAGGTGTTGTTGTTGCTAGCTGTGTAGCCTTTAGCTTAGCAGTGTTGTGTTGTTTGGTTAAGGTTTGAAAACGTTGTTGATGATACAAGAACCCAGTCATCCATGGTACCTATTTTATTTAATGTGATGTTGTATGTTGTAAACATACACAGTGTTACAGTGTGTGGTTGTGTATGCATCACACTGGCTTCGTGTCTGTGGTCCTACAGGTGCCCTGGCAGGGTTCTCCACTTTAGGGCTAGGAGGGTGGGCAGTGTATGTGTATGCTGCACAGCTGATGATCAGTGCAGATAGTTGGAAGGCGGTAGCGGCCGTGGCCTGGGTGATGTGAGCTTGTGGCTGGGGAGGCATGTCTGAATAATGCAGATGGCTCGTGCAGCATGGGGCTACGCCGGGTCTGAGAGCTGTAAGCATACCTGATGTTTCCCCTGTCATCCCCTGTGGTCTCTTACGGTTTCATATTTCATGATATAAACTGAACATTATATTGTAATTGTATTGCCAAAAAAAGCGTCACCTGGATTTAACACCTGGGTTGCTGCAGTTAAGCAGGTCTAGGTTCAGCAACAGTATGTGCTGAAAGAATGAGGTCAGCTGACTACCTGATTATACTGAATATAGAGCAGGTTATTCCATCAATAGATTGTTTTCTTCTCTGATGACACAGACATATTCCAAGATGACTATGTCAGGATTCATGGGGCTGAAATTGTGAAAGAGTGATTCAGGGAGCATGAGATCATCATTTTGTGGATTGTTCACCACAGAGTCCAGATCTTAACCTCATTGAGAATTTGGGATGTGCTGGAGAAGGCTTTGTGAAGCGGTCAGACTCTACCATTATCAATGCTGCTGCAAGATCTTAGTGAAATATTTATGCAACACTGGATTTAAATAAATATTGTGACATTGCATACATAGCTTATTAAAACAATGGCAACTTTTTTGGTCAGGCATTGTATATTTTTATATGTTACACACTGCACACATGGCTGAAGTGTACCATAACTTTTGCCATCTTACATAGAAGCTAAAGAATCCTGCACTGATCTGTGGGATATGTGTGTGGGGACTGCCGGTCACGATCAATACCACACACTAAAGTGTCCTGTGTGGGTGGTAATCATTTCTATAATGTATACAGACATAGTGGTGTTACATCTTTGTGTTACTTTTTACATTTTAAAAACATTTTAAAAATCAGTTATTAATAGTAGGGATGTAAAAGGATATCTGACTTTTTTGGCCAATAATTGCTTTTTATGCCGGGATTTGGCTGAAATTTCAACACGAAACTTATTTATTACATATTACATATTTATTGATTTATTGAAAAGGATCAAGTGATGCTGGCTACAATTATGTCTACTACAATTATGTGATATAGTTATTACAAACACATTATTGCTTTAAATAAGCAACAGTATGCTAAGAATAGATGATAAATAGACTACTACTTTAAAGAATATTGTATTTTCTTTTCTCCAGTGTTTCAAATGGGATGATAAGTAGATGGAATATTTGGGTTTGCAGCCAGTTTTGTAATTTTAATGTGGTTCTGTAGTCACCTCAGAAACCTTGCTTTTATATTTATAATATCAGATATGAGTACTGAGGTCAGTGTTAGTTTGCTGTGTGTGAGAAAGCGGCACTAAAGGCTTTGCCATAAGGAAACAAGAAGTTATTTTTGTTGCGAGAATGTCACATTAAATAAACTCATCACATGCAGTACTGAAGGCCTATTTCTCAGCATGGGTGGAGGGTGTTTGTCTTATTTTTTTGATCTTATTTCCTTAGAAGAAAAGTTTCATGAGGAACACTGTATGCACTTTAGTAGTTTATTAATAACATTACTTGTATTCTAGTTTCATAGTATTTTATAAATAGTTTATAAAACATATATAACATGAGTAATAAATAACTGCTATTTACATGAAGTTAATCTACTGAACCCTTAGAAATATGGCTACACCAGGCTGAAGTGACTGATTTTTTGTCTTAATTTGACAGATTAACATTCACACTCAAAAAACTGGTATGTCACCTTTGTTTAAACAGTGTTTATTTGTGTGATTGATTATTTCTAATTTAGCTAGGCTCCTTGTGGCTTCTTGCACCACAACACAAGGAGGGTGAAAACTAGCACATCCTCCTCCGATACATGTGAAGTCAGGCACCGCCTCTTTTTGAACTGCTGCTGATGCAGCATTGCCGAGTAGCATCACAGCGCACTTGGAGGAAAGTGCAGCAACTCGGTTCTGATACATCAGCTCACAGACGCCTTGTGACAATAAATATGTCATACAATTGTAATATGAGTCAAATCAGATCATCATTCTAATCATCATTGTGATTTTGTACAATTATGTCCAGTGTTTACATAAAGGTGAGTGCACCTTTATCTGTTCTCGTGAACTGAATCATGAGAACCATTGACTGTTTTTGCTCAGTCTGTGCTTCTTATTTCTCGTGGACGTTCGCTCTGGTGGGTAAGCCAGGTCCTGACGGTAGCCTGAGCCACAGAGAGGCTGTAATCCCCAGTTGGTGATGTCACCCACTGGATTTAGCTCTCATCCAATTAAGGTGGAACACCTTGTTCAGCCGGTGGGTGCGGCGTGGGGGGTTGTGCAGAGGAGAGGGTCAGCAGCTGACAGGTGCTGATAGCAGTAAAGCAGTCAGGTGTAAAGAAGGAGAAGCTTTGGTGTAGAATACTAGCTCAGAAGTGGGTCTCTAAAACCTGCTGTTACTCAGTTCTGTTTCCTGTTCAATAATATTCATTCAATTGTTAAAAACGATTAACAGGGTTCAAACGATCATGAAAAACCTGGAAAAGTCATGGAATTTTAAAAAAGCAATTTCCAGGCCTGGATAAATTTTGGAAAAATAAAAATACCCAACACAAATGCGTGTTTCCATTTATCAACTGAAAAAAGCTGTTTTGAGCTAACAAATACATCAGCTCAGAGTTAACCTAGTCCAGTAATGTAGCCCTACATGATGGAGCTCTTAGGATCTGACACACTTTTTATTATTAAAGATTGTGTATCAACATGGCTTAAATAAATGTTTTTTATTATTATTAAAGTTTTAGTTGATTTCTGGTTTTATTGTTCATGTATGCACTGATGTTTTACAGACCGTGTGGTCATGAAAATTTGCCTTGAAGTCATGAAAAAGTCATGGAAATGTATTGTTTAAAACGTGTATGATGCTTATATATATATATATATATATATATATATATATATATATATATATATATATATATTTATATATTAGTAAATTACAATATTGCTTTATTGTGCAATAAATAGACATTAATCATTTTATTGCCTATATTGTTTTCTTAGCAAGGAGAGCTCATTATTGTGAATAAGCTGATCTGTTTATGTTATATTCCAAAAATGTTATATTTTTATATATAATCAGCTCATCACACAATAATTAATATGTTCATCACACTTAAAATGTGTAATTGCATAATTACACTATAATATTATCCCTATATCAGAAGCATAATTTGGTTTTAAATTACAGTGAATTAAAAGTTTATCGCAATTATTTCTGTAACAATATATTGTCCATACAAATATGGTTATCTGGCTTAATATGGAGTGAAGTCATTTAAGAAAAGAAATACACTTAGGTTATACAGCTATTATTTTAGGATTTTTTTTATTTTGATTCTTTGGGTGATATGGCAGATATATGACATACTTAAAGATAGTTTGGATTATGGAATGCATTACGTACTGTAGCATGCACATTCATATTGGAATTTTAAGACCACCCATATTTTCTACACATTCTCCCCATTAGATGAGCTGTACTGATCGTATTAGAGCACTTTGTAGTTCTATAATCACAGACTGTAGTCCTGTATCTGTTTCTCTATCATTTTCTTTAATATTCTCATTTCACCCTGTTCTTCAATGGTCAGGACCCCTCAGCACTGCAGGGACACTGACGTGGTGATGGTAGTGGTGTGTGAGTGTGTGTTTTTAAAAGTTTGCAAGCAATACCCATATAATACATATCATGACCTAATTAATCCCAACGCCATATTGTGGCATTGCCCACCCCCCAGTTCAGATCTGGCTGTGCCACGCTGAGGCAATCAGACTGTTTGGTAATCTGGCACCTGTGTCTGACCTTGGGTTGGTGACATCACCTGAGGGGCAATCTGCCAATCTGCAGCTGATAAGGCTGCTGTGTAAGCACAGACACACACATTCACACACTCGGTTATTATTTACTGTCAGACGCGCCCTCGTATTGATTTGTGAGTGAGTGTGACTCGCTGTAGCTCAGAGTCCAGCAGTACTGTCAGACTGGAGCTTCAGCAGCATTTCCTCGCTGTCACCCTAAACTTTATACCCAAAATAAAATAAACTTTAAATTAATGTCAGTGTAAAATATTTGATTTCAAGTCATTCTGGAGCATTTCTGTTGTTCTATGCATCATAATGTTTTACACTATGTAAAGATCTATTGCCAGATTCACATTTTATCACATTCACAAATCTATAAAATCTATATCTATAAAAAAAATCTAAAGTACAGCTTCATCATTGTATCTCTGTCTCTATCTCTCTATTTCTCTTCTTCTTTTTCTCCTTTCCATTCTCTTGTTCTTTTTTTCCTGTCTCTCTCATTTTCTCTTCTTTCTCACTTCTCCCCATCCTTCTCTCTTTCTCTTCTTCTTATCCTTCTCTGTTTCTTTTTATGTGTCCTTCACATCTTTTTCTTCTTTCTCTTCTTCTCTTTCACTTTCTCTCTTCCCCTCATCTCTATTTTCTATCTTTTATTCTTATTCTTTTCTCTTTCTCTCTTCTCCCACCTCCTTTTTCTTCCTTTCTTCCTCGTATCCCCTTTATTTCTCTTTCTGTCTTCTTCACATTTCTTTTTCTTCTGTCTCTTCTTATTTTCCTTCTCTCTTTAATTTTTTTCATCCCATATCCTTATTCTTCCTCTCTTTCTCTTATCATTCTCTATTTCTCATGTGTATTCTTCACATCTCTTTTTCTTCTTTTTCATCTCCTGGGACTTCTTTCTTTCTCTCTTATACCCATCTCCTTTTCTTCTTCTCTTCTTCTTTTCCTTTTCTCTTTCTCTTTTTGTCTTCTCCACTTTTCTCTCTCTCCTCCTCTTTATTTCTTTCTTTGTTTCTTTTTTTCTTCTCTTTTTTCCCATCTCTTTTCCTCTTCTTTCTAATCCCCATCTCTTTCTCTCTTTTCTCTTTTCCCTACTTCTGTCTTTTCCATTTCTCTCAAGTCTCCCTTCTTCCCATCTTTTTCTCTCTCTCTTTTATTTTCTTCTCTTTGTCTTCAATATCCTCTCTCACAATTCTTTCTCTTCTTCTCCCTCCCTCTCCTCTGCTCTCCTTTCTTCCCCTTTCTCTTTCTCTCCTGTTTCCCTGTGTCTACTCTCCTCATCTCTCCATCTCTCTCTTCCCTTACTCCCCCCTCCCTCTCTCTCTCTCCGTTATTGTACAGAGTCACTCTAGAGCAGCACTGGCTGATGGTCACGTGATTAAAAACTGCCTGACAACATCGAGACAGCCAGGCTCGCGTGTAGCCTCACACTGCCTTCCACTGCACCACACATACACACTCTCACACACACACACACATACATGCTGCACAGTGTCGCACACAAGCACGTTACACGCACAACTGCACGTAAAGTGCACCCGTGCATGTAACCTTTAAATTACGCTTATTCCACACACACACGCATGCACACAAAAAACTGCAGTCAGGTTTAACTCTGCAGACACTCAGACCACTCCTGCATCCAGCAGTGTTTCCTCACTTACAGCAGAGAGAGATGGCATGATAACAAATACATACATCTTCTCTGGTACCTCCGTGTATGGATGTTCAGATAGAAAGAAAGACAGATGGAGAGACAGATATATAGAGGAATATATGGAGTGATAAACAGGAATAGATGGGGATAGGAATAGATAAAGGGAATGTCAACCAGATGAAGTGGTAATTAAATAGACAGGCTGATAGAGGAATAGACTGACTAATGGAAGGATTGATGGATAAAGAGAGGGATTCATGGATAGATTGGTGCAGGGATAGACAGACAGACATACAGAGTACTAGGCTAATAGAGGAATAAGTGTAGTGTTAGAATGACTGATAGAGGAAAAGCTAAATAGATAAATAGAAAGAAAGAAAGCCAGTCTGATAGATATTACATATTTTATTAATAATAAAAATAAATCATTTTCTAATATGTGATACTTTTCTAGTTGTTTTAAAATAATATTAATTATAAATATAATTAAATATTTAATTATATATTACATTTTACATATATATAGCAAATTTGCACTCTGTACTTCATGTTGCTGCTACTTTCCTACTCCCCTTTATATTTTGTGTATATATCTTGATATCTATTTTGTTCTATTTTATTTTATTTCATCTTTATTTAGGTATTTTAGGTGTGAACTGGACCATAAGAATACAATTTCATTCTACCTCATGTACCACGTGTGATGTGAATGACAACAAAATCTCCTTGAATCCTTGATAGACGGACTAATGGAGGGTTAAACAGATTGATAGAGAGATAGCGCTACATAAAGGGAAAGACAGAGTGATTGAAAGATAGATTAAGGGATAGACAGACTGGGATAGAATAATTAGTAAATGGATAGATGTAACTATAGGTGGATGGAGGGATACATGGATATGTGGCATGTGTATTTATAGAGGCATAGATAAGAGATAAATGAATAAATGCATATGTTGATAGATGTATAGATACAGATATGTAAAAATGGATAGATGGACAAGTAGATATAGGGATGTTATTGCATATGTACAATAGACACATGGTTTTATTATTAATAAAGCTTAATAATTTTTTAATATCTATTTTTTTAAAGTTGTTTAGTTTTACCCTTGTGTGTGTGTGTTTGCAGGTGGATCTGGGCAGGAGACAGGAGGTGGTGGTCTATGACCAGAGCACTAAGGACGCTGGTCAGCTTTCCAAAGATGGCTTTGTCCACATTCTTCTGAGCAAGCTGGATGGAACGTTCCACAAAGTGTCTCTGCTGACAGGTAATAACCCCGCACTGCACTTTCACCTCCTAAACACTGTGATGATCTGAGTCTTCACACTGCAGAGCAATTACTACTCTTAACCAGCAGAGGGTGCTGCTTACATCATGTCTCACATGTGTTTCTCATACACTTGGTCCTTCTCTCTCTCTCTCTCTCTCTCTCTCTCTCTCTTGCTCTCTCTCTCTCTTATGCTATTTTGCTTTTGTGCATAATCACTGTGCTCTACACACACACTCTCTCTCTCTTCCTCGCACTTCTTGCACAAGCGGTCCTCACACAGTGGTGTCTGATTTGAGGCCTTGATAATTATTCCTAACATGCATTTGTTAAAAAGAACTCCGCTTGTTCTCGGCTTTGAACCCTCTGTGGTCTAATAGCACTGCACTGGTTAGATGTTTCTCCTCTGATGTCATAGCTGTCTAATAATACTCTCCGAGAAGAAGCACTCATACGGCTGCTGGTGCTTCTACTATCATCTGCTTTTTTGCAGATTAATACTTACATGGCTTTTTTAGTTTTATCTGTACAAAAAAAGTAATTTTTTTTTATGTGTTTTAGTCTGATAAGGTAGTCCACATCCTTCGAGGATCTCTTCTGCAGACACTGATACTGGTAAAGCCGTGTTCAAGAGCCCTGGTTCATATTCCAAACCATATGCTCTCCAGTATCATTATAGGACCTCTTTAAAGCAATATTATGTAAGAATTGTCTCCTCCTGCATAATGTATCAGGAACTGTAATTCACTCTTTGGGCTGAGAGGTATCGAACTAGTGCTGAAAATGAAATAAGCGAAAGTTAAATTGAGGCAGAAAAGCAATATTAGAGGATTTTACACAAATATGGGTACACAAAATTAGTTACAAAGTGTTAAACAGTTCGCACAAGCATTTTTCTGCCTGTTTCACCAAAGTTATATAGTGCAATTAGCAGCGTACCAATCTGAGGGTAGCAGTCATGGGGACAGTACTCCATCTGTCATTTGAATTTAACCTAAAGTTCTGAGCTTTGGGCTACTGCCATTTTTTACCATTAGACCACATGGAGATGCATTTAGGGATTTTTTAAATTAGACTTGTAGTTTAGAGAAATGTGAAATGATTGTGATGATACTGCAAGAATTACAGTAATATTGCACTCACACAAATCTTTACACGTTTCAGTCTCGAGAACTCTAAGAACTCTGCCCAACACAAGTGTCCAATAAAATTCTCATTCTGCAGGTTAGTGAGCACACTCAGCGTTTTAATTATGACTACTGTGGAATGCTGATATATCTTGTCACAGTGGGCAACTTTTCAGATGTACGAAGTCCATATAAAGCTCACAGCCAGCTATAGCCAGTTGTAGCAGTTTCCCCTCTGAAAGCTTAAAGCTTATTTTTGCCTCCTCAAAGCCTCCCTGCTCCAAATATGTCACAACTGGAAAAGAAGCCAAAGCTGTTTCAATCAGGATTTGGAGAATTTTTGGAAATTGTGAACCGGCTTCCACAAATCTTTGATGAGGTCCCCTCACCCCGCCCCCACCTCGTCACTCTCAGCGTGGAGATTATGTCTCCCGAGCCAGTCTGTTCTAATGATGCACTTGCTCTCCTGCCTGGTAAGCCCCCTCAAAAACCCTGCGATTCTTAATTTGTCACACTTAACACCCAGAGCCTGCTCTTTCTGTGCTCGCTTTCTTTCTGAGGCCAAGACAGCAGCCTGTGTTTTCTCCCGCTGTGCTGCGCCTGTCTAAATTAAGACATATTACAGAGCGGAATCACACTTATTCCGTTCCGATAGCCGCCGTTTCCACAACGACAGAGCCAGATAATCTCCGGGGGTGAGAGGCAGTAGGGCGGGTTGGGGCGTTGTGGAAGGCTGTGGAAAAAATGAGGTTGATGGAAGTCAGTGGTAGGCTCAGTTGACTTCCAGCTGTGGCTTCTTTTATGGTGCATATGTGGGTGAGGGGATGACCTGGTTTCAACCAATCTATACCAGCCTGGCTGGGTTTAGCAGCCTATAGCCAGTTGTAACAGCTGAATGTAAGTCTGAGCGTAGCCTAGTTTAGCCAACGTCACCGGCCACCTACAGCGCTGCTAAAAATTAAGAGACCACTTCAGTTTCTAAATCAGTTTCTCTGATTGTGCTATTTATAGGTATATGTTTGAGTAAAATGAACATTGTTGTTTTATTTTTTAAACTATGGACAAAATGTCTCCCAAATTTATTTATTTTTTTGCATTTATTTGCAGAAAATGAGAAATGGCTGAAATAACAAAAGAAATCAATATTTGGTGGAATAACCCTGGTTTTAATCAAAGTTTTCATGCATCTTGGCATGATCTCCTCCACCATTCTTACACACTGCTTTTGGATAACTTTATGCCGCTCCTGGTGCAAAATTTCAAGCAGTTCAGCTTGGTTTGATGGCTTGTGATCATCCATCTTCCTCTTGATTATATTCTAGAGGTTTTCAATTTGTTAAAATTATCATCATTTTTAAGTGGTCTCTTATTTTTTTACAGAGCTGTATGTTTGAGTTAACAAGCTACTCAAACTAAAATGTTTGCATTAAACTGGTTTCCTAGTTTCATTGTATCTCTAAGTTATAACTTGCAGTACATAAATGACCACAAAAAAGTATTTTTAAAACCTTAATAATGTACCTAGCCTGACTTAACCTTTTCGTCATGCTTCAGGGTGATTCAGTTAGCAGCTTCTTCCTTATGATTCATATTACACATGACTAGTTAAGTCATGCCTTAAATATTTGTGGAGCAACCAACATGCTGCACACTGCTAATTTTAGGATGTTTTGCACCAGCACTATTTAGTCTCATCTATCAAATTCTGATTCGAATGCACCCCTGAAGCGATTAATCTTAGCAGATGTGAAATCAGTAATCACACTGGAGTTTGAACCGAAACAACTGCACTGAGACCCACATGAGGAGATGGTCTCGGTCCAGTCCGGTCCTAAACAAACTCTTGAGTTGTGTGTTCATTGTAAAAGCAGCCTCACAATGCACAAACAAACTGTACATGCTGGTCTGGAACACAGGACCTTCTGGCTATATTTACTTTATAGCTCCACCCCAGACAGCTCTGACCAATAATGTCAATTTGTTGTGACACAGTTTTGTTTGTTCTTCTTTGAGACCAAATGCAGGTGTGAAAACACCCTTAACGTTAGTTTAACCAGGGCTGGGCAGTATATCGCAAATATTTATGTATTGAAAACTGTTACTATACTATTACTATACAAGATATTAAAAATGACAATATCGTAATATAAAAGTTACAATAGTTTTCTGTACATTGTATATCACCCTTTTGTTTTTTTACATGCATAAACATACAAGTCTTTAGTCAGACCACCTTGTCCTAAATTCAACATATGGATACACATACATAGGATAATCTTTACACCCTAACCCACGATACAGCTTGCATTTAGCTGGTGTAACTGGCTGCTGTTGATGAGGAGGGAAGCCCCTGCCCTGCACTTATTTTCTCCACACTGCTTCAGATTGGGAGTGAGCATGCTGATTTGATTAGGGCCACATTAAGGCCATTTGGATGACGAACACCTCTTCCTCGTCTTTGATGTAAAGCATGAAAGGGAAGCTGACGTAATGGTGGTGAATGGGTCCAGTTTAGTGTTTGTGGGCTTGGTTGGCTTGTGTGTGTGTGAGTGTGTGTTCTGTGTATTAGGCTTTGTGCAGACCACACGCCTCTTTCTCACTGTGGCGGCGATGGTGTGCGTCAGTGCACACTCTGCTAATCAGTTCTTTCTGCTGCTGCTGCCTTTGGACCGGCCTGTTAGCTGTCCTGGATCCCCCAAGGCCTGTTTGACTTGAAGTACCCCTTCTTTCAGTTTAATTATTTCTTGCTGAGAGAGGTTTTGGCAAAAGTGTAGAGCTCTAAACTGTAAAACTCTGTACCATCCATTTTATATTAAACACTGCTGCCCAGGGTAGGCAGGCTCAGGACCCACTGCAATCCTGACCAGAGAGAAGCAGATAAGAAGATGGATGGATAGATTGGATACTCCAGTATGTTTTTTAGCCTAATCTCCAATTGCAGTCAATTTACTGTAGACCGTAATTTCTCGTAATTTCTGACACTTCAGAGAACCCAAAGCGAAGGGATTTAAACGCCTCTAACAAACACTATTGGCATTGGCTATGCTGATCTTAGCTTAGCTATTAGGCTCATAATATATATATGTCCAAATATCTGTGGAAAGCCCGAGTAAATGAGTACATTTAGCTTATAACTTTAAGATGTACCCACAAACACAGCTTGTCTAGTCCCTGTAGAGATGTACTGTCATTAGAATAGGGGGTCTCTGGAACTGTTAAACATCAACCTATTGTCATCATCCAACGCCAGACATGGGCTTTAGGACAGGGGTCGGCGATTAAGTTTGGCCGCGAGACAGATATTTTCCAAGCCATTACGTGGCCGGCCACAAAAAAAAAATCTGTTTTGGAAAATTAAGTGTAATGGGATGGAGTGCTACAGCCTAGTAGCTCTCCAGGCCAGAGGGTTGTTGAACCCAATTGCAGAACAGTTTATCTCAAAGCAGTTTATCTCAAAGCAGTTTATCTCAAAGCAGGTAAACCCAAGAAAAAAAGGAAAAAATAAATAAATAAACACACCGCTCTGCACACGGGATCAAACATGTGTTGTCAGGGTCGTGGTCCAATACACTATCGCTGCCCCGTCTAGTGATTTGGGACACGGCTGGGGAAAAAAAAGCCCTTATAAGGAGATAGGGAGCCCAAGAATGGGCGGAAACTAAAGTCCCCTGAGCACAACAGAGAGACAGGGGAGGAATGTAAGCAAAAGCCTACCAGAAAAACATTTAATTATTATTTTTTTATTTAATTATAGTTTAAACAACCTCACGGACTAGATGTTTTATGCTTGCAGGCCAGATGCTTTAGGAGTATTAAGCTGTGGAGCAGTGGAGATGCTGTGTTATAATTATTATCCATTCTATGCTTTTGGGAACAGTTGGGGTGTTTGGATGAGGAGGGGTGGTGCTAATCATCCAACATCCTGACATCACTAATGCTCTTGTCATTAAATCTGAATGCAATCAGATCCTGACAGCAGTGCTCCAAAATCCATCTAGCAGAAAGCATTCCCTGGACAGTAGAGACGTACTTCAACCAAATTAGTATAAACTCTTTGTATTACTCTTTATTTGGAAGAAACAATGAATGAGGAGGTGTCTTAATAATTTGCACATACAGTCTGTATAGTGTTTGTGACTGGAGATCACGTGTGCTTATTATAGTAGCTGAAAAACACCGTCTTCTTGTGTCTTCATTCTGCTTCTCGGCTCTAGCTCTTCTCATGCTCCCGGCGTCATTCTCTGTCTGGGGTTTGGAGGGGTTTGATGAGGGGCGGTGATGAAAACGAGCCCGTAAATGAGATTGACGGCGTGAAGAAAGGAATAATTATGTCCACTTTTGTCTCGCTGTCTAGGGAAGAGAATTTACTCTCAACGCTTTTTTTTTTTGTACATGCACGTGCAAGAAAAAAGGATTAGACCATACATACAGCACACACACATTCACATGCGAACACAGACATACATTCCTTTTGGTGAACTCGCACTAGTGTACGCACACACACACGCACGTACAGTCACACACTGAATGACCCAGCGGGTTTTGTTATGCAACAGTGATGTGGCGCGTCCCAGTCGGTGGAATAATAATGGTGCTATGAGCGGCTGAGCAGCGTGGGCTACATGACGCTAACTTACTAAACAGAAAGGCTCATCAGAAGCAGCAGTCTGGTAAACATTTCCCGTATCAGGGAGCTGCTGGCATGCTTTTATTCCACCGGTGCTTGTTTAGAGAAGATAGGAGGCTGTTTATACACTAATGCTGAAACCACCCCCACCACCACCTCCACCACCATCGCCTTCCCACCAGTGTACCATAATATACCCCCCCTCAACCACCCTGCCCAAACACACACATACAGGCCTAGTCTGTAGAGAGTCCGTAGAGAGAGGAGGAGATCTGGGAGGGAGTTTCTAAGATTCTTACAGGCTTAGATAGCATCACTGCAAGAATGGAAAACCAAATTACCCATCTTGACACAACATGAGGGAATCCTAATGAAGATGAGCTCTCCACCCAAAACCCAAGAGAAAAACAGAAGTAGGCCCATCGCAATATCTGTTTTTGTGGACGATGAATTAAGAATACTTTATACCACTAATAATAAAATGTATAATAATAATAACAATGCAATTACACCCTTTAAATCTAAACATTTAATTGATAAAGGTTAAGCAGACGGTTATTAATTAAAAAAATCTGTTTTTTAAATTCTGTTTTTTATGACTGCATCTCTACGGCTGCACAATAATTTAAGCAATGTGCCATGTATTGTCTCATTTATTTATATGTAAACTGTTAAGTATAAGCATCTCTCTGTGTGCTTTTGTTCCAAGCTCAGAAAACTACACACAATGGAAAGCAAAAATGATTGAGATCAATATATGTGTTCTTTTACTGTATAATAAGTAAAAATATATATATTATTGTGACCAGCCTAACAAGAAGTAAAGAATTTACTCTATATACAGTAGATCACATTTTGTACAACTAACTTACCTAAACATACAGTTTTTCACTCAGTAGTCTTAGGTTTTATGTATTCTCTAACTGCTTTAAAACTAATATCTGTACCCGCTGATTGACATGTGTGATCTATTCTTTACTGCAAGGTGAAAAGTTCTATTAAACACACTGAATTCCACTGAATAAAAAATAATTGGTGCTGTTATCTAACAAGAACCCTGACTGTTATCACATGCAAGACTTAATATATACATATACACTATATAATAAATATGCTGTATAGGCCTAATCCACATACAATACCTTTTAGTAGGTCTCTGGATGTGTTTCATCATCTGACCTCATCTGACATCATTTTAACCAGCAGAAGTGAGCTAAGTGTTTAATTTAACTTAAATACATCATTCATTCTTTATGCTGTAGGTAGAGTGTGACCTCACCCAAGTGAAACACTTTACTGATTGTCCTCGGGTCCACAGGTCCAGGTTAACCAGCATTACATCACAGTGTGAGAATGTTAGCCTACTATTAGATGGGTTTTACCAATTTGTTAGGTTTTGTTTATAACAGATAAAACATTTCTGTTTCATTTTTTTTTTAATCATAGCTTAATAGCATTTTCAAACTTTAAAACATATATATTTTCATGATTTTTTAACTATAAACATTTTCATATAAATATGTATAAATATAGTACTGCATGGAATCCTACAGAGTTGAAATAGATCCAGTGTATTCTTTATTATTATAGAGATGATCTAACTAAGCCATTGTCTGCCCAGACCAAGTCCATTATGTAAATGACATTTACATATACACTACTAGTCTACAAGATTAGTAGAATAACAAGAAGAATCTAAAAAATTGACTAAATCTAAAATAAGATACTCAGAAGCACTTGCCAGTATAAGTAATATCCCAGCCAAATAAGTTGCCGGGGACATATTATTGTGATTATGTGTTTAATTATCGCTGTTTACTGAAAAATCAAAGAGGAAAAGAAAATACAATCTGTTTGGTTATAAAAACTCCGCGAGTTAAAGTAGTTCCATTTATGCTCTGTTTGTAGCTGCGTTGTTTGGCTTGTAAGCGCTGCATCGTTGCTAGGTTACCTGTATGTAGGGGAGTAATACATGGACAGCTTCGGTTACAGTGCATTACCGCCTGATAATGGTACTCATACAACGCCTCTCAGCCAATCACATTGCAGGGTCGGAACTAAATGTCATATAATAAATAGCAGTGACTCAAAATTCCTACCTAAAAATAATGATTTTTTTGGCAATATCTCCTAACAGCTCTGACATTAGCCGTTCCTGCAGGCCGGTGTATTTGCGCTCTTCTCTCTCTGGCTACTGATAAGCTCTGCTGAAGCGCTGTGTGAACTTGTTCTTGTTGCCCCCAGTGGAATTGGCATGCTATTTCCTGCCTATGCCTGGCTGATACGAAAAAAAAGAAAAGTTCAGATTTGCTGCTGCTGTTGGAGTGCATCTCCCATGTCGCTCTCCTGTTTCTTGCTTTCTGCAGTGTAGTCAAAAAACACACACACACAAACACACTCAAACTGTGAGCATAGGAGGCCATGAACTTGAGCATTCATACTTGGTTCAAAAAGGGATTTAATTAAATTAAGACCTTCCACAGAGCTACAATATGTTTTGTGTATGTGCCTTA
Organism: Astyanax mexicanus; assembly: GCF_023375975.1. Taxonomy (NCBI): domain Eukaryota; kingdom Metazoa; phylum Chordata; class Actinopteri; order Characiformes; family Acestrorhamphidae; genus Astyanax; species Astyanax mexicanus. Next base: position 63,057,325 of record NC_064409.1, on the reverse strand, counting down.
ATGAGTGTGTGTGTGCGTAGCCATGTAGTCCTGTGTGTTTTCAGTGTGTGTACGTACATGTGACCTACAGATGTGCAGTGACTGCTCCTAATCTCCACCTGCCTGTTGCCATCTGCCTGTGTTTTTGTCTCTAGACAGCAGGAGCTGGAGGCTGGAGTCACCTAGGTTGTGCGTTTGTGTTTGTGTGTGTTTGTGCATGCTAGCCTACCACACCATGCCAGATGGACCAGTCTGCAGCCTACTTCTGCAGTACTGCATGATGCCAGGCTGTATTGCTACAGTTTTAGATCGTATCTCCACTTCCACAGTTCCCCTGAACCACTATTTCTTAAAAGCAGTCCACACCATAGAATTCACAAAAGGTTTGGATATTTTTTTGTAGATTAAACTGATTTTAGATTTAAAACAAACAAGAAAAAAGTGCAATTCCAGAAAAAAAGCATAGTATAATGTTGGGTCAATATTCAGAACCCTTTAACCAATTAATATTATCAATATTGGCTATTAAAATTAAGGTAAAGGTAAAATGGTAATTTAATTGCACTGTTGAAGTGAGATCATGCAGCACTAGTAAGTATCTGTAAGTATCCTGCTGACCTAACTAATGTTTTTCATTGTGTTTTTTTAAATATATTGTAATAAATACTGCAGTCATGCAGTTGTATAGTGCTGAATAAAGGGGAGGTTGCATTGCATTACATCCTGATACCAACCTCTTTCACCAAACTCAATTAATAGTTAACAAAAGAAAGCAAGGATGACGTCGACAGATGATAGAAGATTAAGTGCAATTAAATCCGAAAGCGGCCTTGCTTTGATGAAGCAGAGTAAAAGGTTGTAACTGGACCTGTTCTTCTCCTTCCTCTCTTTTTCTCTGTCAATCTGTGTCACTCTCTCATTCTCTCTGCGCTCCTTTCATCTCCTCTCACTTCAGCTGAAATTAGAGCTGAATGCAGTTTTGTGTCATTCCATTGCACCTTTTATACCGACAGGGCCTTTCTGTGGAATTGTGTGTGTATGAGGTAATGAAGGCGTGGTGACGCTCTGCGCTGTAAAACAATGCGGATGTTTCCTTCCACTCGGTGATATGTATGGACCGGCAGTGGATGACGTTCTCCCCCAGACCCTCAAACTCAGCCTGGCATGTTTACAGACCCACCCTACACGCATCCCAACAGGCATTTATCCCGACAGGCTTTTGTCCCACTGTTTTCTGGACACTGTCAGTCAAGTTCAAACCTTAATGTAGAGAGGTTTTGCAGGAATTAAGTACTTTTTAAATACATTAAGTTATATTTAATCATGTTTAATTTAGGAATAAGATCAAGAGGGAGATCTGATTTTTTTATCCAAGCAATCTTTACCATCTTTTTATGCATGTGTGTGTATTTTGTGTCACACAAACAAGTTGCAAGAGCTGGGCTCCGAGGTGTTTCGTTCAGTGCTGGTTCATTGTAAGGGTTTTCAGGGTTGTGTTTTCTTATTACAAAAGAGAAAGCAAGGAATAAAGATATAGAAAAAACTAAGTACAGGGTTTTTCATACGATACCGGGCAAGGCTAGATTGTAGTGCCATAAGCCAGCCAATAAAAGAAAAACTCATTATTTTCCAGAAGCTCACTATAAAAGAAACATTAGTATGTTTCATTCTAAGGCTAAATTACATGGTGGTAAATTGGCTTGTTAAACAATATCCAAGAATTTTTCACCCTAAATAAAGTCATATACTCTAAAAGTGACTCTACATTTACATAGACAAAATATTAAGCTAGTTAACTAGCTAATCATTAACAGTTCAAAGAAAGCAATGAAGCTACAGGTTAAGACTTATAAAATAAATATGATGTTTTAGCTACACTGCTATAGGCTAGGCTAGGCTTAGATAGGCAGTTCCTGTGAGCCATTGTGTTCTCTAACTAGCCAATACCGGCTAATTTATTCCTCCTTAATAGGTAAAACAACAGGTTTTATTCTTTGGCAAAATAACAGGGTGATAAATTGCCTTGTTTAATAATATCTAAGAATATTTAGTCCTGCCCAAAGTCACAAACTCTGAAAGTGACTCTATTCTCACAAAGGCAAAATGACAAGCTAGTTAACTAGCTGGAGTTGGCAGTTCCTCCCAAACCACATCAGTACCACACATAGCCGATGATAGATATAGTGCTTTTTCTACAGTGTGCTAGGCTAGGCTAAGCTATGCTAGGCTTAGCTAGGTGGTTCCTAACCAGCCACAAGCCCTCTGTTAAAAGAAAAACAGCATGTCTTGTTCTGAGGCAAGATAGCAGCATTGTAAATAGACTTTTTTGTTTTTTCTCCGACCAAAAAAATCACATACTCCAAAGTGACAATACATCACGCTAAGGAAGAATGTCAAGCTAGTTAACTAGAGCTAGAGTTAGTAGTTTAACAGGCCGTTTTTCTGCAAAATCGCATGAAGACCACCCATAGTGTTTCTCCACGCTGGAAAGGAAAGTGGTGAGGCGCTGGTCTACTAGTGTGCAGAACTAAAGGAATCTGTTAAATCACACACTCATTAATTATAAAGTAACACTGTCAGACTGATCTCTAGTCAGTGTGACTGCGGATAAACTGCAGCAGCTCCTGACTTCCTGTGTCAGTCTAACCCATGTGCATTACTGCACAGCAGTGCTGTGTGGCCCAATCAATGATTTCATTGACAAGGAGCCACTGTGGCCATTAGGGTGGTGAGGTAAGCTCCCGAGGGGAGCTCATGCTGCGTTATTGTGAGCACACACACACACACACACACACACACACACACACACACACACACACAGAGACACACAAACTTGCTTTCTCTTTGCAGAGAACACTGCTCTATTTTTAGTTTAGGCCTCTGTGGTCATCACATCTGGCGCCGGCCGCCTGCTTTTGCACCAGTGTGCTCTCAACTGATTGCCCTCACACTCACACACATTCTCACATGGGTCAAAGAACATTCTAACTACGTTTCTGATCATACCCACACTGAACCTTTCACGTTTGTTTTCTGAAAACTTGAGCATACACACACTTCGTTTGTGGTGTAGAGAAATGACCAGCGCTTGTCCTACATTCGCCCTTCTGTTTACTTGGCTTTTGAATGATGATTTGCTCATAAGCCTCAAATTATATGTGTTATGTCAATTCCCAGAAAATACATGAGGAACTGAATAGATGTGCTGCCAAATTCTTTCAGCATGATGTAAAACCCACAACCACTTTTCTCTTCTCTTCTCCTCTCTTCTCTTCTCTTCTCTTCTCTTGAGTTTTCACTTTTCCTCTGTTTCATTCTCTTTTCTTCTTGACTCTATTCTCTACTGTTCTCATCTTGACTATACTCTTTTCTGCTTTGTAACTTTGTTCTGGACTCTTCTTCACTCTTCATCCTTACTATTCTCTTTTCTGCCCTTTTCTCCTCTCTGCAGGACTTTTCCCTTCTGCACAGTTCAGCTCTTCCTGTGTGCTGGGAGATGCCAGCTGTTATGTAGCTGGGAGAACACACACTGGCCTTTTTTCCCTTTCTAGGGCACGTAGGGAAGCAGGGTGGAATCTGTGTGTTAACAGTGCTACTCCACTTTTGCAGTAGGAAAGTTGGCTCTATTGCAGCGAGCTGTCCTGGCGCCTCGGAGAAATCCATTCACTGCTCCAGTCTGCTTTTTTGCGTAAGAGAGCTTGTGGGTAGTTTTATTACATTGGTCATACTCAGTTATTGTGTGTGTGTGTGTGTGTGTGTGTGTCACAAAATTGACCATTTAGCAGAAAGGCTGTCCAGAGCACATCCATTTGAGCACTATACATTGCTCTGTATAGAATGCTACAAAAGATTCTTTGAGCAATGCTGGCACCTATACTTGAAGTTATGAGACAGCAGTATATAAATTGATCATGAAGCATTGCCTTAAGGGATGGCTTGTAAAGCCCACAACTGTATAGGTTTTGAGATGTTATCTTGTGGGAGAAGTTGAACATTGGCCAGCATGCCCATGCCATTAACATTCCTTGACATGTTCACTAGTATTACCTCATAGATGGCATTACCACCCACAGTTGACAGCACCATGTGTAGTAATTATTGTTACTGGCTAGAATTGTTAGAGTGAAGAGAAGAGAGTGAAGAGAGTGTTCCTTAGCTTTGATGGGATGTGGCACAACATGACACAAGTTATGGGACTCAATACTAGTTTTTGTCTCGTGACTTTTGGCATGCCAGCGTACATTTATGTTTACATAAACACATTTGAGACTCATTTGAGAAGAAGTGCTGAGGAAACATTTTATCAGTTTATTTCTGAAATAAAGTTAAATATGACATCTTGCTATGTTTTTTTGTTTACCCCGTCCCACAAAGGTTGCATTGGTAACAGTAAGACAGGACGAGAGTCAAATGCGTCTTCAAACAGTCCATGAATTCCAGGAAAAGTACAGCAAAACACAGGAACACACACTCTAACACGCATACCCTCGTTTGCTGACACACAGCGCGCTGTTGACGTAGCCCTGCGCTCATTTCCTGATAAAGGCCGGAGATCTTTCCATTCCGTCCCAGGCTAAATTTGGATTTTCCAGCCTGGCTTAAGGCCCCATGTGAAGAATGCAGACTTTGTCATCATTTCAGAGTCTCCAAGTCTTCTTGATAGCATTCTTGACCCCCCCCCCCTTAAGAGCCCCCCCAAAGCCTGCATATCCTCCCTCTTGTGTAACTCTCTGGAGAGTCCTCCACTGCTTCACATCAGCCAAATGACATCATGACTCTAGTGGGTTATTATAGGAGTGCATATCTTTCTTTTCAGTTCAGCTCGCTCTCATACATACTTTCTTCCTCTATGTTTATCTCTCTCTCACTTACTCTGTTCATTTCATTCTTTCTTTAATGCCTTTCTCTTTCAACACCGTCATTCCAGCTTAGAACTAGCAGGTAGGCCTGTCACGATAGGGATTTCTTTTTGGATGATGTATGTCCCAGAAATCATTGTTATATATGATGTATAAGGATTTTGAGCAGGATAGTTTTAAAATAATAAAAATAACAGTATCTACTGTGGTTGTTCAAACTTTAAGAATGTTGTGTATACAAACAATACATTCATAATAAATATACAATGAATTTTAGCATAAGTCTTAAGTTAATCCAGACAAATTTTCTGTGGCCTTAATTTTTTTTATTTATTTTAAAATTACTTTATTAATTAATTAAGTTCTCCGTATTGTAACATGTTCATAAACAAAATTATTTGCATTATGTAGAGTTGAATGATCTCATATTTTTATTGTATAAGGTCACAATCACTTTTTACATTTTTTTTAAAATACCATCAACTTAAGCATACCTCATCAACAATTAATATTTCAGCCACAGAAATTATTTTTTTTAGATTTGTGGTGCTTTTGTGGGTCACACCACATAATATTTTAACACTTTAAATAACAGATGTGTGTGTGTATATGTATGTGTTATTTTGTGCTTACAGCCCTTTTTTCCAACTAATAAATAAGATAATAATGCATTACATTTTGCTTATAAAGAAGAACAAACTATAAAATATTAAAAATAAATATACATTGGTAATATGGAATAATGGGCTCTTCTCACTAAGAAAGCACAATGGACAATACAGAGGTCAGCTAAAAATATTGAGGTTACATCTATATATATATATATATATATATATATTACAATATTTTACAATATATATTACAAAAACTCGCTAATGCTAAAAACCTAATTATTTTGACACGTGAACCAGCAGTTCTCTGCTTCTCCAGAGCATTCATGCCTAAAAAGTTATTGAGAAAGCATATCTTCTTATTGTGTGATGAGATCAGTTTCCATAGAGCTGCTTAAATATTTTATATTATATACTAAGCCTCTTTAGCATGTTTTAGCCATGCGCTCGGCTAACTGCGGCTGGCTGTGTTCATGCTGGTTGAGTGTGCTTAGCAGTGTAGTGTTTCTAGGCTTGGTCAGAATGTGTCAGATGTGTCATGGTCGTGGTGTAATGTCCACTAAGGCTTGTGTCATCATTACCGTTGTTGTCTCTCAGTGATGTCATTGCCACTCCAGGCTACAGATAAAAGAGCTTAACTTAACACACAGGACCACTCTCTGCTGGGGTCTGCTCCAGCATGGCCCTCTGCCATAGATGACTGGTGCATTACCTGACTATCACATGCTGAAACTGGTGATTCAAAGCTTTAGGTAATTTCCACATTAGTGAATCACATGATTACTGCCAAATACATAAAATCATATGAATACACTATATATTTAAATGTTTGTGGAAACTTATTGTAATTAATGCTTTCTGGTATATGTCTGATTGTCTGGTCCCTAGAGTAATATTGCTGATACAATAGGACTCTCTGGAGCAGATAAAGCATGTCTAATTCCAGTTGTGAGCTAGAGCAGTATACAGCAGTTCACAGCAGGGTACCTTACATGAACTGGCAAATTAATTTTTTAGACATTTTCTATATGACTTTTATGCTGTTCGTGTTGATATCAGCATTATATCATATCGTATTGATGTATATTAAAATAACCAGCCTTATTGGCCAGTACTAATGGTGCTCTTTCCAATTATTTTAGGAAAAGTTAGGAATGAAGTGGTGTGGTATTAATTCAACATGACCTGATTAAAGCTCTTGCTAAATGCAATCAAATTCTCACAGCAATGTTCAATTTGGATGTTCAAAATCTAGTAAAACGTTTTCCCTGAAGGGTAAAGACAGTTACTCCAATAAAAGCAGCATAAACTATTTGTAATTCGTATGAAAAGGGGATTGATCAGGTGTCACAGTAATTTTGTCCTTATAATATGTTAATATAGCACATTTGTAATGTGGAAATAATGAGTACGCTAATCAAGTTAAATGTAATATTTCAGTGTGTTGTGGGCTATAGAAATACAGAAAAAATATATACAATATATGATTTCATGTATGCACATGCAATAGTCTCACAGCAAGACGTGCAATGTCAAATCACATTTTTGCAATGTAATTTTTTATTTTGCAGCTTGATTCAAATATATCTAACCTATACCAGTTATGTTACTCCAATCATATCATCATTAATGCACAGATGTAATTATTTGTATCATTACATGTTGCATCATTGACTTTATTTAGGTTAAAATTGAGGTTAATTCCTGTTTTTTTTCTATATCGCAATATATATATATCCCAGAACAAAAAACAAAAATATTGCAATGTCGAACAGCAATATCATGAGATGTTACTGTAGGATGGTCTTCAGTTAAAATATTCTCTCCGTCAGAAATAGAAGTTCGTGTCTGTGATCTTTTTTAAACAAATTCTCCCAAAATAAAAAAGAGGAACACATTTCTGCCTCCCAGACTGCATGACACATCAGAGTGTCAGAGTGTAACCGTGACTATTAGTCACAGATACAGCAAGTCTCACTGCACTCTGACCTGAGACCTGTATGACGGCTTCAGCTGTAAAAGCTCACAGGCTTTATTTAGAATGCTGGTTTGACACTGGCTGTCGCAGAACTGGGCTGAATTGGGAACTGGGGAACGGTAATTTCATTCATGCTTCCTGTTTTTTTGTCCGATTACTAAAAATACACTGGTTAGTGGTTAGCAGTTCTGTCAACTTGCCACAATTGGACACCCCCTCACATACAAGCCCTGAGCATATATGGACATATTAATAACTGCACATGTAGGTAATAATGAGCTTATTCTTCGCTGATGGGTCATGTATGAGTAAATAGGACAAGACAGGCACCGTGCTGATTATGTATTTACTATAAATAAAACAAACCACAATCAAATCTGTACATCTGACTCTCATATGGCTAATATTATCTCCACTTTAACTCCCACTTGAGTCCTCTGTAACTGCATTAATGACCTGCTGCTTTGACAACTGCACAGCCTCCAGTCTACTGATCTCTGAGATCACTTTCATACCATCTCTGCTGGAACAAAACCTCATATCTCTAAAGTGACACATACTATTGTAATACAAGTACTGCTGTACATATATTAATCATGTAATTACTGCAGAATATACAGGAAGGCTGGTGATTTTAAACTGGAAAATGAAAAAAGAACATTCTTTTAGAATAAAGACTATAATGATGCTTGATCCAGCTGGATCAGATAACAGCTGGATTAGGAACTGAGCTTTTCATACATAGCAAGAAGAGTTGCAAGAGCAAGAATTTGTCTATTTCTGGAACATTGTCCCCAGATCTGATTTCTACTCTTAGTTAAGGGTGGTAAATTGGTGGAAGCTGATCTAAGAACAGCTCTCTGTTGGACTGAAGGGTGGCTAATTAACGCAGAGCTGATTGCAGTTGAGGAAGCAGGGGGTAATTCTGCTGTCAACCGCAGTTCATCTGAGTAGTGTCCGCCTGGTCATTAGTATCCAACATGACAGACAGGCCATCTGTCCTGAAGAGATTTCAGCGTGACTGTCACTTCTCAGCATGAGAATAATTAGTATTGGATTTAATGCATAGATGGAAATTGTTGCTGTATGTTTTTCTAAAATGTAAACCTTTTCAGAATGAAGAAAATGAGTTTACAAAGTTTATGAATCCAATTCCAAGTTAAGAATCTATTTCCTCCTTCTTTCCGGTGGATCCTCTATCAATTAAATGCTAAATGCAGACTAGTAAATGCTCTTCTCTAAGGCAAAGATAAAACTCAGATGATGAATAATTTCAATGATATCCTTACTGTTTGGCAATGTGTTCACGTAGACAACCAGCTCATAAACGTAACTGTTTACATACTTGTATATGAGCAACGCTTGTTTCTGCAGACCAGAGAACACTGACCAGGTTTCCAAATCAACTTTTAACATAATAACTTTTACTTGCAGTTTTCACAAGCATTTTTGTAATGTATAGCAGTAAGGACAAATACAGGTCCAGGTACTGTAAATCCAGGCTACTGAAGTGCCTGCACTGCCCCCACCATTTTTGGTGGTTCAACACCTTTCATACACTTTTAGATAACTTGTGTGCAAAACGTGCAAAACGAACGCACCAAACCAAGAATGCAAAGAATACCAGAGGCAGCATTCATGAATGCCCAAAAGCGTAGTTAACAGTAAGTATATCCCTTGCCTTAGTGTCATACAATAGCCCACTCTCCAGGCCCCATGTTGACTTCTAAGCTGAGTGTCCTCACACTAATGCTAATGTGTGTTAGTATCACATGTACAGCAAAGTCTGTCTGGCATTTTAAATGTGGTGGATTAGCGCTTGGCACGTGAATACGATGCCAGAAAAGACGGCGTGTAAAAATCGAGCGCTTATGTGGGCACGCGTGTTAGAATGAATGCTGTCAGCAGGTGGCCATCGGGTTCATTTCAGGAGGCTGACGTTAGACTGCTGCTCTGTTTTAAAAGGAACTGTAGACCAAAGCAGTACAGGCAGATTTTTATCTGATGGTTGTGTCATGCACTGAAATTCTCCCTACATCAGTTGGGAGGACGAAAAATGATAGCCCTGAGTCTACTACACACACGAGGCTCCTGTTTCCCTCTTTCCATGACTTCATCCAGCAGCCTGCTCATGACTTTGTGTACATAAGATGACCAGATGTTAAAGTGTAGTTCCGACGTGTATTACCAGTGTAGGAGTCGTGCTGGGATGGCGGGTCCCATGGTGCCTGAAAATGAGAGTGTGTTGCCATATATCGTGCTGTGCTGCAGGATATATCATTAGCACAGTACCGTCATTTGCAGGACTTGTTTAACAGATGTGTTGAGGGCATCTAGAGACATAAGACATTTGGGTAGCTAACTAAGTTAAGTAAAGCTAAGCTAAGTAAACAAAACTGTAATATAAGAATACTTTATTTTATACTCAAATGAGCGCTGGATGTAACTCTATACAGAATTCTCTACTGAAAATTGTTTATTTGGGTCAGTAAAGCACTTTTGTTTAATTACAGTAAGCTTAGATTCCCGAATTTCTCCAGTACTAAGGCTGAAGCATTAGCATTAGCGGCTAACTTCGCCAGCCGTATTAGCCGGGGTTAGGAGCAGGCTACAGGCTGATAATATTCCCCTCTGAATAGGGAAATAGCAAGCATGGTTAGCGGGAAATGCTAATTCTGCTAATATTCATTTATTAGTGTAATTATATCAGTAACAATGTTTATTTGGATACAGTATGCAGCTTGAGCTGCTGCCACAGTAATGGTAAATATAGCAGGCTTATTGTTTGTCATTCAGTGGCAATACATATATATAAAATAACATTACTTTTAAAGACAATTTTAATAGGGTACATAATTGTACATACTGCAGGATGTGTGCCAGCTGTGACCACGGTGCAGCTAATTAAATCCTGCTCGCTAGTTATTGTGTGGATCCCGTGGCACCCGCAGACTCGACCGCTCTGTGCTGACCTCAGATTGCACCCTTCTGTCATATGTGCACCATACATCCCTTTTTCTCCTAATATTGGTTTTATTGCAAACATATCAGTATGAACTCAGAGCAAACCACCACTAAAATGGAGAAGTCTATCATTTCTATATCATGCTTAATTAAGAATATACAGAGAAGCAACAGAACTGATGGGTTTGTCTCAGTACTTTTGTTGATATTGTGTAAAACTAAAAATATTTAATATATATCTCTCTTAGATGAATTAATAGGTTGGTACATCATCCACTGGTAACATCTGTTTATGTAAAACTCACTAAAAGCCCAGTAATGCAGAAAATTACTGTAAACTATAAATTATTTATTGTAATTTTTTTATATGTCTGGAACAGGGATGTTTTCTGAAGATTTGGAAAGCAAAATGAAACAGATTGCACATCTATAATATGTAGCATTAAAATGACATTATTATATATATTGATGGCATGCAATCCTAACAAGAATACTACTGACCTACTGCCCTAATTCTCAATCTGTACACCCCTTTCTGATTGCTAAAGTGATGATCAGTTCCATTTGGAAATATTTGGACATCATTTTAAAAGATAATATGTACCTTATTTTATTTTATTTTTATTTGTACTGACATTTCTTGTCAATGTCTTTCAGCCACACTGAGACCTGTGTGTATCTAGATGAAAATTACTCGCCTGCCTGCCCCCCCTGCTGTGGCTTTTATTTGGGAAGCACCAATTTTCTAAATCCTGTGCCAAAAATCAATATTTCCTCGTTTTGCCAATAAGAATGTTGATGTATTGTACATCCCTTGTGGCCTGCTTTTCATTTATTGTGCTTGATAGGATTTACATAGTCACACACACACACACACACATTTCTTGTGTCTAATACACACACACACATTCATGCACATGCATACACACACACACTCTGCGCACCACATGCACTGAGACACACAAACCTACACCCCCTGGGGCTCTTATTGAGTGATAGGAGCCCCTCGGCTGGCTTTAGGTTTGCTCCCCCACCGGAGACTAGCTCACACCTCGGGCTCGACAGCTGGGGCCTCCACAACCATTACATCATCTTCCCTTCCACCCGCTGATCACATGTCACTGATACGCCCGTAACCAGCAGCATCAACTCTGCAGTCCCCTCTACCCCCACAAACACACACACACACACACACACACACTAAATTAATCCTTTCTTTCCTTGGCACCATAAAAGCAGTCTAGTTGTGTAGAGATGCAGTGCATCTGTCTGTATTGGGCATTTCTACTGCATTGATTACACTGTTACCTAAAAAAATGCAAAATACTATTGCATTAAATTCTCTTTGACCCACAGACACAGGTAAGAGGCCCAGTTTTACTGCCAGTGTTGTGCCTTTTTTAATGCTACACAGGCTTATAGTGGCCACTTAGGTCCCTGCTTACTTCCTTGTTTATTACCATCACATACAAACCCCTATAGTGGTCATCCAACCTGCACGTGTCATTTTAACACCATAACAGATCACAGTCTTGTTTTTTATGTTTGTTTTTACAAAATGCTGTCATAAAGCTTAACTACATAAACTGCAGGTTTATCATTCACTCATTAAGACGAAGAAGTTTAAAAATATTGTTTCGCTTCCAGCTCTTCTCTAGGCTGCTTACAATATTTTGGTCACTACAATGTAATACAGAATGGCATGCAATTGCATGTCCTGCGATGTGATTATTGCACATGCACACATCGCAATGACGATGCTTAAACAATAAATTGTGCAGCCCTATAATTAAATATCCAATCTGTCTGGCACCCATTATAAGGCATCTCTCAAACTCACACTGATAATTCACATTGGCTTGCCATAAGCACACAGGCTGATATTCAGCCTTAGTAGCAAGATAACACCACACAACTTCCACGGGGCGGCTCTGTCTACATACTCGCTATCCCATGACTTTTGGCATGCCTGTGTATGTAAGCAATGTAGTTTTGAGACTTGTGCGTTCACATATAGGTCTTAGTGTCCTTACACTCCAACCAAGGTCAGAAAACAACTGCACCAATAAAATATGCACTTAAACGCACCATAAAAATACTATAGCTGATAGGAGGCTCACACACGCACGTATGCTTTCGCCTTGTGTACCACAAAATCACTCTCCGTAGCGTGAGGTGGCACTGGCCTGTATTTGTAATCAAAACAAGAAACCTGGAGGACCCGCAACAGATTAGTCAGTCTAAACAGCTTGGAGAGTTGCTCCAGGGTGTCGGACTCCTCCATTAACATCCACTTTAATTTGGCTTTCACTTAATTCCTGTAAGATTTAATGTAAACAAAGTACAGAATGATGTATTAATGTGAAGTACAGTGACAGAACAGCATTACTGTAATAATAGTGAAGAGCCTGAATGAAGACAATTGCATCTTTACACTATTATTATTGTCATCATTTTATAAAGAAAAAATATTTTTTGTAACATATTACCTAAAAATAATACTGTTTCCTAACACCCTTTATAATTTAGCTACTTTAAGTTGCACCCACTGCTGTCACAAATGTGCACATGCACATATAAAGTTGGTCTAGTCCCTGTTGAGAAGTACTGCCAAAAAATAGAGTAGAGCTAAATTTGAACAAATTGAAACCACACCTAATGCCAGTAATTAAGTAAAAGTTAGTGTTTTTTTTACCATGTCTCTGTGTTTATTCATAACAGTATAAAATATGTCCTTGTTCCTAAGCCACTTTCTCTTACTTACGCCTGCTAACATCATCCAAAAACAGCACTACAAATGACCTACAGTAGTCAGTGGTGAGGGACAGCGTTCTGGTAGCATTAGACGGCTGATGGTCGTCTTGGTGTATTAACGCTTCATGCACCCAAACAACTCTTTAATGAGTTAACTCTTTGTCTATAGCATCTTCGTACAAATGAGCAGAATGGCCGAGAGCAGCCAAGGGCATTGTGTCTGTGTCTTCATACAGCCATATGCTTCCATCATTCTGTTACCAGGCCTGCACACAGAGCTGGTGACAGACATCACACTGATTAGCCGCATGTTGTAGATGGCACTGCCTCCTTCAGCCTCTCTTAATTGCTGGTGCTAAGAGCAGTTCTGTAGCTGGAGCGTGTCACCGTGCATAGATGCGCATAGATGGTGGCTGTTTCTGTAAATTGGCCACATGGAAAGAATGAGCAGCCTCCCTATTTAAAGCCGTTGTCCGGCGCAAGCGATAGCATCTCAGGGCAGTTTTTAGTGGGTCATAATCCATTCCAGTCAAGGGCCTTTCCCTCTGTGTCCGAGCGAGCTATAGGACAGCGGGGCTTAACCTTAATCAGCATTTATACTGGGGCCGCACATGATGCTAAATGTAGCTGCTCTGATAAAAAAGGGCTATTTAATGTAATGTAATAGAATATTTTCTTGGAAATAAGCAATGGCAGCACAAACAACATTGAATGTCAGCCAAAGTAGTAGTGTTTAACCTTTGATACCCTGTATGTTGTTCTTTATTGTATTGTCCTTTTTAAAAGTTTTAAAATGCAACAGAACCCTGAGGGACATCAAATATGCTATTTTAAATAGTAAATAAATGGTTCTAAGTAAACAAATTTAACTGAGCACTGAATGCCAGTCAAAGCAATTAAGCAGCATGATGGTGTTTTTACCTTTTAAACCTTGTGTGTTGTAACAAACTATTGAGTAGTCCAGAGGTCTAAAGCACTACCACTATGATCAGGAGATTGCCGGTTCGAATCCTGTTTATGTAGCATGCCATCAGCTGCCAGAGCCCTGAGAAAGCACAATTGGCCTTGCTCTCTCTGGTTGGGTAGATTGCGCTTTCTGCCCACATCACTCCAAAGAGTCACTCCAAAGAGTGATGTTGATCAGAACAAGGCATCTGTGAGGGGGAATCTTAATGAGTGGGTTGGGTAACTGACCTTGTAAACTGGGGAGAAAATGTGGTAAAAATTAGAAATAGAATTATAAAAAAATTTACAAATAAAAAGGTTTAGTTGATCCTAAGTTAAAACCCTGAGGGACGTCAAACATGCTTTTGTAAACTAGTTTTAAATTTGCATTTGGGTTATAACAGAACCAAGAACACAAGGTTCAGGAGTTTAGGTGAATAAAAGCAGAGAGGAGTTGTGGGTAATGTCTACATACAATCAACACTGAATGTCAGCTAAACTAAATTAGAAGCATGGCAGCTTTTAATGTTTTAAGCCATGTACTGTATATGGTAATGTACTATCATAATTAAAAGTTTTATAGACCTTAAAACAGAACCCTGAGGGACATCAAACATGTTTCTTTTTTAATGTAAACAAATGAATGATAATAGTTCTAACTAAGTCTGTTTTTGGATAATACTGTAACTGAATCATAAAAATAGGGTTCAAGGGTATAAGTGGATAACAGCAGGCAGGAGAACTTGGATTATGTTTGACTAAAGAAAATTGGAAGAGCATGTTTCTCAATGTTCCTCAAGCCATGCATTTTACAGCATCCAAACTCCAACACAACAGCCATGAAAAACTGAAATTCTAGGCTTCTTTCATGCTCAAAAACCGCACGCCACGCTTGCAGCCCAGCCGTCTGAGACGCAAAGCGAGTTTTCGCTGAAAACCATCCAGTGGGCCCCTAAGGTGGCCGCATATTTGCTGGGTGAGTAAGGAATGTGGTTGCATGCCTCACACATGAGCCAGGATCCTGCTCTGAGTCTATGAGAGAGAAAGAGAGAGAGAGAGAGAGAGAGAGAGCAAGCAGTCTGTACTCACGGCAAATGAGCTCATTCACTCTTAGGTCACAGGGGGAAGAGAGAGAGGAAGAGAGAGAGAGAGAGGGTGGGGGAAGAGTCAGTCAGAGAGAGAGAGAGAGAGAGAGAGAGAGAGAGAGAGAGAGAGAGAGCGTGTACAACAATAGGGAGCTCCACTTTCAGTTGTTGCCACACAGAGTGAGATCGAGGAAGGATCAGGATTGTCTCCTGCGCTCCATCTCTCTTCCGTGCGAGTGGACACAGCTGTTCTTTTACTTTTCCTTTTCTTCCTGCACAGATTTGGTCAGAACTCCATTTTTTGGAATTCCAATTTTTTCCTTTTTTTTATTCTTTGGCCATAATGCCTAGCGCCTTGTTCTGCACTGCTGTGCTGGACTGTGAGCAGGAGCAGCAGTAGTTGTGTGTGTTGCGGTGTGCGAGAGAGTGAGTGAGTGTGTGTGGGTGCGTGGGTTGGTGGACTTGCGGATGCCTCTGGACGTGGTGCTAGCCTCTCCTGAGCAGCGCTTCTGGTCAGGCTCTGGTCGGCGCACAGGCATGAGGCTGAAGATCAGGGTGCGCAGGATGAAGGAGGCGAGAGAGCTCAGAGGTGTGTATTTGGGCAAAGCTGGGGATGACCCGCTTTCCAGCCCTTTAACGGTCACCTCTGTGACCCTTCCTTTCTTTCTTTCTTTCTTTCTTTTTTCTTCTTTTTTTTTATTTCTATAATTTTAGGGATTTTATTGTGCTGTTTTAGAAAAAAACTTTGCAAGAACATTTAAAAAATAATAATTGAATGTAATGCAAAAACCTTTTTATAAAAAACTTGTATTTTCATTTTTATTTGTTTAGTTTTTTCTTGTTTTGGCATAATTAGATCTGACAGTTTTTCTTTAAATAGTTTTCAAATTGTATGACGAACAGACCAATAGAAATGCTTTAAAAATGAAACACATTTTTTCACATTGACTTTCTATCATCCTATAAAGTTGCATTTTTAGAGATAAGTTAAATTGATATTTTTATATATTTATCATATATGTGATATATATTTTTGTTGAGTATAGCTGCACATTTTGACGAATGCAAACAGTCCAAAAATGGGTGGAAATAAAATGTCCTTACTTTTATGTCCATTTCAGTGTCTTACATTATTTTTATTTTCTTTTTTACCTTTTTACTATTTTCATTTTGTCATATTTCATTCATTTCACTATTTCCCTTTCTTTCTTTTCTTTCATTTCTGTCTTTCTTTTGCACAAACTCATAGAGTGAACAGTTTAAAAGTGATTTATATATCTTGCGTATGTACGCTGTTGTGTTTGTGCACATTTCATGCATACTTTCATATGTTATTTACTTTCCTCACTTTTCTAATGGAAAAGTGTAAAAGTAAAGTTGTTTGCGCTGCACAGTGCAGAAGGTCACCATTGCTGAGGGTTAAAAGAAAAGAAAAAAGGAGAGCTTCAGTGGACGAATGATGTATGCTGATAAACGAACCCTGAAAGATATACGTGTTCCTCACTCATTGTGTCATGTACCATTAAATTGTGCACATCTTGCTCGCGCTGTGTGTGTGTATGTGTGTATGTGTGTGCTTTACAGAATGTGTGTCTTTGTGCAAACAGGAGTGTGTATGCATATGAGTCACTGGATTTGCATTGTGCTTTGTCACTGAGCAGCAGTTTAACGGTAGCTGTTATCATGTTTTTGGCTTTTATTGCAGGATTGCTTCTTACATGTGAGCTCGTTGGATTGCATTCGGGAAGAAGCAGCGCCGTGTCGGTTATAGAACTAACAGTTAATGGCTCAGATATACAGCGCCTCCGGACTTTATACTCTGCTAATCTGTCAAGCATGACATGCAGCACCAGCCCTGCTGCTCTTAATGTTCCTCATTGTGCGGCGTGCATGTGTGCTATGATGTCATACAGGCCTCATTGAAATGGTAATAAAAGTGTGTGTCTGTGTGTGTGTGTGTTTGTGTGTGTGTGCAAATGGGGAGATGGAGGGGGACAGATGGAGGCTGCTTCTCAATGGCGTCATGTCTTCTGCATCTGGAGGCTGAAGAGCTGGGGGTGGGGGTGAGTGTGTGTGTGTGTGTGTCTCTGTGTGTGTGTGTCTGTGTGAGGGGGTCTGTATGAGCTCCATTCAGCTCCATCAATGCCTTTGGACTGGGGCCGGTGAATGGAAGTGTGTGTGTGTGCGGCAGAGCCTATAGAGAGAGTTTGGCTGAAAAGATACACACGCAGGGCATGTGGAGTGATGTCAGACGGCAGGGTTAATGCACTCTGTGTCCAAATGCTCCCCTCCCCCTTTATACATTATTTTAACCAATGAAAACATCCAGCTGGGGCATGACTATGGCTGTTGACTTAAGTGGATAATTGATTATATCAGATATAACGATAATTCAAAAGAGTGCTGATAAAATGCAAATTATAGTTCTCTTTTATTAACCATTGCTTTTCAACCATTTTAATCTATGGGTAGTTTAGGCATATTGTAGCTGTTGGAAAAATGTTGAAACTAAAAAAATAAAAAATGAAAGCTCCAATGAAAGACAATAGCTTTTATTGGACGTCTGTGTAAAAAAATGAATTCCAAGTAATTTTTGAGATTTTCTATTAGTCCATTTATCATAAATCTTTATCAAAAAGTATATGTACAATAATGCACACATACAGATGATGATGATACTGCACAATTGTATTTTAAACACCAATATGAAAGAGATCCCGAGTACATGGGATCTGCTCTCTGGTAGAAAGTAAATTGGAAGAGATTGTGGCTTCCGACCAAACAAATATAAAAAAAACACTGTATGCTGACTGTGTAATGTGCCATCTGAGCAATATATATATATATATATATATATATATATATATATATATATATATATATATATATATATATATATATATATATAGAGCTCAGTAAGGCTCTTTAATTCAATTTGGATCATGACAAAATCATATACATTACAATAATGATGTTTATTGTAGTGATTCTGCAGACAGTAATGGTTTGTCTACGTAATGGTGAACATTCCTGTCCAGGTTTAATGGATGTAGTGTATGAATGGAGGTCTGGTTCAGTTGTGTGGGATCTAAGAACATGTAATGTGATTGTGTAGTGGGTTACACAGTGGATTATGTTGAAATTTAATTTGCGGGGCTCCGAGTGGCTGAGCAGACTAAGATGTTGACAGCATGGCTCATGTGGGGTTGGGTTAAGAGTCCTAGTGAGTATTATTGTTAAGTAGTTCAACTAAACTGGAAAAATAGGGTAAAAATACAGTGATTAAATCATCTATTTTAATGAGCTACGATAAATACATGCTTATGTACTTATGCTACAGTCTTAAAAATAAAGGTGCTACAAATGATTCTTTTGAGTGACTCCATCAAGACTCCATCTGTATATGGTATATTAAGATCTTTAAATCTTAATATACCATAATATACCAATCTATACGTATATATCTTTTTAAATTTGGTTCTTCCTGCATAGCAACGGTTTGTAGCACCTTCTATTTTTACGATATCCGCTTCAGTGCCAGAGCTAAGTGTGAATTCTGACAGTTAAAATACACCTAAATGCAGTTTGTACAGATATAAATATCCCACGCTGGTGACAAACCCCTACAATAATAGGATTCAGTGCTATCCCACATCATCTGCTGGGTTTGCTGAGGTGTGAATGGTGGCAGCTGAGAGCCGGCACTGATGCAGCCACTCAGAGCTGGATGAAGGGCTGCAGCTTGTGTTTGGCTGGAGTGTTCCCAAAACGAGTGCTTTGCTTTTGTACATGTCCATGTTTCACACAGTGCAGGCCAAAGCTGAGCACCAGCGGCTGGTGGGCTCTGGAGAGAGGAGATGGCACACAGATACACAGGGTGGAGAGGAAGTGTGAGGAAGTGAGTGGCTTCCAAGTCAGCTGCTCCAATTCAAGCCTGACAGTGGCATAAATCACTCGAGATGTACGCTCACACATGCTCTCACACACCCTGAGCACTCACTGATGCCCTCTTATACAATTACAGAGTGCAGAAATGATGTCAATGATGTCATCTGAGGCAGGTCATTTGTTAGGGTGTAGTGGTTTAAGTATAGTGAATACATTTTCTCTGTGTCTGTGTGAGTCTGTGTGTGTGTAATGTGTTTACTGTATATGTAATATGTGTCCGAGTGAGTGATAACTGACTCAGTGGATGTGTCACTTTGGGTATGTTTTGCGTTTTCCAGAATGACTACAGTGTTATTTTAATGGGACCAAGCTATGTAATGGGCATCTACTTACTTTTGGATTCAAGAGCAATGACTTGCTGTTCAATTACAGTAGAAATGACTGTAGACGCCAGTATGTGCTGGACACATTCCCTCGTCTCATACAAACACAGACATTATTGTTGGGCTGCACTTGTACCAGATTTAGCCAGGCCTTCAGCAGACGTTGTGTAACATTTGGGCCGAAAAATAGCAAAAAAATAGCTCTCAGCTACAGCCTCTGCTATAAAACCCGATTGACATGGACACACCACTCTCCACTCAGTATTTCCTCTTGTTTGGCGTTCTAACAACACCCGTATCTCAGGCGAACTTGAGCAATCTCTTCCTGTTTGTGTCGCCTTCGTCCAGGAACGTGTTGCTCTTTATGGACGCTATATAAAGCTGTAATGACGGATGACTTGAGAGCCTGAGAGCTGCATAAGAGGAGTGTAAACTCTGACCGTAAGGAAAGAAGTATTTCCGAGCTCTCTGTCTAAGAGATCCTTCCCGTTTCCGCTTCCCCGTCCTGGGCTTGGTGCTTTACTATGTGGTTTATGCATCCTGTTCTGGGTCTGAAGGCCTTGGACAAGGCCTGTTTACAGTGTGGGATGGGATAGGACCATTACATCCGTGCTTTGACAGATTCTAAATAGGAATGTGCTCATCTCATCGACTCATTTTAGCTGAGCCAGTGCACATTTACGGTATGTTGTGTTTGAGTTTCCCAGAAAGGGATTAAGTCTAATCAAAGACCGTATTTTTATTTCAATTGAGAATCTCCAATCCCTCTTCAAAATGCTGTGTAGTCCAAGAAATAATATTAATCTCTGTCTGGAACACTGCCCCAATGTATAAGATCCTAGGTTCCAAACAGTCAAACATTCCTTTGTCTGCATGAAAATTAAAATAAAATAAATAAAATAAAATTTGAATTAAATATGCAGCAGACAGATAATGTATTCTTGATCAGTAAAACTCATTAAATAGGCTAGCACTGTTATTAACATAACTAGCTTCTTAATTCACCTGCTAACTATAGTCAGACATGTGGCAATACTATTCTAGATCAATATACAAGCTAGACCTTAATATGATTTTTTTTTTTTTGCAAAGAAATTACAAAGAAATTAGCAGTTTTACTGTGGCCCTCTTTACTAAAATTTACATTTACTCATTTTTCACTTTTGACACAATATAAATCTAATAAATGGAACAATAGAAATGTTTTTATAGATGTCAATTGAAAGTTAAGAAGGTTTTATTTTTCTCCTGTGAAGCTGTTATTCTAGATTAATATTTTTTGTGACAGCTCAGATGTGCAAAGTAGGTAAGGAAGGCACTTCCCTGGAACACTCAAAACACTCAAGGTTCATATGCAGATAATTTTGTGTCTTCAGACGAAGAAGAAAAAGCCTAGCTTTACCATTGTCCAAATAGCAAATAGGAATAAATCCTTATAAACCACTTATTACAGGCGACATGTCCTTAACAAAGGCTCAGAATCTGATCGGGCTTAATATAGCCTAAATTAGCCCTTTAAAATGCACTTGGAATGGCTCCAGTGGCGATATGTCAGGCTGCATCGGGACATCCCTAATTGTGACATTATTCTCTGCCTCTGCTATTAGCTCAGGGGAGAGCCATTGCAGAACGGAGGAGGAGGAGGAAGAGAGAGAGAGAGAGAGAGAGAGATGGAGGGAGAGGGAGGAAGAGGAGGGGGGGGCAGTATGGCAGCCAAGGCCTAAAGCGTGCAAAGTCCACTCTCTCTCTCATGGGTATTACTGACAAATGTTCACATAGCGACTGGCTGGCCCTGGCGAACGATGATGTCAGCGGCCCTGCTGGAAGAAGGGGGGAGCAGGCAGACCGTGGGGAGGAAGGGGCGAGGGAGACACAGGGCTGGAGGTGGGAGGAGGAGGGGGAGCAAAGGTTCAACATTAGGATGGGGGTCGTGGAAAATTTGGGAAACAGTCATTCATCCCTCTGTGGGGCTTTTGAGTGGAAATTGAGCCTCGGAGGCCCGTCAGTTCTGCCTGAAGTGACATGCAAAACCCCCTTCTGCTGCTGCGCTGAGTGCTGATGTCATCGGCCCAGCCGCTGCCATTAATAGCTGGAAACAGACAGGCTGCCACTCAGCCTCTTAAAGGGCCAGAGACTCAACAGACGAGTGGGTCTGATAAGGTGGGTGGTGGGGAGGGGTGGGCACACTGGTTACTGAGCAGCAGAGATGGGGACAGGTGTTCAGCGGGGTCCGTTAGCTGGAAGAGCCCGCCGCTGTCGCCCACTGTTTGTTGAAGTGTGGTTATCCACTCGAGTGTGAAGGCTGGATGATGTCATGCTTAACACCGGCTCTTTCGCTCTTTGTTAAAAACCTGCTTATCAGCTCTGCCTTTATTTGCCTTGACTCATTTTACTCTCTTTACTTCTCTGCATTTAGTCCCTTCCCCCTCCCTGCAGCTCCTCCCTTTCTCTTCTTCCCTCTCTCCCTCTCTGTATCTCTCTCTCTCTCTCTGTGCTGTCACTCTTACTTGCTCTTTGCTCTGGTTCCTGGCTGTGTGGACACAGTGATGTCATAGTTCTCTGGCTGACTGCTGTGTTCTGTGTGTGTGTGTGTATGTGTGTGTGCATGCATGTGTCTGTGTGTGTGTGCTCCCAGGGTTAACGTGTCCCAGATTCTCATGGAGCTCATCTGAGATTAAGGTCTAAACCCATCTGCACAAGCTCATGCTTTCCTTGAAGCACTGCAGCAGCTCACCCAAATACTTTCCCTTTTATCCCCCAGTCCAGCGCCCGCCAGGACACATTACACAACCACTTTAAAAAATTTAGTTCAACCACATGTGTACATGTGTGTGTGTGTGTGTGTGTGTGTGTATCTTCACATCTGGGTGTGTATGTGTGTGTGAGAGTTGTCAGGCCTTTGTAGCCGCAGCCACCTCTGAATGGAAGGCCTCAGCGCATGGCCTGCACCTGTGGCCTCCCTCATTCTATGGGCCTGACGTGATTGTTCAGTAGAGGATATTAGGTCATTCAGGAAAGGGAGCCGCGAGAGATGAGGGCCAGAACCGGAGCCGCCTGCTTCTTAAAGAGACAGCAGCACATTTATAGATTAAAAATTCATTTTTCCTAGGGATGCACCGAATATAGGACAACCAAAATTATGTATCTAAAAATGACAAATAAAAGACTTTTAGTTTTCAGCAGAGTAAGTGAAAAGACCACCAAGCGCTGAACAATGGTGCTTAGTTGGAAAAGAAAGATTAAAGGTTAAAATTAGGTTAGACTATTAAGTTTATGCAATTGTGAAAACATGGTCAAATGAATGAAAACCTTCGAAAAACCATATTCAGTTTTTAGCAATTGCTGAGTGCTTAGTCATTTCATTTAGTTTTCGGCCTTAGATTGTCATTTCAGTGCATCCCAACATTTTTCAAGCAAATAATGTTAAGAATATAGGTCTTATATATTCTAATCAAAACCAGATTAACACAATTATCTGGCCTTTACATAGACTTATGCATAAAATAACTATATATATTGGACGGTATATTGTCCCAGAAATAATGATGATAAAACCCTATTATTAGTATGTTTATGACCACTTTGTATTACACTTAATAAAATGACAATATACAGTAATAGCACAACAATGCAAATGTGCCATCTGAAAAACAATGAACTTTTAATTAATAAGAATAATCACAGTCATGGGATCTCCTCACTAAGTAAACACAATGGGTAATATCGAGGTCAGTGTACAATAATTTAATAACATAATTATTGTGACAGGCCTGCCTTTGCATTGTGTGAACATGTCCATTCCAAAAGAACCTAGCATAGTCCGCTGACAGTACAGCATTATGTACATTGAAGCTTTTTTTCTAGTGAGAACCTTTATTTTAGAGCTATGAAGTATATATGACTGTGACAGTGGTAAAATTACAGTCTAGATGAGGTTCTTCTTGGTGCTTTCCATGGAGCAACCAAGGAATTACAGGGGATTTTATGAAACACCTCTAAACAAATCATCTTTAACGCAAGACATTAACTAAATCCTTTATTTACATTATATATGTTGCCACTATTTTTTTTTTTTTTTCACTTTTTTCACTTTTGCAGTATCGTATTTTAGACAGCTTCTTTTTTAACGTGGCCTTCATGGCTACTCTTCTGTCTTCTGTTAGCCATCATGAGCTAATACACTGTGTTTAAGGCATGTGGTCAGAATGATGTAATCCTGCTTGTGATAACTGATTTTCCCTTGCGTGGTGTGTTTTGATTATAAACATGCCCTGCTGTCTGCTGGTGATATGCAATTTACCAACCAGCTCATTCTGTGTTCTCATAATATAATTACTCCCTCTAAAACTGGTTTTGACTTCTGTGTTTATGCAGAGCTGTGTACAGTGAGTGACAGAGCCTTTCTGCAGTTGCTCTTTTGCGTTTTTTAAAGGCTTGCTTCAGAAGCTCAGAGAGCTGTTGCTGACATGACGCCTGTCCAGATTGACATGATTTATTTTTTTTTCAGTGACAGAATGCAGATGTTCCAGTCTTTCTCATCTCTCTAATAGTTTTACAGCAGGAAGAATGTGTCTGTGTGTGTTGGATCTCATCATTCCTCACGTGTTTTCTTTTTTTCTTTCTTTCTCTTTTATAACAGGCGGCTTTGCAGCATTTTCCTCCTGCTTCCCGGGTCTGTGTGAGGGGAAGCCAGTGGCCACTTTGCCCATGAGCCTGTCCCAGCCCTGCCTGCCAGTGGCTAATGTGGGCCCCACGCGCATTCTGCCCCATCTCTACCTGGGCTCGCAGAAAGATGTGCTCAACAAGGTGATTAGCAGTAGGAATTTATTTCAGCATTATTAAGTGTTTAAATTAGCTGTTTTAATAGTTTATATCATATTCAGTCTTATTCGGAGTTTTTTCTCAGAAAGTTGTGCAAGTATTTAATGATCATCAATCCACAGTCTACCAGTAACAGTCACAGAAGCCATTACTACCCACAGTGGACAGCACAGTGGGTGGTAATGATTGTGACGGGCAGCATCTGGCTAAAACTTTCCATGCAAAACAGACAAGTGACTTGCAAAAATCACATCCACATTTAACTGAGCTTTTGTTTTAAAGCTTTAAAGAGAAATGGAAGAAGTCATGGGACAGGAACTAGTATTGTGTCCCATAATTTTTGCTCTTTTCCCATGGACTTGTGGCAGTATATCAGTGTATAAAATAGGCATAATAGGACAGAACTAAAAAAGCAAACTCAAAAGATATGTCTTGGCTTATTCGAGATATAACAAATCGCTAATGCTAACATATTATCCTCTTTCTCAGGACCTGATGACCCAGAATGGCATCACGTATGTGCTTAATGCCAGTAACACATGTCCTAAGCCAGAGTTCATCTCCGAGAGCCACTTCATGCGCATTCCTGTCAATGACAACTACTGTGAAAAGCTCCTGCCCTGGCTAGAGAAGACTAACGAGTTTATCGGTAAGGTTCTGTGGATATACAAGGTGTTCAAGTCCAAACGGTTCATATGAGATGAAAAGAGAGACATTTGAGATCTATCATGAGATCTATCTAGACATTTAAGACCATTCTTTCTGCCAGGATTAGGGTTTATCAAGGTAACACACGCTCTTAGATCAGAGCAGAAAACACAGCTTTTACCTGGAATGTGAGGAGCTAGCATGAAAAATGAGCAGCTTGCCCTAAGGAGGCACCAGGAAGAACATAATTGTTTGGTCCAGAATTTTCTAGAGATTAGATGTGCTGTTTCTTTGGCCTGTCAGTTGGGTGTTTGGTGGTCTTTTGTGTCCACTCACGTTTGTTTCTCCCCCGCCTTTTTTAGACAAAGCCAAGGTTTCCAACAGCCGAGTCATTGTCCATTGTTTGGCGGGCATCTCCAGGTCTGCCACCATCGCCATTGCTTACATCATGAAGACAATGGGCTTGTCATCAGATGACGCGTACAGGTAAACTTCTGCTGACACGCTGCAGCTTAAATTGCACGCTGTAAAAAGCTGTTTTCTGACCTTTGTAATATTAGAGCTATTTCCCTAGTCATAAAAATGTCTCACATAGAAATGTGTAAACAATAGCGGTTGTATTGTTTCAAAACACTCAGTGTTTTGTTCTGTTGACTCCAGAAGGTCACATTAGGACTCTGGATTTAATAAATTGTTCTTTCTGCATAAGATGACCAAGAATGGTAAAATAAACCTTTTCCTTCCTTTTTCCAGGTTTGTTAAAGACCGCCGGCCTTCAATATCACCCAACTTTAACTTCTTGGGTCAGCTGCTGGAGTTTGAGAAGGGCCTTCGTCTGCTGAAGGCACTCTCTTCGGGTCATGAGAAGAACGAGCAGTCTGGCGAAGCAGCAGAACCCAGAAAAGATGCTGCTTCGAAGCCCAAGGACGCTCGAAAGGATGGGGAGACTGAGACCTCATCAGAGTCCGAGGCAAAGCTGCCATCCCCTACGTCGCTCCAGCAGGGCTTCAACGGTCTCAACTTGTCGGCCGAGCGCATCCTGGACACTAACCGGCTCAAGCGCTCCTTTTCACTGGACATCAAGTCCGTCTACACACCTGGCCAGTGTCCACGAATCACGCCCGTCCACGCAGAGGACGTCCCAAAGCTCTGCAAGCTGGATAGCCCAAGTGCCAGAGCAACGAACGGTATTTGCCATTTATCCTCGGCTTCAGACAGCCCATGCCTGGCAGATTCGGAGAGCAGCTTGAGACCACGCTCGCGGAGGAAAAGCAAGCAGAATGGCGGCAGTGCTGGTAGCTCACCTGTCCACTCGTTCAGCTTCGGCTCAGGTCAGCCCACTGTGCACAAGAGTCCCAGCCTGGATGAGAACCTGAAGTCCCCCATGCTGCTCGGCTTGCCTGGTTTGGGAACAGGACCCATGTGGACCAAACATCGAGACACGGCACAAGCCACCACACCCGTCACACCAACTGGCTGTGAGAAATTTTTATCCTGGCTGGACAAAACAAACGAGTTCATTGGTAAGATTCTGCACACTGTGATCAGTTGTTCTTATTCGTTTGGCTGTGCATGATTAGTTGAGCGTTGGTTTGGGGTAATGGGTGGGTCACTCATGCTCACAAGTTTTTTTTTCCATTTATTTTCAGACAAAGCCTCCAATAGCCATGACCCAGCTCAGGCCACCACGCCCGTCACACCCACCGGTGATGCCCCCTGGTTCTACGAATCCCTTAGTGGAGGAGGAGGAGGGGGCAGTGCTGGGGCGGTGCACTTTCCCGGGCCTCTGGGCTGTGGTGCCCTCCCTGGGCCACGCGAGGCGGTGCGTCTGCGCCCGAAAGCAGGTGAAGTGCGGGAGGCGCGAGCGAGCTGGCACGAGGACGCCCCTGTTGCCGGTGGCAGCTCAACCGACAAGCAGTTCAAAAGGCGCAGCTGCCAGATGGAGTTTGAGGAGGGGATACAGGAGACACGTTCACGGGAGGAACTTGGCAAAATCGGGAAGCAGTCCAGCTTCTCAGGCAGCATGGAGATAATTGAGGTGTCCTGACAACTACACTGCCCGCGGGGGTTTGAGATGCATGAAGGCGGACAGGTGCCACCTACAAGCGAGGGGAACTGAGGAAGACCGGCGAGGGCCGGCTGATTTACGTTGTTTTAGCTTTGTAGGCTCAAACTATGCTAAAAAGGCTCTGAAATTAGTGACTGAGAAATGGGACATTTGGAACTTTTGTGTTTGTCTCTGAGATTTGGAGTTAACAGAGCTAGATGCGGGCAGATTTGACTCTGTCTCCAGTGTTTTCAAGCCATTTCCATCCCACTAGGACTTAGGGAGGGTTAAGGACTAGGAATGAACTGCTGTACATACTGTATGTGCACAACCAAACCCAGTCACAGAACCCTGCACTCTCCTAACGGACATGTTTCCTCTCCAAAATAAAAAACAAAAATGAAGCTTTACCAGCCCAGCCCTCACAGTGTATTGAGAATAAATAAAAGCATGGCTCAGTCTCCTCCGATTCACATGCGTACTCCTGGTATTACTCTATCACAAGACTTGATATTGTATTTACACCTCCACAGCACAAGGGGGGGGGCCTCTACAGACAGACTCAAAGCCCTGGTACAGACTCTCGCTGATCAAAATGAAGGCTGCTTTGTGTATCGCTTTTGTCCTCTCTGCTCCTGTATCCCAGAAAGCGTGGAATTCTGGAGGAGGATGCAGGAATGTTGTTATGAAGGAAAAGCATTGTGGATGTTTTCCTGCAGTGCCCTCTGTCACTCTTTTGTTCTCTGTGTTTGTTCCTTACCTTTACCCATATTTCACCCCCCCCCCCCTTTCACCTCCCCCCTACCCTCACTGTACAATGGGAGGGCATGAAACGAACTGCCGCCCACTGTTCTCACACTGAGCATGTTCCGAGGCTGCTGGTTTCCCCTACAGATGAATAGATATACGCTATACATAGTTATTTCAATGGACTAATGTTTATTATTATTTTTTTGTTTTGATTCTCTCAGTTATAGTTTTAATTTATTATACCTGTTCATTCTGGTAATGAGAAATAATATAATGATTGTGAAATCCTTTGTTTTGCTTTTTTCATTGTTTTTTTGTTGATGTTGACCTCAGTGGCTGTATGGTATTTATAAAATCACTCACAAAACTGATACACAACCGCAAAGCAATATGCGCTATTTTCTTCATCTTTTTTTCATCCTCTTTTTCATCTATAAGGGAGAGAGTGATTATTAAAATGGCTTCACCTGGTATTTAATGCACTTTCTGTTGCTTTAAGAAAGGAGCTGATGGAGCGTCTCATCACAAGGGTACCACATTGCTTTTATATACAGTAGATTCTGCATTTGCATTAGCATTAGCACACACACACGTGTTGATGCCCTGCACTGTGTAATGAGCTGGGGCATTTAGCTAGCATGGTTTCATCATTTACAGGAATGGCTCTGAAAACGTATAAGCCTGTATGAGCTAAAATGATGTAAAATGTGCAGATTGGAGCTCTTTTTTATCTACAAGCACATTATGATGAATGCAGATCATAAAATTGTTGACAGGGACTCTTAGTTTGGGTTCTGTCCCCTTTTGTTCTTTATATTTATGATTTATTTATTGTGAGCTTGGGCCTGTTTCTAGACGACTGTGTGATGACTGTGTATGGATGGATGGAGTGTGAGTGACTAATGTAGATGGACCTTGTTAAATCCAAATCATCAGATAGATTTGAGTATTTTTGAGCTTTTATTTCTTCACTCCTGTAAGCGCAGGCGATTTTTGAACATGAGGTATTAGTTTGACACGTTAGCGGTGCCTACCAGTCATCTTGTCTCAGTTATCTGTTTTCTGGCAAGGTAGATCAGGGTTCACGTTGGGTTAAATGAAGTCCACACTTGTAGTGTGGCACAGACAACAGCACATGATGCTTCAGTTTAGCTCAGGGGAATTGCACATGAGTCCCGTCTCTGAGCTCTGACTACCTGCACAACTCTCTTTCTCTCTCTCTCTCTCTCTCTCTCTCTTTCTCTCTCGCTCTTTCTTTTTCACGCTCTGTCTCTCACTCAGTTTCACTCACTGTATTTCTCTCACCATGTCTCTCACAGAACCTCACTGCTTTACCTTATTGCCATATTCTCTTTTTTCAGCCTCATTTACTCTCTCTCGCACACAATATCTCTCTCTCTCTCTCCCTCTCTCTCTCTGTCTTTCTCTCTCTCTCTGTCATGCTATTTGTTCTTATTGGTTTATCTCTCTCTCAGATTTTCTCTTTCTCCTGCTGCCTTCCCTGCTTTCTTTTTCCTTCCACAATCCCTCACTCTGTCTGACTCCCTTTCTCTTCTCTATGCCTCATTCGCTCCTTTTAACTCTTCCTGTCTCTCTCTCTCTCACACAGTCCCTTATTCTCTCTTTTTGGTTCTTTTCTGTCTGTTTCTCTTTCCCCCACATTTTTTTTTCTTCACTTATTCTCTCACACAACATCATATCCTTTCTGTCTCATTTGCTCTTCTGTCTCTTCCCATTGTCTCTCTCTTTTTCTCTCACAAATACAATCCTTCGCTTTCTTTTTTTGTCTTGCTCACTCTTTCAGACACTCTTCATTCTCTCTCTCTCTCTCTCTCTCTCTCTCTCTTCTCTGCACACACACACATATTTCCTCTTTTTTTTTTTTTTTTTTTCGTCTTATATGTTCCAAAGTTTTCTCACAGTCTTCCCATTGGAAGGGTGTTTGTGTGTGTGTGTGTTTATGTGAATGGTGTTGCCCCTTTGATGTGCGATGGTTGCTTATTTATTTATGGCTGTATTCTCAGTTAGCTTCTCTCTATGGTAAACCTCTGACCTTGTACTTGTGCTGCTGTTAGCTCCATTCTCCTCGTGTGACACATTACCTGTCTGTTCTTTTTTCTTTCCTTCCTCTATATTTTTAAAGATGTTGTTATCTTCATTATTTAAGACATGTATGAAAAGATGCAGGCTGTCCTTTTTTGCTGAAATTGTTTAATTGTTGGCAACAACATTTATTATTATTATTATTATTATTATTATTATTATTATTATTATTATTATATTATTATGTTGTGTAAATAGAACGTATCTACAAGAATAACTGGTATAGGGAACTTTTTAAGAGAAAATCCTGATACCTTAGGCTGCTTGACGCAAAATACCTCAGGTTCTATTCAAAGGCTTTTTCCTCCCCTTGTACCTGTTTTGTGAAGATGAAACAAAAATACAAACATTACAAAATATCAATGGATATAAGTGTGTTTTCTTCTCCATCTTTTCCATATACGTTACAGTGCTGCAGCTTCAGTTCCTCAACTATAAAAATAGTATTGAACAATATTGAAAATGATCAGTGTATGGTGAATGGTGTACAGTGAATGGTTTCAACTAAACACAGTAATACTTATTTTTGGACATATGTTGTCTATGCACTGAGGGGTATTAGCTCTATTCTAATGTAGTAAATTCAGTATTCTTTAAGTGCATATTAAACTCACCAGCAAATTTATATATTTATGGCATTTGGCAGAAAAAATAGCACATTAATGATGCTACAGAGGTACACTTAGACAAAACAGTTTTTTTGACACTTTTAAACACTTGCATTCTATATACAACAACTTTTTTACATAACATTGACACTTGCCATCAATGAAAATGATTGTCACTGGTTAAAGTGTGGTAGTTACTATAGAAGCATTAGCATTAGCAGAAGTATAAACAGACACAGCTCTGAAAAAAATTGATCACTTCAGTTTCTGGATCAGTTTCTCTGATTTTGCTATTAATAGGTATGTGTTTCTGTAAAATGAACATTGTTGTCTTATTCTATAAATTACAAACAACATTTCTCCCAAATTCCTTTTAAACATGTTTTCAGACCTCGAATAATGCAAAGAAAACAAGTTTGTATTAATAAAGTTTTAGGAGTTCATAAATCAATACTTGGTCGAACCCTGGGTGTTCTCCTCCACCAGTCTTACACACTGCTTTTGGATAACATTATGCTACTCCTGGTGCAAAAATACAAGCAGTTCATCTTGATTTGATGGCTTGTGATCATCTATCTTCTTCTTGATCTTATTCCAAAGGTTTTCATCATTTTTAAGAAACTGAAGTGGTCTCTTATTTTTTCCAGAGCTGTATATTGTTAGGAGGCATGGTCTAATATGTAGTTTTGTATACTTACCAGGGCAGGGAATCTAACTCCAGTCTATTGTATAAAAATAACTGTGCACCACTATCTATTTTGGCACTGATGTATTTCACTGTTTTTCACTTTTTCTGATACAGTGTAAATCTGGTGGTTTTTACATTATGGTCAGGTTTCCTGATGAACAGACCAATAGAAACCAAAAATATAGTACATCTTTTGACATTGACTCATCATCAACCACCCAACAGTCCATTACAACAGACTGACTACAGTGAGATAAAGTGGCAGTCTGTTTTATTTAGTTTCTAAACTGAAAGCAGAAGCATTTCTAAGTGGACAAAGGGTAAAATATTGTGTTTAATGGTACCAGTGTGCTGGAACAACCATCCCTGCTAAGCCTATATACTATATTCATTCTAAAAACTGGGGTGACAGGTCCCTTTTCGCAGGAGTTCTTCTGGCCATGTCACACGTCTTTACGTACTTACGTCACACATACAGCCTCTGAAAGAGGATCTGGCTCAGTTTTACTAAACGTGAGCATCTGGTGGAGCAATGGAGACTTCAGAAGGGGAAACTCAGAGCTCAGTAGCTCATTCCACATCACACCCGCCCAGTTTAAAATGATTATTCCGCATGCTGTGTGCAATTACCCATTCTCACCAGAAAGAGTCCTAAATCCCAAAACTTACAGACATCAGCTTGAAAAGAACTTTTGACTTTTTGAAAGTTGAGGTAACTCAAAAAATGCACTGTACTCACATAATATATGATTTTGAGTTGTCCAGTCAATAGAGTTTATAAGGAGACCAGAGAGAGAATGTTCCTGCTGTTTTTTTTTTTTTAAGTGCAGTGGTCAATGAGTATGTATCATTGAATCAGTGGTAAAGCTACATCAATTAAGAAACCTCTACTGCAAAATTCAGTGCAGATTCAGTGATGGAACTGCCATCTTAAAGATTGTGCAGCGTGTAATCCAGCATGTGCAGCTGAGTGAATTTACCTGCATGGGACTTGGAGCAGGTGTGTGAGTGTGTAAAGCAGCGCTGGCTTAGATGGCTAATCTGCAGCAGTCATTGCCAAGGTGAGAGCTTAGAGAACAGCTTCAGCTTATCCTTACAATTATGCAACAAATCCTAAACCTCAGAACGCTGCACCAGCAGAACCTCTGTACATTTGAGTGGACGTGTGTGTGTGTGTGTGTGACGCCTGCACTGTTTACAGCATTGCATTACATAGCGTTGTAGACTCATTGACAAAAAACTTCCACGCACTCTGGACTGCGAAACCTGGCGTGCAGTTATGTGTCAGACAGATATGTAAATGATTACTGGTGTGATCTGATGACACCAGAAGGTGTCAAAGGTGAAACGTGCTTCCACTGCTCACTTATGAAAAAAAACTCTCAGATGTACCTTTGGGTAGTGTACCTCTAGGTGAAAGATTGTTGCCTGCTAGACATGCTACTAGATTTGGCAACCTACAAGTGTACAGGACGCCATATGCCACCAACAGGGTACTAGAAACACCTTTAAATTTTACAGTTTTCCTAATTAATGTATCCTTTCACTCGTATATTATAATCACATATACATATACAGCTCTGAAAAAAATGTTTTTACCAAATTGAAAACCTCTGGAATAAGATCATTAGGAAGATGGATGATCATAAACCATCAAACTAAGCTGAACTGCTTGAGTTTTTGCACCAGGAGTGGCATAAAGTTATCCAAAAGCAGTGTGTAAGACTGGTGGAGGAGAACATGCCAGAATGCATGAAAACTGTGATTAAAAAACAGGGTTAGTCTATCAAATATTGATTTTTGAACTTGTTTTCTTTGCATTATTTGAGGTCTGAAAGCTCTGCATCTTTTTTTTATTTCAGCCATTTCTCATTTTCTGCAAATAAATGGTCTACATGACAATATTTTTATTTGGAATTTGGGAGAGATTTTATGCATAGCTTATAGAATAAAACAACAATGTTCATTTTACTCAAATATATACCTATAATGTTCTCCAGAGCTGTATTCTCATTGCATTCACAGATATAAAGTTTCATTAGCTTCCACAAAAATTAACTTTTTGTTGCTGAGTGTATATGTAAAATAGCACTATAATAAGTTAGTAAAAGTAATGCAACAAATAACAATATGGTTATTAAAATAAAATATACAGTATTTGACAGATATGACAAAAATGTAACTGTAATGATTACATTCAGTGACAAGAGCATTATTAAGATCACGATGTTGGATGATGACCACCGCTCCTCACCCCTAACTTTTAAACTCATCTAAAAAGTATATATGGATGACGGATCAGCATGTTTCCAGATAACACAGTTCCACTGCACTGCTCCAGAGGTTAGTGCTGAGGGTCTTTTTATCACTCTAGCCCATGCATGGTATTATGCACGATACCAAAAGTCCTATTCTATTGGCAGTACTTCTCTGCAGGGACTACACAAGCTCTGTGTGCATTTGCACATCTGTGTCAGCAACTGTTACAATCTATTTTATCTTCAACAATCTATGTAGCTAAGTACATTCAGTAGAAGGAATGTATTTGGTATAATACATTCCTTATGTTGATTGAGAAGGGGTTGGGCTTATTATTAAGAAATATGGAAGATCACTGTTAGCTTCCATCTGATTGGTTCGTAGTCTGTGTACAGAAGGCATGAACGTACATAGGTTTAGACATAGACATAGAAGTGTACATCATGCAGGATGTTGATGTATAAAAAAATATTTGTCATCACTGGTTGGTGTAGCACTTGTGTGTGGAAGTGGGCTGCTGGTGCTGTGCATTACTGGAAGAAGATTCCTCTTCTTCTGCTATTGTTCTCCTTCATAAAGCCCCTCCATTATCACATGCCTCCCCACTGAAAGGAGAGATGGTGCAGAGGAGGCAGCAGAGAAAGAGATCACACCGGAGAACACAACACCACATGAGTGCTAAGGTCACGCCCTGGCCCCCATTGCACACAAACACACACACACACACACACACACACACACACACACACACACATACAAACACACACTTTTGATTTTACATCTTATGAGGAAGCAGGGTCATACATATAATATGCAAGTGCTTATAAATAAAGGAAACTTAAAATAAAATGTATGATACTATGATCTGTTTCATAAGCACTGACATGCAAAAAGTCATGTGACAACTTTTGCAATCTCCCCTTGAAGATAATGAAAGTTTTACAGTACATGACTTTAGTCACTTGTCTAATTACATGGACAATTTTAGCCAGACGCTGCCAGTCACGATCATCACTAACCACTGCACTGTTTACTGTGGGCGTTAATGCCTTTTATGATGTATTCACAGTACACACTTTATACACTTGATGTGAATCCAAGAATACTAAATGTTTGCACAACTTGGAATATGAAGTTGAATATGGAATGCCGAGTGGTCCAGCAGGCTAAAGCACTGCCACTATGATCAGGCAATCACTGGTTTGTATCCCGGGTATGCAGCTTGCTCTTTCTGTGTGGGTAGATGGCGCTCTCTCCCCACATCACTCTAAATGTTGATGTCAATCAGCTGATGTATCAGAACTGAGCCGCTGCGCTATCCTCCGAGCGCACTGGCAGCAGTTCAAAAAGAGGCGGTGATTGGCTTTACATGTGTCGGAGGAGGCGTGTGGTAGTCTTCACCCTCCTTGTGTTGAAGCATCACTTGTGATGGGGGATATACAGCAGTCAAGCAGCCAAATGATTGAAACAATCGGCAAGAAAGAGGGAGAAAATGTGGAGAAAATTAGAAATAAATTTAAAAAACTGGAATATTTTGTCCACCCACTTTTATGCCTCACTCAAAGTCGGGTAATTCATGTCGCTTTGCCAGTGTTCAGCCTGACCAAAGTTCAGTTCTCACAAGAGAACACCTCACAGCTTATACAGGTGTTAATGTTCCCAAGCTGTATCCTGTTGTAGAATTTCATGATCAAGTTACATACTCGTGTTTATTGACTTTTGGCAGGTCTGGACACTTTACAGAATCAGGAATTAGGTTGGGGGACTTTGTGTGCCATTCCAAAAGCTATAAATGTGTAATTTTATGCTGTTCATATTGGTTTTGTATATTTTAGATCATTATCTTGTTGTAGAAGCCATCTTCTTTTCAGCTTCAGCATTTTAAAAGATACTTTAATATCTCCATGCAGGATTTCCTGGTATTTTGTGAAATCTATTTTCTCTCCATCAAAACAATATTGCCAATAGCAACAACACAATCCCAAAGTATGAAAGACCCACCCCTATGCTTCACAGTTGGAAAGAATTGGCAAGGTGTTATATACTCTAAGGCAGTGGTTCCCAACCTTTTTCTTCAGGGACCCATATTTGTACCATTGTAAGCTTTGGTGACCCAACCCCCCCCCCCCCCCCCAAATGTAAAAGATGTAAGTGTATAATTGTAAGTGTATACATGTAAGTGTATAAAATACTATAGATGAATAAAATAAACACGTAAAAAAGGAAAAATTTATACATAAAACATAAGGAATTTTTATCTTATGAAGAAAAAAATAATTAGATCAATAAAATAATACAACTATTTAAAATGAATAAAAAATAATTTATATAAAATAAAAACAAACAACAACAAAAAAGAATAATATCAGTTTCAGTTTCAAATCAGTAAAACAGCTCACCAAATCCTCAACCTGTCCAAATATTGGACAATAATTGATTAACTTTACAGGCCCTCACTCATTTTCATTTATTTAACTAAACTGAGTTTTATATTCTTATATTATTATATTATTATATTCAGCCTCGCGCTGAATTCAGCTCCGCGCTGCCGGAGAGAGCGCCCGCGCGCGCGCCAGAGAGAGAGAGAGAGAGAGACAGAGAGAGCGCAGCGCGGCGAATTTTGCTTACCCTAGACTATATATAGTATTAAAATTAAACCCCTTAAAATCAAGAGGGCTTCGCGACCCATCGTGGATCTTTGGCGACCCATAGGTTGGGTCGCGACCCATAGGTTGGGAACCACTGCTCTAAGGGGAGCTTCCAGCATGCTCAGCAGAAACACCCATTCTTCTTTGTTGGGGTTATGTGGTGGGCTTTATGTTGTTTGGGTAGTGCTTGGATAAACATATTTGTTTTGATAGAAGGATTTAAATGTGGGGTTGTTCCCCCTGTTGGTGTTGGGTTGGAAAGTGAATAAGGGTCTCTACCAGAGAGCCACTCTTTTATGAGATAAGTAGCACTGCTAAACAAAAATTAAGGGCTGGTCTCTTGTCATTTTTGCTGTTCTGTCTGTTTTCTATGACAATTGCACATATGTGTACAATTTGATGTAATTTGCAGCACAGTTAGAGCACGGTTTATGAAATCTATGAAACTGAGTGCACACACACACACACACACACACACACACACACACACACTACAGTGAAAGCTGGGGGTCAAGGTGATACAGAGCAGTGAGAAAGCCTCCTTGTAAGCCCAGGGGCACTCTCAGTCCGGTGGGAAAATGGAGAAATTCCCTTCTTCCCACTGACAAATTCCTCTCTGTTGTCTGTGTGCTGGGGACATTTTTCTTTCACGTTGGATTTAACTGCCAGTTTCCTTGAGAACACACATCATTTCTGTCATAACAGAACCTCATATTTCATATTTCTCATATTCCTCATGTTTCTCTACAAAAGAACTGGAGAATGTGCATTTCTTGTATGTTGCATTGGGAACTGTTAATATAATATAAAGGGCAGCTGATGTTTTCAAATGGAAATTAAACAATTATTTTTTTCATGTGAACATATGTTATTACAATTAAAACATTCAGTTTTTTGCCCTGACCACCTAGCTGCTTTGTATTCTAGTAATTGTGTGTTTCTCTGTGTACATGTACGTTCTTCAGTTAGGGGACATTTTATATTTAATGTATTTTTTAGACATTTTAAACAAATGATGCACAAAAATGAGTGATCAACAGATATTTTTTATTGGCAGGTGCTGAAATTTAGAGCATATGTGGCCGATGGGCAATGAATAAATAGAATATTTAGGGGTTTTGTTGCAGCAGAAAAAGAGAAAAATAGAGACCGAAAGAGAAATAAAGAGAGACTGTAGTATAACTCCCAACAGTTCAGGCGAAGCAATCACCCCGGGGCTCAAAGTAGTTTTCATATGCCCCATGACGTTTTTATTGAAGCCCTGATATCACTAGTTTACACAACTTTATACCCATGACTCATGTCTAGCTTTGATAATATGTCAACCATTAACTTACAGCAGAGTACCAGCTGATCAACAGCCAGCAATACTGAGTGTAAAATCAAATGTATATTTGTATATTTGTACAGACTACTGTGTGTAATTATTTGGTGCTGTAATGTGTGGCCTACTGTTTTTACCTATTCCACTGTATACTGGAGCCTATTAACTAAATATTACCATTAGACAGAGCTTGTGGGAGCTGGGGTTAGTTTGTGGAGTTGTTGTTTTTTTTTTTTAGATAATGATGACTAGTCCTTGTGTAAATCCACGATGACTGAAGGGCAGCTGACCATGACCGCATGATGACATGCTGCCGTTGAAGCACAACAGATCCCTCTGTTTGGCCTTTAGTGCAGCACCAAAGCTAAAAATCCCCACCAGCATCATGGGGGCAGTGAGTTGCTTATGAGATCATCTTTGATGTAAAACATGTTCTCAAGATTGTTCTTCTCTTTTTCCGAGTACGCATTTGAAGTTAATGGGGGCAAAAAGCTTTGCTCTCTGATTGTTACTTGGTGAAAGTTGTAAACAGACAGTAATGACCTTAAGTATATGGCTGCGGTGATTTCATTAGGAAACGCCGCTCTTGCTATTTTCAGGTCTTTGAATGAGTGAACATCTTGATGTTTGTGTGTGTGTGTGAGTGTGTTTGTGTGCGTGCGCGTGAGAGCCTTCCAGTGGATGTGATTGTTCCCAGCCGGAGCCATGTTGTGTGTGCCAGACTCATCTCGGATCCCAGAGTTTATATATGGAAACTAAGGAGAAACTCCGGATTGTTACATCAGAGCTACATTCCTTGCTTTTCCATTCGCTGAGGCCGCTGTCCTGAATTCACCTCTGCATAAATGATCAGTGTCTGAAACTATTTATTACGGCAGAGCGGAAAAGAGGCCTACTTTTTTGCAGGCAACCCATTGGCCTGAATACCTGAGAGAGGAAAATGCTGTACTGATTTTTGTTCTGAATGTCTTTTACTGTTGAATCCAAGTACAAGAAGCATTCTGTCTTGCAATGTTTACATATTATGCACAATATGTAAACATATGTACATAATTCAATGCACTGACTAATTAGCCTGCTATGTATGTTAGAATAGGTAAAAAAAAAAATCACAAAAATAGCCTAGAATTGGTCTGGGAAACACCAAGTAATTCAAACTATTTTAAAGGAACAATATGTACTAAATGACAGCAAGCATTTTAAAATATCTACCAACACCGGAGAGAACTGGTCTGCACCACCCCCTTCTCAGATTAAGGACACTTTTGTAACACAGTTTTAGCTAAAATGAGTCAATATTGTGCCAAACTTTCATTTTCTATCATATGCTTCTGTCATGCTGGCTCCTTCTGAGGTAGTAAACAGCAGTATTGCATCTGCTCCTCCATTTTGATTTATTAAAGGGGACATGAAACACTTCAAGTATTTAGTATAATTAACAAGATGTATTTTCACTCTAACAAATTTTAGAAGTTTAACAGTTGTCAGTGAAGCGGAATTAAAATAATAAGCAATCTTAATGTCATTTTTTTAAGTAAGGGCAGCGCCATCTTGTCCCAGCGCTGAAAGTGACGTCACGAGGTTGGTTCTCGAATGCCTCAGTACTATAATCTATGAGAATACCGTAATTTAGATCCTCAGTAGATAATAAAATCCTCCGTTTTTTTATTTTTCCTCTGATCAGCTGAGATGTACAGACCGTCCGAATGGGTAACGTTACTATGAGAGCGGCAGCTGTGAGCCGAACGGAACGAGCCAAACAACGCGCTCACCCAGCAGAACAGCGAGAGGTACCGTTACCGAAAGTCTAGATAAAATGACAATTTAAAGAGAACATAGCTAGCGTTAGCTACTTAGCTAGCTATCTTATTATAGCTAGCCAACGCTAGCTAACTAGCTAACACTAACTAGATGAAGCTATGTACCCAGTAAGCCTTCTAACTTCTAAACTGAACGGTTTATCAACCAAACAGCGCCTTGGTGTTTCAATATCCACTTAAATCATGTTCGTTTCATTCAGTCTTAATAGACTCTGGACTTTACATGTTAAATAGCTAAATGTATATAAAATAGCTGGTTAACTGGATGGTAGTACCTGCTGTGGTCGCGCTGCAGGGTTTCTGCACGGCTCCATGTAGAGAGAGAATAAACACTCCCAAAACCCCTCGCTCTCAGAAAAGCATCTGAAAAGTTCTGCTCAGGTTTATACAGGAAAGATCTCTGAGTAAATGCTCCATGTTAGCCTAGTTCAGCTTCATCTTCATCCATAATCTCCACAAACAATAAGCTCTTTTCCTCTAGCTATATGCCTGGGATCTTAAACCAACCAACCTCGTGACGTCACCAGCGCTGCACGGGCAACATGGCGGCGCCCTAGCTCAAACATAACAAACATAAATATATTATAATTTAGTGTGTAAACATTTTATATAAAAAATTCCCCCCAAATAAATTCCATTATATTTAATCCCTTAGAAAACTTGTACAATCTGAAATGTTTCATGTCCCCTTTAAAAGTTTACTGTTAGCATGACAGTGTTTGCCAGCACTAGTCTGGATCACTTTATCTCACTCAAATACTTACTGCCTTGATATCCCAGCTGCACACACGAGGCCATAGAATATGTATACCACCCATATGTTGACATTACTTAGAATGACCATTCCAATTAACAATAAATAATCTAGTTAAGGTTAACTAATTATGGTTGAAGCTCATTACTTACCTTTTCAGGGGAAAATTAGCCAGGCAGGCATCTGTCTTGTAGTCCTTCTTGGCTCTAAGCTGTCTCCATCTATCAACATAAACAATAAAGTTTAGGTAAAGTGTGAATTAGAAACACCACATGCTTTTTTTTTAAAGGAATATTCTGGAAAGGCTATAAACCCATGTCTAATGTTACATGCTTAAAACAGTGGACTGTTTTAAAACTGCTGAGTTTTTAAAGGTGAGCTGTGTGAAATGAAATCATCTGCAAAATGCAGGAGGATTCCAGAAAGCAGACATTTCTGTTAGTAAGAGGCCTAAAAACGGGTCAACAGAAAAGATTTTCCTAGTCTGGCTAGACTGTCCTTTTACTAATGACCACTAAATTACCACTGGATTGGTTGTGCAAAAACTGATATAGAGAGTAATACAGTGTAGTAGCATAGATTAGGTTCTTTAGTTCTGGTCCTGATGGGCTGCCCTACTATACATACTAAACTTTGTAATTAAAGTTGCTGTATATGATTCTGGAGAATCATTATTTTTAACTTGCCAGCAAAACAAGCGCGCTCCATACTTTAGTGCATATTGTGGGTATTCTGTAGGTTCTTGATAAGCTAACACATTCATTAGCTCACCTTAACTCACTTCAACATTTCTTTTGCAATCATTTATTCCCTGTGGGCAAAGCTAAAATCACTATTACAAATTGTACAGCGGGCAAGACTTTCATAGTTTATACTTTTAACAGACATGGATACACTTTAGAAAATGTTGAGGTTAAATGGGTTTGATTGGAGCCATGATGCTCCTGAATGCATCCCGTCTAGGAAGGGGAAAAAAACACTGCCCGCCCACACTAAGAAGTGATTGGCTGACCCTCTCTGTTCTCGTTCTAGATTCTGGGAGATTTTATCTGACTTGTGGGCATCAGGGAGCCATTATTGATATGCGGTAGACTCCCGCAACTTCTGGGAGACTTGTGAAGTGTGTAGCACTTACATTCTCTTAATTTTTCATGCCTTTAAATGTGCCTTCGCCCATGTCATTCTCCTTTCCTTGTCCTGGACATGATTATGAACTCCTCTGTTGCTGATTGGCAAGAAAAGACACCTATGGCTGATACAGAACCAAGAGAGCTTGAAGTCAAGAAGGCTATCGGTGCATTGAAGAACGGAAAGGCGCCGGGAATTGACCAAGTTACTGCGGAAGCCATTAAGGCTGGCGGAGAAGTCCCATCACGTCGCCTGCACCTCCTCATCACAAAGATCTGGCACTCAGAGGACATACCCTCTCAATGGAAGATGGCGATCATCATCCCAATCCACAAGAAGAATGACAGCCAGGAATGTAAGATCTACCGCGGCATCAGCCTATTATCGATCTTAGGCAAAGTCTTCATGAAGAACATCCAGTCACGGCTCCAGAAACACCGGGAACGAGGATGTATTGATCAAATCTTTTCCCTCCGCCAACTGATGGAAGAAAGAACGCAATGTGGCAAACGAACAGTTGTCTGCTTCATTGACTTCAAGTCTGCGTTCGACTGCATACACTAACCAGCGTTATGGAAAAATCTGAGCACATCCCGCCAAAAGTCATCTTTCTCCTCCAAGAAGCATATGATGGTTCGACTAGCCAGGTGCGCATCCGAAATGAACTGTCTGAGGAGTTTACCATCAGAATCGGTGCCCGTCAAGGAGACTTCGCCTTGCCGCTCCTCTTTAACGTTGTGGTTGATGCCATCATGTGGAAAGTCCCGCAACACCACACTATATGGCCTCAAGATCAATGTGGCCAAGACGAAGGTGCTGACAACGTATGGATCACCCGCCCATTTACACCTTGACGGAGAACAGATTGAGCAAGTAGATATCTCGGATCCCTCATCCAAGAGAAGAAAGTGACCTCTTCAGCTGACATCCAGGCCAGAACTGGGCAGGCGCAATCATTCGCCTCACTCAGGTGGTGTCTCTGGAAGAAAGACAACATTGTAATAGCGACAAAGATCCACCTCTTCCGGGCACTCATTCTGCCAATCCTCTTCTATGGATCTGAAGCGTGAACTTTACTAAAGACGGATACAAACAAGCTTGAGGCCTTCCAAATGCGATGCCTCAGACAAATTCTCAAAGTCTCCCTCTGGGACCATCTTACCAATGACATAATTCGATCAAGGTGTCTTGAGCATCCGACCATTGAGAAGACGATCCAACAACGACGCCTTCGGTGGTTCGGGTATGTGTGTAGGATGAGCGATTTCCGGCTACCACACCAACTGCTTTGGAGAGTCCGGCCCAACCACCTGAAAATCCAGAACTCCGCACCAAAGAACACCTGGATAAAGCAGATAGAAGAGGATCTGCGGAACCAACGCCTGAATCTAACCAAAGCAAAGGCAGTAGCAATAAACCGGAAGGAATGGGAGAGCGTTGTGAGCAAAGTTTGGGAATCATCGGCACCTACAACAGCATATTGGCTACGGAACCGCCCGCAGCAGATCACCAACGAGGCTGGAACAGTGTTACATGGCTCCTTCTGAGCCACACTGCCTGTTTTTCTTTTACAGAGCCAAGGCTGAGTACAAATACCAGCCTTTTTGAGCATGAAAACAGAACAGAGAGCCTACAAACTATGAGAAAACATTCAATTGACTAAAATAATGTACAGAATCTTTAAATTACAAATAACAAACACTGATGTGTACTGTATTTTGCCCTCCATGCACCAGTTTTACAGTGTCTTTTTCAGTGAACAATTCTAGTGGGTAGAGTTTTCATTTTTTTTTCTTATTAGACATCAGAAATAAATTGGGTAATTCCTAATTATGTCTTATTTTGAATGTTATGTTGACATTATGTTGGAAAAACTGTAATTAAAAGATGAGCACATATAAATGCCACCTCAATGTCGTAAATATGACTAAATGGAAGGGTAGAATTTTCTGTAAGCCCTGGTAGTCTTGACTTGGCAGCTGCTCACAGCTATATTGTAAACTGGCTGCATTGTATTCACTTTAGTCACTCCGAATTCCAGGATCTGTTTTTTGCATTAGCAGCCGTTTAAAATGATATGGTTGGTTGAAGAAGCACCTTCCCTCTGCTGGAAGCTGCAAAAGATAGGGAACATGAAATGCAACAAATAAAATCAAGTGTACTCATAGTAGTACTTATAGTAAAAATAATAATTTACCTAGTATGAGTTCTCTGCACCTCATTTTATTTTATATTTTAACATAGAAACATTTCCAACAGAGTCCACTTTGTTTGTGACCAAAACCACTAGGCATAACTAGGCACATCATGGTGTGCACATGACCTCTGTCATATATACACACTTCTGAGGAAGACATGAAGGCAGCACTCACTCAGAAGGCAGTATTCTGTCTAAGGTCAACTGGCCAAATTTGTATTGCCCTTATTAATAAGAGAGCTCAACTGGCTATAATCTTAGAAAATATTACAGACAGAAAAATCTGATTGTAATGTATTTATAAATGAAACCATGTTACAGCTATTTAATTTATATTCATTACGTTTGGTTCCATAACTGTGGTTGTAACATATTTGTAACAAAAAAACTGGTACAGTACATACAGTTGTGGCCAGGTGAAAGTTCTTTAAAAACCTATGCCTCACAAGTTTCTACGCCACCTCAAATTTTAAAACATAAGAAAATAACTGTTTAATTTGGAATAAATTAATTAGGCCATTAAAAATGTACGTTTATTAAAAGTTGTACAA
The DNA here is from genome assembly GCF_023375975.1 of Astyanax mexicanus. Taxonomy (NCBI): domain Eukaryota; kingdom Metazoa; phylum Chordata; class Actinopteri; order Characiformes; family Acestrorhamphidae; genus Astyanax; species Astyanax mexicanus. The sequence goes on along the minus strand of NC_064409.1, from coordinate 63,013,533 downwards.
TTAAAAATATTTATGCCAGCCTTAGTTCCATAGTTTCTATGATATGACCAGCTGATTACTATGATGTCCCAGTTGGTTAAAATGGTGTTGCTAGGTTGTTGCTTTGGTTTTTCTGGCGATTGATTTGATGGTATTAAGCACAGTGATGCAGTGGTGCTACAGTGATGCAAAACCATTCACTACAGCAGTATTTTAGGCAGATGCTATGCTGTTGTGTAGTGGTTGCTTGGGTGTTCCTTGGTGGTTGATATGGTTTCTTGTCATTGGTTGGGTGTTACTATTGTATTTGCATCATTCTGACTAAAAAAGTGACACAAAAATTATGTCAAAAGCACTATATTTAGTCTTATGGTAAAAACATCTGCAAAAAATCTGTTTCTATGCAGAAACTGTCCAACTGAAATTAGTGCTGATATTTAAAAAAAATTGAGGAAAGGGTGTGCCATAAAATCCTGCAAAATAATACCAATATTAATATTAAAATGAAGAAAATTAAATCCCTAATTAAAACACTCAAATATTGTAGAAACTATTAAGCTTTGTCCAAAGGTGTAGAAGGGCCTGAGGATTTCTCACTGGACTTCACTGATATAAAATTAAATCTTAAATAAGTAACAAATAAAGAGCAAGAATGCTACCTGAACAAAAGAATCACATGCTCTTTTTATTACTGCTCTATTTATTCACGTTCAGGCCAGGTGAACAACTGCAATCAACACATTGATATGATGCTGCCATCTACTGGTACTTTTATTTCAGTTCTGAACTGGTTCTCCATGCTTTATTTTCTTCCCAGTAAACAGACAAAAAAACTTTAATCAGATCAGAAGACGCCTAATGAAGCTCAGGTTTATACTATTTAAGAGTAAACTGTTGCTGTCCAATTAAAAATATGTATCTCCAAAACATGAACTTTACAGGAGAGAGATAAATCCTTCTTGACTTTCAATCGACGTCAATGTAAAAAGAGTTTATTTCAGGTAATTCTGGAGAACTTCTATTTGTTCATTCATCAAGAAATTTTGGGTGTTAAAATTATGTATTAAACTAAAAATCTACAAAAATGGAGATTTTACAGTTTTTCATTGGGCAGCAATTACATGAACTATTACACTGTTAGCTAATAAAATACATGGTCCAAGTACATTGTATTGACATAATGACTGTTCTGTAGAAAAAGAAAAGGATTTTCCTGGAGTTACCCGAGACATGAACAATGATTATTCAGTAATGACAACAAAGAGATTAAATAGACAAACAGTGCTGTGGGTAATATATTAAACAGTGTAAAAGCCTGGGGCAATAGGGCAACATCAAACATTAAGGAGCATAAATAGACATAAGGCATTAACGTGCAATGAACAGCAGACAGAGTAAATGACTCACTGATTGATGAATAAATGAGGGTAGTTTAAAACTAGGTGGAAGTGCAGGGATGGGTTGATGATGTATTTTGTTTAAAAGACAGGTTGAATAAAGCCTAATGGCTAGAGTGTGCAAACTGCCTTTAAGGTAAATAGTAGAGTCTGCCAAATAGCAGTGATGAAATGAGGTTGAAACTGTGATAAAACAAAGCATTACTTAATGATGAGACAGCAGAGAAAGTTAAGAGGTGCTGGTCTAATTTAACCACCATTAGAAGGGCTTCTTTATATATTTTCACTCATTTCTCACACTGTTGTGTTGTGTTTTTTGTTAATTTTGCAGATTCACAATTGTATACAGTATATTTTTATTGAAATCTGTATATTTAATACTTAATAGAACAATACTGAGAGATATAGGTAATATAACCACACACATTAAGCTGACGATTTATATATATTTTAATGTTAAATACATTTAACAAAAATGCAACTTACTTTGGAGGAAAAATATAGAACACCCAGGTGTTGGATGATCCACATCAGCTCCATGGTACATGGTTAGAAACGTTTTTGGAGGAGCCTGTTTATTTAGACCTCAGACAATTAAGCTGCATCCCAAGTGCATACTTCACACTGTGTGGCATAGACTAATCTAAATGGTGTGGGTTTGACAGGTTGGTACACAAAATATTACTTTTTGTACAGGAAGTGATGATGACAACATTTGTCAATATGAGTTCTTTGCCTTTGCTCCACTTCCACCATTTACTTCCACCATTGTTCCAGACATGATCAGCTCCTCCCTTTCTGTTTTGCAATACACTGTGAAATTATAGTTTCCAACCCAAAAAACAGTAAAACCCGGTTCTGAGTATGCATCTTGGATATATGAGCAGAGACAATTTTGCCATTTTCATGTACACTACATACTACATACACAAAAATAAAAATGTATGAGTGGAACCACCATGCCAAGTTCTTAAGTGACAGTACAGGATCTACCATCAGAAAAAGAGACCAAGCTAGCTTTAATGTAATGGGAAGTGTGTTAGGATGAAAAGAAAACATATTTTTCTTCACTAAGAAATGTTACCAAGTGATTTATTCACTTTTATGTGTTTGGTTGCATTGCTTTCCTCTTTCAGTATTGGTCAAATGAAGATCAAACATCTTTTTCTTAAATATTTTCATGTTTTAACGTAGTGTCCTATTTTTTTCACACATCTGTATGTATATTGTCTGTACTATGTCTGTTATCCTGCTATATATGTGTGTGTGTGCGCTATCACTTGCAGGCTTACAGAAAGTGATATACATTACCATAATGTATAATTAATTCAATTAATATATCACACTTTTTTATTCAGGTAAGGCTAAGATGCTGCATTTAGACAGAGAGCAGACTGCAGGTCTGGGAGAAGTGTATTGATCAGAGAACTGATTGTACTGTGTAAATGACTCTCAGGGCCTTTTCTGAGCCAGATCAGTACAGTACACAGTGCAGCTAATGGGTTCCAGAGATCCAACAACCTCACCTCATCAATACTTCAGTCTTCAGAAATAGTGATACACTGTCTGTTGACTGAAAGGGTCATCTAATGTAGGTTGTTTATGTTTCCAAACATATATATATATATATATATATATATATATATATATATATATATATATATATATATATGCTGGTAGTTTGACATGCTCTATAGCTACCATGATGATTTTGATCTCAATTCTGAAAGAAAAGAAAATATTTTATACACATACAAACAAAACAGCTCGTTTATATAACATCATATGCAGTTTTTTATGTTTATCTACAGCACCACCTCTTGGTGGGATTGCTCACTTTGGCTTTGCATAGAAATGTGGTTCTGTCAGAAGGAACGAGAGAACTGTTACCCAGTAAATTATATCTAGCTAAATGCGGGATTTTGGTATTTTCACAGTCACCTGGAATGGTTCAGCTCTGTGAAGCTCCATCTCATACCAAATCATCCATCTCAGTTAGGTTTATGTCAGGGGATTGTGGAGGACAATGTAATTCCATATATGTACCTTAATTGTTTTTATGACTTTAATATTAATCTACAATGTATAAAATAAACGAAATAAAGAAAATAAAGAAATAAAAACACTGAATGAGGTGTGTCCAAATTTTGAAAGTGATATTTTGTATTTGTTGAGCTATTTAGTTCATTCAATTTTTTTGCAGTTTATATGCATGCAATATAGTGCACTTTAGTTTAGTAGTATATTTGTTGTTAAATTTGTTTGTTTTATGTACTTTGTCGCTATCCAATAAAAAAACGTATCTCATCACATGATTTGAACAGACAGACTCTGCCTTACGGACCAGTATAAATATTTAAAAACGACTTAAAATAGACACTTTTTACATTGACTTTCACTGAAAGTTTAGAATGTTATTATTAGTATTAAATATTTATTTTGTTGCAGTAGTATAGATACATTTTAACGTTTTGTCATATCGCCAAGAATATCGTAAATGCAAAAAAAATTGCGATATTATTATCATGGCCATGTCGATCACCCATAATATACACGCACCCTGTATTAATAAAAGTGATTATTCTGCATCATAATGGGGTCATTTGGTCCCCATAACGTACCAAATACAGGGTGATACACACTGACACACGCACCCGCGCTTGCGCGCACACACGCGCAGGAAGCGCAGGTGGGGGTCGCTTCCGTGTTTACTTCCGGATTCGCTATGTAGCAGAAGGGCGAAACTGGTCGGTACAGCGGCAGAGACTGAGACTGAGCGGCGCTGCAGTCAGTCCGGCACACGGAGCACGCACGCACAGCCCGCCCGGAGCCCGGTCTGAGGGTCTGGAAGCTGCGCAGAGGGCAGAGCGGGGTCGGCTCGGCTGGTCAGGGCTGCAGTTTTCGGGGAGGACGGCTGAGCTGCTGGTGTTACCCAGCTTACCGCTGAGCTGAAGCTCAAAGTCAATGCAGCCTCCTTCTCCTCCTCATCCTCCGCCCTCAGACCCACACCTCTACACCCGCCGCACAGCGCTGCTTACCCGGCTTTAGACCCACACACGCACCGGCGGGCGGGACCGGGCTCTTCGCTGGAGGCACCGAGACAAGTGGAGCAGGGAGGCGCGCTCTGCCCTGGCCGGACACGGTGTATGTGAGCTGGCCGCATAAGCCGAGGCAAAAGCGGGCTGCGTGGATATCTCCTCCCTTGGTGGCGGCAGGATGGACTGGCTGATGGGGTGAGTTAGCCAGTTAGCTTATTATATTATTGTTTGCGTTCTGATCACTCCTATATCTCGGGGCTGAAGTTCGAGAGGATATTTTTAGGCAGCGAATTTAATTTCCCCGTGCCACCTTAAATGTAGCGAGTTGTGCTACCCATCTATATGTGCTTGTTACTGGCAGTGCGCATGCGCCGAATTACATTTTAATTTTTTTTAATGTTTAATTTTATTATCATTTTGTTTTGATTGTGTGCATTAAACAACCTGAGCCCACTGTCAGAATTTGAGTGTTACAAATACAGTGTAAATGCCAGCAATTAACCTAGGTTAGCTAACGTTTCTAATCATCCTAATCTATTAACTATTTACCTTAACTCTTTACTCTTTAGTTGGTGATTTAGGCTATCCAAATGCCATAGCTAGCTAACTATGAGCGTTTAATAATATATTTTATTTTTTATTATTTTTATCTTTTAAATATAACTACACTAACCTAGGTTAGCTAGGGGAGCACGTTTTGACAAGGCAGCACAGCTAGTCACAACATCTGTGTTCTCTCGAGTTGTGCTACCCTGTCAAACCGTGCTACCCTAGTGTATAGTTTAGCTGTAAAAATACAAAAGAAGCACCATATTAGAGCATGTTCCCAGTAGAAGCCCCAATAGATATATATAGTATATTTGGATAGCATAAATTACTGTATCACGGTAAATATATGGCAATGAGAGGTCATTACAAACTGCTTTTATATATATTTTTAATAATAGTTATTGTATTGTGTTATTAAGAATTTCTTTTTAAAGCACAAAAATAGGTTTATTATAAAAAAAACACAAGAATTAATAAAACAAGTGTTTCAGCGCATGCGCAGTGTCTTTAGGAAGCACGTATCGACGGGTAGCATAATTCTACACAACACCATAATGTAACGGCTACTGCACTGTTTAAGGTGGCACGGAGAGTTGAAACAAGGGGAACCAACCTCAGCTTCATGTCTGAATCATTCAAACCCGTCCAAAACACACCAGAACCTGCTTAAAGCCCAGACTCAGTAAGTTACATGTACGAGCCGGTGGAGGTGAAGATAAGCTACTTAGTTAAGATAGCGAACACTAGCTATAACCTGGCTACTGGTAGTGTTGTAGCCTAAACTAAATGTAGTTAGCAATCGCCTGGATTTGACAGGAACGCAGAAATGCACTTTTTTACACGCAGTCATGCTGCCACGGTTGACCCTGTTACTCTCAGCAGTTTTTGACACCGTGTTGGATATTATTTATTATTAATCCCCCACCTAAATGTAGCCAGTTAACTTGGCTAACTACCAGTTTCCCACAGCATAGCCGGTTAGACGTGCTAGCGCTGCCTGCCATTGTATAATATAGTAACATTGAGCATTATGTACCTAAGATACCAAAAACCCGACAATTATGCCACTGTACATTACACTGCAACGAACCCACCACACGGCATGTTTTGCCGCTTGCTGTTCACAGGGTGACATCCGGTGTTCTGTCAAGTTGTTCTACCCTGTCAAACCATGCTACCCTAGTGTATATTTAAACGTAAAAATGCCAGAAAAAGCCCCATTTAAAAAAAAAATCGGTAGGATATTTGGAAAGCCTGAATCAATATATCAGGGTACAGTTTAGTGTACCGTATTTTTTTTCTAGCTCTCTTATTATTACTTTTATCATCAACTGTTATTTACACATTTTAATACTTACAACACTAGACAAATAATGGCAGGGGGCTCCGGTTGTTTAATGCACACAAGAAGAACATAATTACAAAAAAAAAAACATTATAATGAAAAAAAAATTCGGTGGGTAGCACAACTCGACAGACCAGGTGCTAATGTCCGTACCTGCTGTCAGTTCAGTTTTACTACCGTCACTCCACCTTCTTCACCACAGCCTAGCTAGCTTACCTAGGTAAAACTCCTGCCATGCATGGCAAGCTTTTGCTTTAGCCGAGTTTCGGTTTAAATTTACACCAGTGATAAAACTAGAAAAAATAAATAAATAAAATCAAGATGTCTGCAATGCAGCTTTCGATAGTAAACTCAAATTCAGAATTTTTGAAATAAGTTTCTTCTAGTAAAAAGCTATAGCCTACAATCAGAGTTTCAGACCTATAAAACCATTCTGGCTAGTCATATTACTGGAAGCACATTCTAGTGCATCTAAAAAAATTAATATGATTAAAAAGTTACTTTATTACAGTCATTTTAGTTTAAAATGTGAAACTCAAATTATATTGATGTATTTTACAGAAAGTTCTACTCATGTCATATGCCGCTGTGCTTAAGGGTGGCTGGATGATAAAATTGTGATGGTGGTATATTAAATCTATTTTTTGATCTTCCTAAGATCTGATCTGAAGTCCTCAAAGTGTAATATTTAAATAAACTGTTCAGACCAAAATTCCTCTAAATTTAGTTAGCGCTCAAAGTTTTGAAGTCAAGTTTTTCTGCAAAATCATCGTTTTAAAATAATGATAAAAGTCTGTGCTGACCTAAAATTTGAAGCGCAAACATGTGTTGGCTGACTGAATACTGAGGGTAAGGTAAAACCTTAGCAAAGAAAGAAAGAAAACTTGATACAGCAAAACTTGGTGTCTCTGTATTTAATTTAAATGTTTGACAATAAAAATGTACATAACCTATTTTTGTTTGATTCCATGTCATGCTGTGACCTGAAATCTATTGAACAATGTTTACCCATGGTGTGTCTGTTGCAACAGATAGATTAAAAACAAATTTAGTATAAATGAGCACTGATGTGGCAACATAAGACTAAGTGTGTCAGAGTAAGGGTGTGTAGTTGTTGGTTTGGCAGGTTCCCTCTCACAACCTGTCAAATAAAGATCGCCTTTTCCTTCCTTTCCTTTTTAAATAAGGACAAAGGAGCAACGGTTACAGGACGTTTGCTCTTTAAAAGACAGTACGTCATAGTATAGAGCTTGTCTCTACTACAAACATTATAAAGAGGGAAGCTAATCTGCCCTGTCAGTCCTAATGTATGTACGGCTGTGTTTTGGTTCCTAGTGTTTTCGATGTCCTAGTGTTCTGATGCACTTATTCTTTCTCCTGAGGTGATTATATTGCTTTACAGCACCACCATAGTCATATAGAATGTCACAGCTCTTTATCATCATATCAGTGCCTAATGCTTTTTACCATTGCTAAGGCTTCTCTCATAAGATCGAGCTGACATTTACTTACAGTGACTTTACTTTATATGGAAATATTAAAATAAATGTGAATTAAGCTCAGTTTCATTAAATATAATTTTGTATCTGTATATCATCACTGTCTTGTGAAAACCTTGCTGTTTTTTTTATTTTTATTTTTTAACATAATCTAAATGTGGTTGTTATTATTTATATTGTGTCCGAATTTTTGATGGATGGTCCAATAGAAATGTGCCAAAATGTCCTGGATTGAAGTATCTATAATTTTTACTTCTTCTCTTGCACAATTTCCATGTTTTTTGCATAACAGTGATGATATAATCAGCATTGGCAGATATTTACATAAAATATAATATCAGACATTGGCTTCTTCCAACTGTAGCATTCCTAGACATAACTGCTGTCAGAGAGCAAGGCACCTGTTTGCATCATTACAATTTACATTCTTTACGTTTTATCCACCAGAGCTGCTTTATGTTTAAATCAGGCTATATAGGGATTGTAAATGGAAGACTTGCTTAAGAACCCTTTCTGATGTAGTTTGGTGGACTTTTCCAGATGCCAGGAAATTAAACCCCTAATGAACCACATGGTCGGCAATGTTGTTACCCCTTTTATTCAACCTTTGTAATTTTGTAATGTTTGTTTGTGTGTTACATTGTTTATAGAAAACCCGAATTCCTCTTTGTATTGTATTTAACTACAGCATCTCTAGAGTCAAAAAGTAAAATGCCAAAAATTAAGTCCGATTTTGACCACCAAAATCTGTCTATTTTTACATCATTAATGCTGCTTACACCATATCTTCACAGCACCAGAGCATCTCAGTTCACTAATGGAGCACCTGCACCTCATTACTGCTTACACTGTGGCCTGCTCTCAGGAGCTTGATAGATTGTTTGCATGTATATCTCACGTTCTTCATGTCACAAGAGCTTTGAAGTACATGAACGACTTAATGAAGCACAAAACAATGAAGATTTAAATGCCAGTAATGAATAATGGCTGCTTGTGTTCTTTGATTTGCTGGATTTTGGTCTCACATAGGATCCTAACCTGCTTATCATCTGCTGCAGTAGAATTTGATGGTGCTTATGATTATGCTGTCTGATAGCAAGTTCTCGAATCCTCCAAAGCAGGATGTGGCTTATGTGTCTGTTTCTGTGTCTGTGAGGTTCCTGATGGTTGTGATGTTGCTCAGAGTTTTAACTGACATTGTGTCGCAGCACAGCGAGCTCTGTGGCCTGACTTTAGAGAGGCCCAGACAGGATATTGCATCATTGTTGATGCAAATGTGTCTTTTTCTGCTCATCTGAGTAGACTCGGGCGACAGATGTTTAATCCTGTCCTTTTGAATGATGGATGGTAATGTCAGAGCTGGCTGGAGACTATTATGAATGTAGGTTATGCCACTGTAATACACCAAGAGGATGAGATGTTCGAGGATGTTTAAATTGTACACTGAACAAGTGTCAACAAATTTGAACTGAAATTGAACTCCAGAGATTTTAGCTGATAATAAATCCTGCAGTAGTGCCTTAGACTAACTCACTTGCAATGGTAGCACATAATAAATCATATAAAGCATTTTGACCCCAAAGTTTGTGTAATAAGGGATCACCTGACTGTGCTTTTTGGATGGCTATGGTGTATTTCTGTTTGTTTTAGTGTATCAGTGCTTCTGAGGACACTCTGCTCTATTTATGAGGCAGTCATGCCCATGTCACGCATAGCCAAAATAAAGAGGGGCGGAGGCCCAACACCCATGCTTTTGACTCATGGTTCTTTTTTTCTCATTTCCATTTTATAAATAGTCTGTCTGTGGTAGCAAACATTAGTCTGAACTGTGCCTCTAAAGAACTTTATTGCCTTTCATTAGGCTTAATGAATAAGGGAGGCACATCCTGGTTTGTTCTAATTGTTATTGTGTGAGTATTGTGTATATGTGTGGCTATCTAAGTCATATTAGGTGGTAAGTACTCAGGTACTCAAGTAATTAATTTTGACTAATAAAACCATTTAACGAGTCTGATGAACTCAACCTAAGGGTCAAACTGAGCTGGAGCACTTATCATGTATTTCTCTCTGTATCCTAAAAGACTGATAGGGGGATTTAAATGGAGATCATCTAGCTTCTTTTCTCTCAGTCTCATAATGTTGTAGGTCTGTACTTGCATGCTGTGCTATCTTAGCGTTTGTTTGTTTTCCCAGGCAGTGCCTTGTTTTGTCTGCTCTGTGGAGCAATAATGTACTTTGACGTTTGCATGCTGAGCAAAATTGTGTGCAAGTAAGTTGTGTGGCTGTAGCATTATGACAGGCTGAGCTAGGAGGAGAAGGCTAATGGCACTTTTTAGACTACTGCATGTTTGGTGCATTGTGTATTATGACAGTTTTGGAACAGTTGGGTACAGGTAAGCAAGCTAACAGGGCAGATTATTTTTCCACTATTTGTCTTTACCTTAAAATCAAGATGAGGAAAAACAGGCACACTTCTCATTAGTGTATATTAGCATACGGGTAGAGTATTAGTATTAATTCACATGATAATGTTTACCCCCAATAGGTAGTAAAGTGATCCTAAATTAGTTTCTTCTACATTTGTGTTACTGGTTATTTTAAATCAAATTATTTATTGTCATTTCATATTCTATGTGAATGCATATGTTGTCAATGAAAGTAAGGTTAAAAGAGCTAAATTATTGTACATTTTGAGGCTTTGTGTTTGTCCTATTAGCCTCTGGTCACAGACGGAAAGTCAGTCAGGCATTGTCGAACATTCCCATGGGTTTATGCCATCATCCAGCTGCCTTAACTGGCCTTTAGTTTCTGCTTTACATTCACATTCTTGTACCATTGTATAAGCAGCAGCATCTCTTGTGTACTTCTGCTTGGTGGTCCATCCAACAACACAAACCGTGCATGTGGCTGGTTAGCGTCCATTGACTTTACACCAATTCAGTTTCTCCTTCTCTGGGTTCAGAACAAACACATGTTCGTGTGGTATATATATATGTAGCACAATTTTATATATTAATCATGGTTGACCCTCACATTAGACATATTTCACTTTTTATTTTCATGTTATCTGACCAGTTATTCTGCTGCATACTTGTGTACATACATATGTTGAGCTATCTAGTGTTGACCAGAGGAGTATTGGTTTCCCCTTTGAGGTTTTGTGTTCCTTTTAATGTTTCTTCCTCTTTCACTAAGAGCTTTTTCTTTGTCACTGTGAGCATTAGTTTAGACAAAGATAAAGCTGTGTTGTTACAGCATCTGTTGTCAGAAGAGCTACAAATACATTTGAACTAAATTGAATTAAACGACTTCTGGTCTTATATAAAGTATGTGTTGTCATTGTACACTGTAAAGCAGAATGTTGTTTTTTTTTCTTCTTTTGTTTAGCTGGGCAAGCAGCTAAACTTACATTTGAGTAAACTGGACCACACAAGCAATGCTGGTAAATAAGTAAAAAAAAAAAAAGTGTGCTGCAACTTTTAGTGCCTACTGAGACAGGTAGGCCATATCTGACTCTGAGCAGAGCTAAGAGTTTCAGAGTGTAGACAAAAATAAAGATATGACGTTGAGGCCAAAGGAAGGAAACGCTCTGTACAGGGTGGAAGAAAGCTATTGTTTTCAAAGCAGTAGCTTAAGGGCACCGTGTCATCTCATACAATGGCCATGGCATTTATTAAGGCATGTCTGCATTCTGCAGATGAGTCAAGATGCTTTTTGACCTTATCTCCACACTACCCGATGTCTTGCGTGAATAGGATACCAGTGATGGACATTTGATTGTGAATGTAGTGGTGCTGAGCTCTGGTCTGCAGGCCTGAAAGCCAGTCTGATTCATTGGTTTTGATGGTCTAGAATTACGTCAGGACAGCACTTAGGCTGCTGCATGACGCAACTGCAAGTGTGCCAAATATAGTGCTGTTTAACACTGTCTCGGTGCAGCACAGCACTTAAAGCAACCTTCGGACCTCCATGTCTCCTTCAAACCTCCATGTTTAGTCATGTTTATAGTAGATATAATAGTAATAATAATAATACAATTATATAACAATGTGATTATAATAATAATACTACAGTGACGAGTATGGATTAGATGTAGTCACATGCTTGAACTTTATTCTAGAAAGCTTGCAGAAACCAGAGAACTTTACCACACTAAGCTCTTTAGTCAGGAGTTTTTGGCCATGTTTTGCTGTTTTTTAGGACATTTTGGATACATTGCACTGTTTACTTTTCTACTACTGTTCCGTTTTTACTTTAAATCCCATTGGTCTTGTCCGGTCCTGTCCAGTGCTGTCCCTAGAGCTTGCATGTTTTCCTTGGCATCACTGTGCACCCACTGCACTTGCCCTTTTGTACAAGACTGCTCTGTAGAGACCTGGCAATGCCAGGAGATAAAATAACAACCAAACCTGGGAAAGCCTGAGATTGATATTTCACACTGAGACTCTTATTGGTCTTAGTTGATTTTTGTTATTCTAGTGATACTAATACATACTGACATGACAAAAGTCATTTGACAGCAGCATATAAATTGACCTTGACGTGTTACCTCAGAGGACGACTTGGGAATGCTCTTGTATAATTTGTGAGGTGTTATCTTGTGAGTGAGGCTGAATGCTGGCCAGGGTGCTCATGGAAAGGCGACATGAATTATCAGATGTTAAGTGAGAGGCCTGATGTGCAGATATTTAACATTCCTTGATACCCAGTGTCACATGTGTACCAGAGGTTACAGAAGGTTAGAGAAGGCACTGGGTGGTAATAATCGTTACCAGTGGCATCTGGCTGGAACAGTCCTTGCAAGCTTCTGTGGAACACAGCATAAGTTATGGGACAAAATACTAGTTCCTGTCTTTTGACTTTTGGCATGTCATTGTTATTAGGATACATATTTTTAATTAAAAACCACAAAAACCGGCCTTAATCATGAGTGTCATTAACTGTCAGCATGTTCTTCATCAGGGCCCTTCACTTCCAGGCTCACATCAGTTCACAACTGCTCCTTCCTGCTAGGCTAAATGCGAGCTGTGCCAAAGCTCCTGCATGCTACAGCTGTACAAGCCCAGGGATCAGAGCACAGTTTGCTCTGCAGCTTAACTATAACTGCCTTTTTAAAGCAAGAACAGCTTGAAAGCGACGGCAGTATAACTGTCAGGACCTAATGGATAAACGAGATTCTAAAGGCCTGTTTCACAGCAGCAGCCTCCCATGTGGTCCTATTGTGCTTGAGTGTGTTAGTCATCAGGCGCTGCCTCCTGGATTCATATAGCTGTTATCGCAATAGATTAAACACACTCTGACAACAGGTTAATTTCCCTCTTGTTCACCCTGGTGAAATGGTCTAGACAGTGGGTGACTCAGTTCCTACAGGGATGTTGGGAGAGATCTTTTTAGAGCCTGTGCTGGTGGAAGTTGTGGCTTGTGTTGAGGGTTTAGGGGTTGTTCTTTTAGGAAGTTGGTTAGATCTGATTGAAGAAAGCAGACCATTGTCGAGAGCTTTCCTGGGGACAGTCTTACTTCGGAGGTTTAGGGACACCATCATCCTGCCTGAGGTGTCTGATGTTTTCTTTTCTCTCAAAAGTTAGTATTCTTACATCGTCTTGGATGAAACTGGGTTAACCGGGGTAAATGACGGATAGCAGCAGCTCTGAATTGATGTTTACACAGAGATAAAAGAGCTAGACACCAGACAGTTTTTGATAATAAATAAACAAATGCTACAGGCGAGTTACCTGTACAGCTCATATATTTCAGCTCCAAAAACTAAAACCAAAAACTGAGAAAACTGTTCTCAAACAAGATCATTGTTATTAAACTCTCTTCAAACTTTGCCATGGCCACCTGCTGCCTGTTGGCATTGCAGCTCCATACCTGCCAAGCCCGGCTTTTAGTATTGTGTCTAAAGATTTCTAACCCTGCTGATCCCGGTTGCTAGCATTGCAACCAACGCTGGCTCTTATCATTTGCGTCTAGTGCACTCTAACCTTACTCAGCCTTGCTGTTTGACTTGTGTCTGGAGATCACCAACTAGAACTCAAACTAGTTTTTAGAATTTTGTGTCCACTGCCTTTCGTGGGCAAACATAAACCTGCATAGAACTGAAAAAGTTACGCTATTTGTGTATAAATGTGCATTTATACCTTCTTTCTTACTGAAACTACCAGTCCAGCTTTAGTTTGAAAGTCTATGATATTGGGCACAATTGCTACATTTTATAGAGTATTATAGACTCAGATATTCTATACCTACTATAGTTGCTGGATCTGATCTGTGGACTCTGTTGCGTGATTCCTGGCAGGAATATGGTGCAGTAATTGGATTATTGAGGTTTTGCCTCAGGCTCCTTGTGAAGGTCGGAGAGCAGTTCAGCTCAGCTGATCACTGCAGGTTAGTGGAGTGGATCGCTTTTCTCACTGGGCCTGTGTCCTCTTTCTGGCTCTGTCCCAGTGCACTCCACTTTGCTCTCTTCCTCTTTTACTGTATAGCTGATTGCCAGGTAACTGTATCTCTCTGCACTTTCCCCTCTCAGTTGCACTTAGGAGCGGTTTACCGTCTTTCAGCCAATTGATTGGGAAAAAGCAGTACCACAGGCTTGTAGACTCTGCATGGGGGAAGTTGCTGCTCTTTATGTAACCTCTAGGAATTTAATGCTAGAAAGCAGCTTACAGGGTTTTCATTTGCATTAGCTCACCTTTTTAGCTCTCCCAGCCAAACCGGTCTTTTGATGAGACTGGCTTCTTTTAAAGTAGTTCTTTAAAATCTTATTTAGGCTGCTGTCAAAGGGCCTGTTATCTTCTATGTAATTAGCCCATGATTGACTGCAGCAGTGGAATGCAGGCTTCTTCTCAGTAAACATCCATTAGTGCAATAGATCAAGTCTTCTGCCTCATTTTGGTCTAACGTGATTTGATGCTTATTGGGTACAGTATGTCTTCTGCAGTGATTTCAGTTTTAACAAGTGTGCCTTTTCATCTGTTCAGCCATCTTCCCTCATTTTCTCTCAGCAAGGAAACGGCACGTCCCACTGTTTCCTTGTCGTACTCATTTTCCAAATCTATAATTATTAGTTCAGAAATTAGAGTTAGATCAGCAGGCTAATATGCAGACTAGATCAGGAAAAAGGATTTCAGTAATAACGTGTTTTTTTTCTACTGATCTAATACATCATCCTAATTCATTTTCACAAATTGTTTTTTTGTAACAATGGTTTTCTGTATAATACACTTGAAAAAAGATTTGGAGAATATTTTGGAACGTGCATCTAAGCACAGTTGCACCCCCCCCCCAAAACAAAGCTTGAAATGCAAAAGTTAAAGGTCTAATCAAATTCCTTACAGCCATTTCCACTCACATTGCAGCCAATTTTTTTTCAATGGCATCTGGCAGTTATTTCCAGCTACACAAAGACAGATTCTAATATCTGTGAGTGGAGAGTGATATTACTCAAAACTGAAGGCCAATTTTCAGTTTAAATGTACTTGCACAGTAATTTGCCATCAGCTGCTGGAGCCCTGAGAGAGCACAATTGGTCTTGCTCTCTCTGGGTGGGTAGATGGCGCTCTTTCCCGTCAGCACTCCTAGGGTGATGTTGATCAGCACAGGGCGTCTGTGAGCTGATGTATTAGAACCGAGTCGCTGCGCTTTCCTCCGAGAGCGTGGTGATGCTACTCAGCAATGCTGCATCAGCAGCAGTTCAAAAAGAGGCGGAGACTGACTTTACAGAGGAGGCTATTCTTCACTCTCCTTCTGTTCTGGCATCACCTGTGATGGGTGGGGCCGAGCTAAATTGATGGAAAAAAAGGAAAAAAATCCAAATAAAAAAAATATATATATTTTAGCATATTGACCCTTCTAAATTAACATTCTCTTTGCTTCCTTTTGCTGAAAGACAGGACTTTATCTGTAAACGAATATTATCTGTGGGCATTACAAGCACTTCCATTCATATTACATTCTGTGATTGTTTTTCCTATTAATAACGTCTCTCATTTGATTTGCTGCCAAAACATGGCAACTTACAATATGTCTCTTTCATTATGTGATATTTGGGTCGGACAAATGCAGCTGTTTCCAGTAATTGGGACAGGGTTTGAATTTCCCACCTAGTTTCTACGTTAATGGCTTTCTCCAGTGTTACAATGATTTTGTATAACAAAAGCATAGCATTAAGGCTAGACTATAGATTCCTAATCCCAGTCCTGCTGACCCCTTTAGACAGTGCACCTTTATGACCAAGTCAGCTGTGTTAATATTTGCAAACATGATATGTTTGTTAACATGAGAACTGCTGGTTGTTCACAGAACATGCAAATGTATCATAAAACCAAATGAACCATCACCAAGCTTGTGTTTGAAGCTGTCCTGCTATGGGCCCCAGTGCTCGGTCCTGTGGCTGCATGCTTTTTCTCTAGGTCACCCGGCATGTGTTGGGTTGCATATCCCTTTTCCTCCATGCTGACTTAGGCTAGATACAGTTGCAGCGGCAGCAGGCTCTGTCCGCGCTCACCCCCGCTCATGCTGTTTGCGCTGCTGTGTAAAGCCTGTACACATCTCAAGCCCTGTTTGAACCTGATCTATGGGACATGTGAGAGAGCATGGGTAGATTAAAGAGAGGCTAATTAAACCCAGTATCTTGAGCTCCATATGTCTTGTGCATTTCCTGCTGTCAGCGAGCTCTGGGGACCATCCTAAAGAGCGGGGTGGCAGACTCTCCAGACGACTGCATGCTGTGGTCTGCTTTTAAACGTACAAAGATTTCGCATGTGGAGTTTTAGAAACAGTTAAAGCATGGCGTGAGATGTTTGTCGGAAGAGTCCAGAAAATGATCATGTGGATCATGGTCTGCTTTGCTCTGTTATGGGAGATTTTGTGTGGGCTGGCGATGTTAAAAAGGCCTCCTCTGACTTTTGCTTTTGTTTTGGCAGAGAGAAGCGAGGAGCATGGAGAGACTTCCTCTTTTAGGTCCTAGATGGACTTGTAGTCATGCTTGGAAGCCTATAGAGGAAGAACATGTCTAAACAGTGAAGAGTTATTGCGATTTGAAAGACCTGAATAATGGGGTTTGGATTAATGCATTACAGGCTAGTTGGAGTCTGTATAATCATGATCTTAAAGTGGGTATTGAAGGACTTTGCACGGTGTGCAGTGCTAAAAATAGCACAGCACGTGGGTCATGAGGTCATGACCTGCGTGAGGACAAGGACAGTCTGTATGAAAAGGACTGGCAGCACAAGCTTTTGGGCTTAAATTGGAATTGTGGTGCCGTGTGACTGATTTATGACTAGGGGCTTGTATTAATAAACCGAGCTAAATTGGCACGTCTGTATTAGAAGGAGGGGAAAGCAGAGGTTGTGGGAGGCTGGTGGTAATGTTCAATAATGATTTATGGAGAATTACCCTGTTATTATGTAAATGGGTAGGGACAAATAGCTCCTGTGCTGAAATATTGGACTTTTAAATGAGACCAATTATATAAGCGAGGTAATAGACTGGCTTTTAACACATGCAGAATAGGCCTCCAAGCATGTGATCCAAACTAAAACTAAAATACTGAATGCAGAAGTAACATGTATGACTTTGTAACTTGCTTCCCTCAGGCTTGTATTGTTAGCATAGCCATTGGAGTACAGCCTTTGATGAAGGGACAGTTTCATCCACCAGGCTGTGGGGATACTCAACTCAGCTCAGCATCCTGACCCCCCCCCCCCCCCCCCCCCCCCCCCATCTCTTTCCAGTCAACTCAGTACTGAAACTTAGTACTGGAATCCACACAGTACTGAAACATTAACACACCCCACATATGCACTATAATACCCACTTTAGTCCCTTCTTCAACTGTGACATTTAAATAACAGTATGCATTCACTTGACCAGCCTTAAGCATTTATACCTCTATATTTGCACTACTGTTTATACAGGTTTTGTTTATACTGGTACTGTCATTCCCTCTATAATCCCCCTCCCCCCATCACTATTGCACCTTTGTCTTGTTACTCTTGTCTCACATATGTCTATATCTGTGACCTTGTTGTACAGTATATGCACTGTCTCTCATTCTTTTATTATTTATAATTTTATTTTGCTGTACATGCTGTAGCTTTGGGAAGGAGAGTAACATAATTTTAATCCTCTGTATATCCTGTACATATGCAGTATTGACAATAAAACTACTTGACTTGACTTCTTGCCAAACCCTCTTAAAGGACTTGATCTAAAACAACACATAATCGCCAGCACTCATTCCTCATTCCACTCAGTTCTAACACTGGGCCTTAGCATACCCATCTGTGCAGAGAGAGAGAGAGAGAGAGAGAGAGAGAGAGCAGAAGGCTCTGGAGTTAGTCCTGGTGGCAGCAGGCCGTGTGCTGTTTGTTTCAGAGAGAGGCCTCTACAGGCCGAGGCGGTGCCAGCGCTTTTGCAGTGAAAAAGGTCAGTTCCGTTTACATTCCTGCACCGTTGGCATGTGGTCAGAGCTGCAGAGCGGCAATCGGCCCACGCTGTGACTGCCCTTGGTACCCCTTCACAAACCTGAGGCTAGGTTCTCCCACCCAAAGCTAAGCAATTGTCAAATAAAGCAAAACTGCTCCCAGCTTGGCTTTGCAGAGCAATTGATGTCAACACTTTACCAGAAAGGTCTGCTAATGGGAGAGACAATTACGCTCCATGCTCTTAGTATGCTTTCTAAATTCTCACTTATGTTGAATATTAGAAGGCTTGGTCCCAGATCAGCTTCTCATAGCAAATACTATTGCTGGAGATGTTTAACGAGAGGTAGATGTTTGTAGAGCCTAGAGCAGATATGTCTATTCATAATGCAGTCAGTGTTTATGGTATGGGTTGGAGTTTAAGATAAATTTAGACAGTATTATTATTATTAAGTGACTATTTACATGCCTATTACATGTATTTTGGACAGGTTCACTCTTAAAAAATAATTGATATACAGCTCTGGAGAAAAAAAAGAGATCACTTCAGTTTCTGAATCAGTTTCTAAGATTTTGGTATTTATAGGTATATGTTTGTGTAAAATGAACATTGTTGTTTTATTCTATAAACTACGGACAACAGTTCTCCCAAATCACAAATAAAATATTGTCATTAGAGCATTTATTTGCAGAAAATGAGAAATGGCTGAAATAAAAAAGATGCAGAGCTTTCAGACCTCAAAAATGCAAATAAAACAAGTTCATATTCATAAAGCTTAGAGAGTTCAGAAATTTATATTTGGTGGAATAGCCCTGGTTTTTAATCACAGTTTTCATGCATTTTGGCATGTTCTCCTCCTGAAAAAGTTCAAGCAGTTCAGCTTAGTTTGATGGCTTGTGATCTTCCTCTTAATTATATTCCAGAGGTTTTCAATTTGGTAAAATAAAAAAAAAATAATTAAGTGGTGTCTTATTTTTTTTCCAGAGCTGTATCGCAATTGCCGGGTATCCCTCTTCTTTCCAATACCGAGTTCTTGCCAATGCCAGCCCCACTTGTGTCTAACAGATGTGTGGGTTTTAAGAAATATCAAATTGGTAAAAAACCCAAAGGCACTTTACACTTTTAAAATTAACTATCAAGTGTGCACTGCAAGTTGAGATGAACATAGTCTAGTTTGAACATAGAGATGAACATAGGTGTAGTTTATTCTGGTAGCTGTATTGTCCAGATAATAACTACAACTATAAACAAATGCCATATCTGCTGCTGCTCCCTATTAAATTACAGAAAAATGTGCACTAGTCCAGAACACAGGACCTTCTTTCTGTATTTAATTTATTTTACCCTCCTCAGACAGGACTGACCAATAAGTAGAGATAAGTTTCTCAAATGGGTTCTTAATATAAACAAATACAGAACCTTTAACATGATGATGGTGATATAATATGAGTTGTTTAGTCATATCACGTTGTGATTTTAGATGCTTTATAATTGAAAAATGGTTTGCCTATACTTAGTAGTAACAGGCCCTTTTCTGAATGTCTGAGCATTTGTCAGCATTTGGACCCTCTGAGCTGGTTGGAACCCCCTCAGGAAAGTGTCATGTTTTGCTGTTGTGACTCTGGCAGTCTGCTGCTGTCCCTGTGGTTTGTGTTTTCCGCAGCTGCATTCAGCTTGATGTTCAGAGGCTGTAGTCACGTAATTGCAGTAGAGATTGTCATTGAATGACCTGAAGATGGAGCTTCACTTCCTCAGCCTTTTCTCGGTTCCTTCCTCTTCTCACTGTGGTGTGAGAGAGAGAGAGAGAGGGAGAGAGAGAAGGAAGGAAGGAAGGAGTGTGTGAGTGAGACATTCTGTACTTCCTCTAATTCAAAGATGCTAATATTTATGGCTGTTTCATCATAGGCCCGGCACATTCCTCTCCCACTTCAGATCGTTGATTCTCACACATCCTCTCCAGAGTGCAGTCTGCAGTATCTGACACTGCCAGCCTTGTGGTCAGATATTTATACACTTATGGTTAGAAGATGTTGGTAAGTAGAGGTGCTACAGCATGGTTGTATTATATACAGACATGCCAAAATTCATGGGAGAGCAGTATGCATGACAATTAATCATGTTACATTAAAGTGTTACCTCAGGGGAATGTTTGAGAATGCCTGTCCCTGTATATGTTGTGAGGTCTTATCTTGTGAGTGAGGTTGATCACTGGCTGGCATGCCCATGGAAAGGCAATGTTAAATATTAATTGTGCAGGCAGTTATTATTCTCAAGCCACAATATTAATACTGGGAATATTTAATAGAAAGCATTACCACCCATAGCGGACAGTACTGTGGGCTACTGTGGGACATGGCACTATAAAAGAACCATGGTTGGTTCACCTTTACACCATCCATCTTAGAGTTAAGTTTGTATAGAACCATCCACTAAAAGGTTCTTATTTAGCCTTTGTCCTATTTGGCAAAGCTTCTACTGAGTAATCTTCTAGCGAGGACCCGCATCGCAACAAAAGACTTATTCAGCATGTAGCTCAGCAGAGGTTTAATTTCATGGAGTTTGATGTTATAGTTTGGACTTATTTGACCTTGAATGAAAGAGTAAAAAGCATCAGGACCAAACTATGGCCATATTACTGTCTTGTAGATAAATAAGCAAAAAGTGCTACTACTAATTAGCAAAACAGAGCTTTAGGCCAGCTTTTATTTAAAAATCAGTGCCGTCCTCCAACCCATCCTGGCAATAATTGCTTGTTATTTATACAGTCTAATTACTTGGATGGATTTACAGTCTTAAGCCTACATACAAACATCCAGCTTTCATATTCATGTTTCATCTGCAAATGAATGCAAAATAAAACCACATCAAACACACAGTAAGTCAGCACTGACATATTTAGCCCATAATTGTAGGATAATGAACTTCCTGTGTTGTTGTGTGTTGTTTTCTTTAGGGAACATCCCTCCTCCGTTGAGGCTTGCATGAGGAAGGCCAATTTAGGAAATATGGGGGGGGGGAAACATATCTAAACTATAAATCCCAGAAGCCATTTTTCTTCTGTGAGATTTGATGCAGCATTTCATGCCTTAATTGCTAAATAAAAATGATGAAATACTTTTTTGTATAATATTTGTTTAATGTCCACATTAACTTGAGAAGCTTAGGTAGTTTTATTATTAATATTTAATTAAAAATGAGCAATACTTAATAAATGCTTAGTAAATAAGGATATACACAATGATGTCGGAATCATATCTGATACAGCAAATATTTGTAATGATGATAACAACTAATAGCTACCAACACCCACAACCAACAACAGGGTGTAGTCCTAATATAACACTAAGTCTGTATGTATCTACATTGGCAGAAACACTATGGAAATGGAAAACTTAAAATGAATAAAAAAAACAAAGAGTTTATTCTCCTTTGTTGCAGTTTTAAACCCCTCTAGCCCACTCTTGGCTTTAGGTGGACTTTTTGTTTCAATAGGTTCTCTCTACGGGGACTAGACCAGCTTTTTGTGTGCAGTTGCGCATCTGTGTTAGCAATGGTTACTGGCATAAAAGCTGAATGCATTTATTAGAAGGGCTGTTCTCAAATAACTGGAAATATTGCACTGCATATTGATGCATTTCTGTTTATTAATACTTAATCTCTGTGTAGGTGACTCCTGCAGTTCTCCTTGTCAGAGTGTTGTGTAAAAGGGAGGCAGCTGTCTGCACTGGAGCTGATGCACTGCACGCTTTTTGGTGTCAACAGCTACAGATGTGTCCTCATATCTCAGAGGAGCAGACACAGACCGTTCTCCCAGGAGTGAGGTGCTCAGTGATGTAGCCTATCTCTGCAATAAATAAATAACACGGGCAATCACTGAAGTGCTCATAAAAAAAATCCTATTACAGAGATTTAAGTAAAAAAAGTTTAATTAAAGCTTTTCAGTGATTGGAAAATGAAGATATAAAATATATGGATAAGAAAACTTAATCATTATAACTTGCTATGTTATTTATATTATTTATTAGTTTGCTTCTTTTAAAGAAAGGCCTTTTAATGCCTCATTAGGCGTCTATTCCTTTATTGACCCATTTTCGGCAAAAAAAAACATATATATATGCATAAATACCAAATTATGCCCCCAGGGGGCAGATATGTTTCACTATTTATCTGTAACCTTAGGGCCTACAGTGAAGTTAAACAGAGCTCACATAGTTTTCATTCAATATTTCATTTATTCAACAACCTGCATTTGGGGTCCATTTGATAACAGTCTAATTTACTCATACAAGATACAGTTTAGCCTACATTATGATCTTTAGGAATTAACATTTTGAACAGTTAAGGTTCTGTGCCATAAACCATAAAATTAAAACTACTGGCATGAAATAAATAACAGTGATTACTAGATTACGCTGGCACCTATCAAGCTGTGGGATCTACGGATTTGGCATCAAATGAACAGTGCAGATGAGTTGAAAACAGGAAAAATAGAAATGCATGAGAGTCTAAGCCATTTTGATTAAGGTCAAACTGTGATGATTAGATGACTGGGTCAAAGCATCTCCTAAACATGAGGCAGGTATTGTGGTGTCCCTGGTATGCAGTGGTCAGTACCTGCCAAATGGTGATCCAAAGACAAACAACCAGGCTCACTGACACTCTTGGAAAGCAAAGACTATCCAGTATGTGGACTGATTCCACAAAATAACTGCTGTAATATATAATCATACCTCACTCCCCACCAAAATATAATGTTCTATTCCTAATGAGTAATCTTGTATAAAATATTTAATACTTTTAATACTTCTACATCTGAAGTGAGAGTATATTCTCTCAGGTGTCCAGTAGATGGCAGTACTATCGTGATTCTACCCTGGCCTTAAGAATCCATGCACAGATATTCAGATGTTTCTTCTGTTCAAGTCATTGTATTTGTATATTTTTGATGCCACTGTTGCACAGCTTTACTACAAATTAAGGGTGTGCCATATTGTATCGTACTTAATAATATCGTCAACATTTTTAAATATCGTGAGCAATATTATACCCTGAAATAATGACACATATCACCCACCCCTAATTATCACATCATCAAACTACTTTTTTTTGCTGTTTTTAGCCAAAGAAAAATATCACATTGTTCTCATTGTTCATTTTTTATATCTACTAGAGACAGATCATATTTGTCCAGTATCATTTATTTTACATTAATCCTGGATATGTGGAGATATTTGGAGTGCATTATTAGTATCATGACATTCTGGATAATTTACTTACAAATCAGATTTTTTTTTAAATGTCTCAGTTAGGAGTGTGCCATATCATATCAGATGCAATAATAACATTTAATTTTCATTTTGTTGCAGTCGTGTATTCTTGAAGTATTTTTTTTTTCAATTCAGTCTTTTGTCAAATCGCCATGAATATCATTATCACGAAAATACCATGAAATATTGTGATATTATTTTAGAGCCATATTTCCCACCTCTACTACAAAGACCGTGCATGCTTGTTATTAAGTTTTCTCCATTGTATACAGATGTCTTATAAACCCAAAACAAAATGTATTACCAATATAATCACTTGTGACAAACATGTGTATAAATTACATCCATTTAAACCTAGATGTCAGATTTTTTGTTGTTTTGAGAAGGACATTTCAAATGGAAACCCCCCACAAGACAAGATTTCTTATTAAAAAAAACTTGGAATACTCTCATCAATCCCAAGTTAAGATTCCAAGATAGCTGCACATTAACAATAGTACAAGCATTATACAGTTCATCACTTCCGTTAAATAGGATCTCATTAAATCAGTCTTACAAATTACTGTCAATTTCTTTTATGCACAAAATACTGTATATAATGTAGTGTAGTTAACTGGTATTGCTAACAAAGCTAACCTGAGACAATGGTACCAAAGATACAGAGCATTGAGAATCTCGTTGCATTCAGCAACAAGAGTGTTAGTGAGTAGTGAGGAGGAAGATGCCGTGTTATCACCACCCCACCTCACCAACTCTCCAACTCACCCCAAAAGTACTGGATGGAGCTCCATCTTTCCAGAGAACACAGTTTCACTGGCCATAGATCAATTCTGGGGGGCTTTATACCCCTCTAAACCCACACCTGGCATTAGGCATGGGGCCAGAAGTCTCATGTTTATCAGCACCTGTTGGCGATACCTTTTGCTGGTATTAAACAATTTGCAATTAAAAGTAGCCAAATGCATTCATTACAAGGGGTGTCCACAAATATTTAGCATTGTGGAGCCACAGTTGCAGTTTTACGTATTGTTTGACTCTTCACCCTGCTTCTAGATTTCTGTAGAGCTGCTTTGCAAGATCAGGATATAAAAAGCACTATATAAATACTTTACATTTTATGTTATTTAATCCTATTGCCATATTGGTCTTTATGACTGCAGGAAACTGTAGCGTGTTGTCCAGCAGCAGATACGAGTGGAATGCCTCAGGAGACAGCAGAAAAGTCCTAGCTGCCAGAAGAGTTACACTGTGCAGCGTCTCAAGGGAGCAACTTCACTTTTCAAACACCTCTACCCTCTGAACAAAATACCAACGCATATATCCTTATTTAGAAAAGGACAGTGGCCTCATAAATCGCGGGGTTATGGAAGTTCAGAAGTATGAAGTTGGCGCCGTGTATTTTATGGTGTCTGGAGGTCTGCTGATTCTGTTCATCACTGTAATCGGTGCTGAGGCTAAATGAACCTCTCTCCATTGATTATGACTAGAAGACTGCACTGTGTTAATCGGTTTAGCCAGTCAGTGAGTACAAGTGGGAATCATTTTCGTTTTCTGGCCTACTCTGTAGATCCTAATTAGCGCAGACTGAGCTGTTAGTCGCAGCAGCTCTGTGTTGAGTGGTCGGCTCTGTCCTTCGTCCTGCTTGGCTGCTGCCGCTGATTGATTTGATTACGCTCGCTCGCCTGTGGGCAGGATGTCTGTCAGGGGGTCTGACGTGTCAAGCGGCACTTGCGTCACTTGGACCACATGGCCCAAACCTGCTCAGTGCTGCAACAGTTCTACTACCTCTGCAGTGACTGGGCAACACTTCCCAATGGGAGAAGCTCACTGTTACATTGCTGTCATAGGATGATTATGATAATACTAGATATTAGAAACGTCATAAGTTTCAAATAATAGAAAACGTATTTAAAAATATAAGATTTAATTGAAAATAATAATGTTATTGAAAATTTTTATGTATATTTGCCTATGTAGTATATCTGGTAGTATATCTGGTACACTATATTTCCAAATATTTCTGGCCACCTTTAACAGTATATGCCTT
The DNA here is from genome assembly GCF_023375975.1 of Astyanax mexicanus. NCBI lineage: Eukaryota > Metazoa > Chordata > Actinopteri > Characiformes > Acestrorhamphidae > Astyanax > Astyanax mexicanus. Next base: position 62,987,987 of record NC_064409.1, on the reverse strand, counting down.
TATTTTAAGATGCATCCATTGCTGACACAGTTGTGAAAATCCTCAGTTCCTGTAGAGATTTGTTTCTATTGCCAGTAGAATAGGACTCTCTGTGGCAGATAAACATGGACCTATTGGCACCATGCCTAATGCCAGGTGTAGGCAGGAGGGATTTAAATCCTCCTAGTATTGAGCTGTGTAGCATTGAAACTGAATTGTACCATCTTATAATTACGTGAAGAGCTGGGAAGTTGGAGGAGAGGGGGAATGTTGATTACTCAACCTCCCGACCTCTTTAGAAACAAGGAACAAGCTGATTTCCCAATACTTTTGTCCACATAGTATATATGAAAGCCACTAAAATTAATGTCAAGAAAGCTTTAAAATAAATGTTTTAAAATGTATGTGTGTGTATGTGTTCTACTACATCATTGGGTCTCCAAAACGCAAAGTTTGCAATAGTAGGAAAAGGCCTTCTTAACCTAATCTTATGACAGGTGTTAGTTAGGTCAGTTAGGTCTTAAAAATAGACAGCATTTTATATGTGTAATTCTATTGTGTAATCTTCATTTTGTGTGTCTTGTTATGTTTTTTCTACATTTACATTTTCATCATTTAATTTACATTTATGGGATTTGGCTTATGTTCTTTTGCAGAGTGCCTTACATTAGAATCACATTACACAGGTTGAATAATGTAAATTTATGAGTCTTGCACAGGGTCTCTGTTTGATGTTGTGTTGTGGGCTTGCCTGACTAGGAGATATAACCATACTCTGCAATCAGGAAGACCGTATTGTTATCGACAACACTACACCAACAGTGTTCTCCACATCATCTGCTCTGTCCAGTAGCTGTGCTACAGACCTGTGAAGAATTTTACTATATCTTTTTCAAAAATAAGTTTGTGTACATACAGTACATTGAATGGACCGTGAACTGAACTATACATATGTTAAACTCCTTTATTTTATACAAGAGGGGGAAATGTTTCCCATGACACAGCCCCTTCAGGGTTCTTGTATTGTGTTTCAAGTAGAAGCTTAGAAACATGGTACAGCTTTTCACCTCCTGAGTGCTGAAGACTTTAATATATGAAAGCTGGAACATATTTTTAGACTTTCATCTCCCACTGGTCTGAGTCTTGGCTCTGTGTCCTGCTCCTATGCCCAGCTCTGAGCATACAGGCTTTTTGATGGATGCTCTATGTCGTAGACACTTTCCTATGTTGTAACTTTCTGGCAGGCCATTCTTTAGCAGCCTGTTTTTGATAAAAGCTTGAGGGTTTAAGCTCTGAAAAGGCCTGAAATATGTTGTGGGGATTCAGATCAAGCCGAGCCCTGAGCTGCTTACATAGCTTCAAATAGAAAAAAAGAGAGTCTTCACTGCAGAAGGGAGTATCAGGCTGATTGTGTGAATGCACTGAATGTGCTGCTTACTAAATGTCAATGCTGAAGTGACGCCAAGTCCGAATAAAAGGACACAAATAACTGCAACAACAAGAACATCAGATAAATTGCAGCACATTGCCCTTGTCTGTGCAGAAGAAACAATGCAATCGAAACACCTCAGTGTGTATTCACAGTTTGTTTCAATTGATCTTGGTCCTGAGTGGGTGCAAGTGAATAGTTTGTTTATTCAGAGACAAATGTGCGCTCTTAGTACAACTTAATGTTACGGGACTGGAATACACCTGAAATTAGTCACCCTCATTAAGATTCACAGCTTATATAAAACAAAATGTTGGAGACGTGCGTTCAGGAGGTGTACGTGAATGTGTGGGTCACGTGCTGCTAAGCAAATAGCTGACTGTCCCAGCAGCACTGTGTGTGCTTCTGCTGCGGCACAGAGCTGATGTACTGCTGGTCCTCCGAGCAGATTGCATAATCCTCCCCCCCTTAAACCCCACCCCCAGTCTGCAGTGGCTGATCGATCACAGAGGGCACTGCCAGCTCACTGCCTTTCTAATGAATGGCCCTGGAGCTGGACTTGGAGCGGCCAGCCAACCAAACTCTGCAGGGGAGAGAGAGCGAGAGAGAAAGGGACAGAGGAGAAAGACAGAGGCATTTATCATCTTGCATACAGCCCACCGCATGAATGAGCCAAAAGAGCACACTGGCTTCTTACATAAGCTGTGAAAAAAGCTTAGTTAGCTTTTTTATTTTATCAACTAGAGTGAAAATATTCAAATACCCCTGAAGAAACAATGAAACGGATCTTCGATCACTGGTAAATCACATCACATAACCTGAAAACAAAAAAGAAGAGATGTGTGTCACCAAATAATTGCGCATTTCCCCCCTTAGTGGCTTGCTGCTGGGCCTGCCTCTTTGATTAAAATTTGTCTGGTCATTTATAACATACATAGAGGATTTAGAGAGTTAGAAGAATCTGAATTAGACTCAGATGCCTTCTGTTATACGGCAATTTCCTACTGGCACAGCAGCAGGATATGACATCATTGTCCTGAGTGAAAACAGCACCATAGTCTGTTCAGTGTTTTTACTGGCATGGCTTTCAGTGTGAACCACTTAATATGTGTGTTATTCTTAAGCAGTTCCTTATGGAAAAACACTACTGCTTGTGTATAATTTACGGTAAATTTGCACAATTACTGTAATTCACTACTGGATACCACACAGATCATAGATTACTGAAAGGCAATAATCACAAACAATGTAACATTTGTACAGACTGACACTTTCTAAAAAAAAAAAATTAACAGTTTGTTCAAAATGAATAAACGCACTGCAAAGTAATCCTGTATCTGCACCCAACCTTTTCCTAAAGTTTTATATTACCTCAGATGTACAGTAAGCTATTGGAAGGATTTCAAGCATATGTTGCTCATTTAGGCCCTGTTGTAGCAGCAGCTCTACTGGGTTCAAGTTAGGACATTTTAACTAGGCCTCTCTGAAACATTAGCCTAATGATTTTTCTTTTTTCTTTTCTGTTTGGATCGTTGTCTTGCTGCATAACACAATTAAAATTAATTTTCAGATCATAGACAGAACAGAATAAACATAATTCATGGCTTTGAAAAAAAGTGAAATGTTATTTGCAACAAACCATACCCATATCATCCCTAATCATCACCATTCTTCAATATTGGCATAGGTGAAATGCAATATTAACTTTAAATCAGATATAAACTTGTTATAGACTTGAGCTGTTCAAAATATTTCATGGACTGTGGACTGATCTGTTCACACAACCGGATCACAAAAGGCTTAGTGATCCAGATGTTTGTGTTTCTGCAAATATGAGATTAATATCGGTGCTTTCCAGTGATTGCTATCTTTACTCAGTCATTTACTGAAAGACACAAACAGTCATTTACTGAGGCTAGAGTGAGCTACAGTTCCATGTATGTTCTTCTGGAACCTCCTGATGACTTCCTTGATATTTTGGCAGGTCAGACACTTCTGGGAATTGTTCCTGGGCTTTTTAGTTTGTAGATTATAACTGTCACTGTATCTTGTTTCTGCTCTTTTTTAATCTTTATTAAAAAAATATTATTTATTCTGGATGTGAATGTGAAGTCTAATGTGCTTGTGAGAAACTTTTGGTGACTTTAATGGTATTTTATTAACTGTAACCCATTTAGTATACATTAATCCATAAATAAACGAGGTAAGTCGTTAAATTATTGGATACTACATCTTTAAAATATTATGCCACAGTTAATTTAGACCAAACAATATATTTGTCTTAGAAGCTATCTATAAAAGTCAGTATCTCATGATCTCCAAATACTTTTCTGTTTTAGTATTGCGCTTAATTATACTTCTTGCCAAGATAATGTTTGCCTGGCTTTGCTTGTTGGGGCAGCTGGGCAAACTCTGGGGATCAAGACTCTGTGTAACAAAGCTGATGACTGGTTGGCAAGAAGAAAGAAACTAGCTGTGAAACAACAATGGAAAACTTTGAGGAGCTCATAAAAAGCGCTTCCAATAACACATCATCAGAGCTAGAACTGATGGGTGACAGACAAAATGAAATCACAGAATGTATGCTAGTACGTACAGTCATTTTTCTAGATTCATTTGCAAAGCTGTTTTTTGCAGCAAGTATGCTGAGGCCTTAAGCTATAAGCTGTCAAAAGTAATAGCCACATTTAAAATGACAGGTTATGCACACCACAATGATCTTGTAATAAAATATCATTGTGTGCCAACAACAAGCAGTGTGACTGAGTGGCATTTACACACCTCCAGCTGCCCCTCCAGCACTGGGTTGGACGACCTGCCCATTTCTGTGTTTGAAGTGTCTTGCTAAGGCTTCACCTCATTAAAACACGATCATCCTGTTACTGATGTTTTGTTTGCTGCAGATCTGAGGCAACTTTCTTGTTTTTGTGTTTCTGTTGTATGGAATGTAATAAAACTTCTGTAAAACAATCTAAAACGGCATAATTAATATGCTACTTTACAATGCATCTGCTGTACTGTGGATCAAACATCTTACAGCAGTGTTTTTCAATACTGGCCATGCACTTTTTATTGGTTCTGTTGTTTTAACACACCCACTGCTCTTTAAAAAAAAAAAATAATAATATTTGTAGGACAGTTTACAATCTGCTTTGTAGAAAGAAATATATAGTGTAATAATTAATTTAATTTATCCTAATATCTATCATAATGTTATTTAAAAAAAAGTAAAGGATCAACAAACCAAATAAAACAAAGTTTAAAAACAAAACAACGAATGAACAACAAATAAAAGTAAAAAAAATACAATCACATCACAATCACATCAAATCACATTTCCACCCATCAAGGAAATAAAAGAGAAAACCAAAGTTCAGAGTTAAAAGTAAGCATAGTAAAAGTGCATCTGAGGTAGAACAGGGTCATTAAAGGCCTTAGAAAACGAGCGCTCAGGTCATCTGGGAGAGAGTGTGAGGCTGCAGCAGCAAACAAGATAGTAGTAATTAGAAAGGATTAATTAACTGATTAGTTGAATCAGTTGTGTTCCACCCATACAGAGGGCAGGGTACCTCCAGGAGCAGGGTTTAATCATTTCAGCCTCTGTGTCCATTAGAAAAGACAGTGTTTTCTTTTTTTATGTTTTGTTGCAAATAACGCTAATTAGAGCCTATTGTGCATCAAAATAGAACATTAAACAAGCCAATGAAAATTTTACAGTAGCTTAGTCCTGCCCACTGCATCAGAAAAAAAAAAACAGAAACGCAGACATTAGGGCATGGCATCACTAGAGCCAACAAAGCAAAGTAAGAGCTAGTATTTTGAACACTTTTATCATGTTAATGTTACTGTTTATGGATGCATATATGCAATGATCATTAAAAAAACATTAAATATTTTAGTTAATTAATTTTTTTTTATTTAAAGACTATTATAGTCTTCTTTTGTGTGAATTGCAGACAAAAAACAGCATTCTTTTATTTTTTCTGAAACATAATATAGGTCTGAAAGGGTAATTAAGCACTGTCTTCTATTTTCCTGCTCAATTTGTTGCAGAGTATTCATACTTAGCTTTCCACTGTGTCTTTGCATTTGGACATGGTATCTTTAAAAAATGTAATGTGTAGCTATGAATTTAGCCAGCTTTCATCATCATATCATGGTTCACTTTGGGGCCCAGCTGCTATTTATGGCAAGGTCCTGTAAGCCTAATGTTTGGGGGTTGTTTTAAGTGAAACCAGCATGAAACTCCAGATGGGTGGAGCCTTGTTTTTGAGTGCTCTATATGTGAGCTTTTACACATATAATTATGTGAGGGTCTGTATTTTAAAATAGCTCTGAATCAGTTTTTTTAGCTATTTGACTTCTGACAAAAGCCAAAACCCACCGTTTGAACAGTAGCTACAGTCAGTATTGTAGTAATAGTAGTAGTGGTGTTGTTGTTTTTTTCTTTTTACCTATTAAGGACAGTCTTGAGAGCTGTCTTATCTCAGGAAAAAAAATCATAGATCTGCTGTAGCTTGCTGTGGTGAGTTATTTTCTCCCCAGCTGGGCTGAGACAAAGCAGAAGAGAGCAGATAACCTATATGGAAAGCTCTGGTCCCCCTGTAGTCTGGGAGTTAAGCCTGCCCTGCGGAAGCATGGCTGCTGGGGAGGAGGAGCTGCTCTTGGATCTGCACATGGAAAGTCTGCCCAGAGCCTTCCCTTCCTTTGTCTTTAGCCGCGAACAGTAAAAGAGGGCCGGTGGAGAGGAGAAAAGCGAGAATTTGAACAATTCTGGAGCTCGTCGACTCGCTGCTGTGTTTCAGGATGAGGTTTAAAAGAAATGGCTCGTATACTTTGAATAGGTAAGAATCTCAAGTCTTTCAGTGCGGCTCTTTCTCTAGTACAGCAAGTCAGTCGCCTGTGTTTTGTCAGACAGACTTTAATCAGTTATTGTTACTTTACAGCATTGCCGCACGCGTGTTTGTGTTATTTTGTTGCGCTAATTGGTTACATAAAGCTACGTAAACGAGAATAGTAGCGAAATGACTGATGTTTGGAAGATGTAGCGATGGGTTGCTGCTGCTGCTGCTACTCGACGCCATATGTTGAACTCTTCAGCTGTTCAGTGTGAACCTTCACACATCCATCACACCACGCTTCACTCACACCACCACCAAACAAGGCTGTTTTTTTAAAGCTTATCTCGTCTTTTGTCGTGTATTCGAATTATATAGGCGTTCACACGTATAAATAACAGCAGCAGAAATTCTAATTCTTTGGTAACGTTAGCTTAACTTACTCTGGGTTCGATTATAATTCTGGTTCACCCCCTCCACTCACTCCCCTTCACCCCGTTTGTCTGCCATGTCCTGCTTGAAATGCTAGTTTGTGTGGGTTAATGTAAGACAGAAAACCTGCAGGTCCTGTATAACGTTGCTTTTGTTTCTTTCCTCTTCCTCCTCCGTCTTCAAGTGAACTAAAACAGCCTGCTAGATAGCATCTTCTTACACCAATAACTTCCTCCACCCTCCTCCTCCTTCTCTCTTCAGCCAGCTAGCTAACAAGCTAACTAGCAAATTTCCATGTACAAACACCTTCCACAACCCTTCCAGACCATTCCACACCACTAGAAACCCTCGCACTTATTTAGCTTGTAAGCTTTTCATATTTCAGTTAGTTACTAGATGCTTTGAGGTGGTCTAAGCTGGTCTTTGATGGTCAAGGTGGTTGAAAAACAGGTCTTTCAGGTAAAACATTTTTAAAATCTACTGGTAGTTTAGATGGACCATAATGAGCAGGTTGGTTGACTGCTACATTGACCTGCAAGGCCAATTTGGTTGACCAGTTTGGTCATATAGGTCAGCTAACCTTACATTGTATTGCTGGTCATCAAGCTTGGTCATTAATGGCCTGGTCAGGCTGCTTGGTCTGCCATACCATGTGCATTTTTTTTTACAGCAGGGTTGTTAAACTTTTCTTGGTTACCAAAAATAAAAAGGGTTGGCAAACTGCTGTGACTGGCCACTGCTGAATCAACTTTAGCCCGGCTTAGTCAGCCTTTAAAACATGAGATGACCGATTTCTCCTTCAATGTATGCTGGTTTTAATCATTACCGGTACATTACTGCTGCCAATTCTGTGCATTTTCCACAATTTCATTGTGTTTCCAAAGATAAAAGGGCATCCATCCTACATTTTGGCTTAGTATTTTTTTTTTGTCTGTCTTTATAGTTTTATGCACCAAAATCAGGCCGATATGGGACAAATCTTGCTTTACCAAATAAGAAATTATTTTAGCTGTGTTTCAGTAATGTGGACCTGTTTTTTAAATGCTTATCTAAATACTTAAATCATATGTATTTTTGTTTATAAAGTTGTGGTTGGTGAGGCTCTTCCCTCTTTCAAGGTAGAAATCAGACGTCCTAAGGCATTCCAGTTGAAGTTTCCTACTTGGAAATTCTGACATCCGAGTTCAAGTGGAAGGCAGCTTTAGCGTTTCCTCTGTTCACAGCAGCCCACCTGATCTAGCTAATTAACTGATAACATGAGCAGCCTGTAGGGCACAGATTTTCCAAGAACAGGACTGAGAGCCACTGCTTTAGGATTAAACAGGCAGATGGACAGAAAAATAAGTATTTGTAAATTACCTCTGTTATGGTTGTGCCTGTACTATATTATCTAGTTTTAAAAAACTTTTTTTGAATGACTGGGGATAAACTGCTGCTGACTGTGTGGACAGATAATGTAAGTTTATTTTTGTGGGGCTAAAAAAAAAATTTTGCAGCTTAGTTTCCTAATCTTCCATATATGATCTGGATATGCTTGGGTGGGTGATGGTATGTTTTAAGTCTGGGAGTGTTATTATTGGCTCTGATATCAGCCTTGAATTGTTTATAGGCTGCTTTTGCCTGAATAGGATGCAGCAAAGGAGCCAAACACTGCTTGGTATTTTTTTCCTAGCCAGTCCATGATTCCCAGAGCTTAGTTGTAGTGGGTAGTTTTACTTATACTTAGGTCTTTTGCAAACTTTAGTGCTTGCAAATAACCAAGGCATTCCCTTTTATATACATAAGCATGCTGATTTTAGATGTGAATATTTTTGCTTGAAGTCTTTGCTTCAGTGACCATTATTATTAATTCTGCAGATTTATTTGTCTATTTTTAAAAATAACCATTTATATAATCGTCTTTGTTCCATATTGGGTAGTTTATTTATTTATTTATTTATTTATTAAGGTATTTCATGTTCTGCACCAGCACTATAGGGAAGGACCTGCTCTGCAGAAGCTGCGAAGTTCACTAGAATATTCTGTGCATATTATGCAATGTGAAGCATTAACCTTATCTGACCACTGAAATGGCTTTTTTTTCCAGCTTTTAGAGATCGAGCTCTTTCCAGTGTGTCCCACAGATTTTCTGTGATAAGATCTGAGTAGTTGACCTTTTGTGGCAATGTTTTTTAGATATTACACAGGTTTGGTAACAGTTTTTCCACATTGATGGTTACTTTTGGTGAAGCCATAATGATTAAACCCATCATACATTGGAGGACAAATCTGTCATATTACCATTTATAAAGGCTGACTGAGCCCTTAAAGATTCTGGCTTAAGTTGTTTCTGCAGTGGCCAGTCAGCAGTTTGCTGCCAGGGAGTTTGCCAACCCTAATGTTCCTGCCTTGAGGGTCAGAGCCAAAGAGAGGAAGAGAAGGAAGAAAGAAAAAGGGAGGGAGGAAGGCAGGCGGAGAGATGCAGACAAGCATGGCGGGAGGATGAGGGAGAGGCAGAGTAAGAGAAGTGAGGAAAAAGAGGTGGGAGGGAGTGTGGCTGAGAGAGAGAACGAGAGGGAGAGGGAGGGAGGGAGGCTGGCGATAGCAGCAGAAGCAGCAGTGAGGAATACACAAGTGCTGAGTGAGTGTGCGAGACTGACTGCGTTTGCCTGCTGCGGACGCTGCTGATTGTTTGCTGACTGGAGGCCGGTTCCGCCTGCGTTGTGTCCAGGGGGAAAGCTGCCTGCCGCCAAAAAAGCTGACGACACGTTCTTCACACACTCTTGAGCCAGGATCGGTGACAGGTCTTTGCTGCAGAACTTTTCGACGTCTGTCATGCTGAGGCTTCACACTATGTTGATTTACCCTCTACCTCACCTGTAGTCTCTTGCGTCCAGCGAAGGAGCAAGTGAGCGAGAGTGAAGGAGGATTGTTTCTGGAACTTGACCGACAGAAAGGCAGGACATCAGCTGCATGGGGGTTCTAGTGTGTTGCGATTGCTTCTTTTATAGGTACCAGACCTTTTATAACTTTTATAAGGAGTGTTTATTTATTCTTCAACTCTTTCCCTAGTGTTTGTTGTTGCTTTGTCAGGTTGAGGTTCTGCTCTTTTTACCTGCTTTGCTTCACTCGGCTTCACTCTTACATTTTTTTTTTTTTTTCAGCTGTTTTTGCTGGTGTGTATGTGGGGCTGTGGGGTGTTTTTGGAAACATTTGAGGACGCTGGTTACCCAGGGCCTTTAGGCTGGAGTTAACATGGCAGTAAGCCATGAGTTCTGTATCAGCATAGCCCATGATATGGGGCTGCTTTTTTGTGTGGAGGCTTTGAGGGCAGCGGCTGTTTGGACATGGTGTTCCCATCCAGCTCCCCCACCTCTCCCGTACCGCAAAAGGACAGACTTTGCCCTCTTCAAGGATTGCTGCTGCATAGGACCAATGATCTTTTTGAAAAATTGGCGAAATGTTAACAAGCTGGCGCGAGCATGTGTTCTGCAGAAGAGAGGAGAGGCCGAATGGGGTTTCTTTCTTTTTCTTTCTTTCACATGTGGTTGGGGTTTTATACTCTCTGCAGTATACTTCTATATATAACCACTTGCTGCAGCTCAGTGTTTTTGATGATACTCGCCAAATTGAAACAGTCACAGCTGTATCTGATTAAAAGCAACACACACTGTAGTGATTCATGGTGCACTGGAGCCCGCAGTCTCTCTCTCTCTTTAGCGCTGTTGCTTGGTCTCTTGCTCTCTCTTGTGGGGAAACATCCAGGCTTTTGAGACTTTCTTGCACTGGGATGCAGTGTTCTCTCTTGTCAGCAGAGATTGTAGTTTTAGCTGCTTTGCTAGATCCTTTTTTTACCTCAGTTTCCAAAGACAAGTCATTTTCATCATTTGATTCATTAGTCTGATACCTTATAAAGAGACATTTGAGCAGTGGCATTTTTGGTTTCATGAAGAACCGATTTTAAGTTAGAGTAGTAGCAGTATGTGTGAAACATTTTGAAAGGCTAAAGATGTCAGTCTGAAAGTTTAAACTCTTTCCAAAAAGGTTCTTCACAGAATAAAAGTTTTTTTTATGGAATTGCTCAAAGAACCATTTGTAGCACTCTCTTGAGTGTAGAGTTAATACCTCATATTTGGGGTTAGATAATTGATTAAAATGTTGGAGTCACTTTGCATGTTGCTCTTTTTAATAAGTGAAGGCTTAGTGTGAGGTTCTTCTATTTTGTTAGCTTTGCTTTATTAAAGCCGACAGTCAGAGCCAAATGAATCTTGATTAGCCTGCATGGTCACACACGAGTGAATCACGAAACAGGTGGATGGAAAAATTCAAATGGTAGGCAAGAACTGGCAGCCCTTACTCTGCTCAACTGCCTTTAGTCTAAACATCCTTATTAAAGGGTGGTACACCACAGCCCACTGTACTTGTGCTGTCCGCTGCCATTTCCTGTTTGTTATACTGTAAACAAAGATTTAGCTGATGGCAGGATTGTGTTGCTGTGCTCTGTAATACCTTCTCAAAGTACAAGCATGTTTTTTTTTAAACTCTTGTAAAGTTATCTCAGTAGGTTGTGACTCTATATTTGACATGTTTTAGCCTGGTTTTGGAGCAGCAGGCAGTTTTATCAGCTATGCCATCTGACTTAGCCTCTCTTTTGCTTAAGTGCTTTAATTGGTGTGGTCCAGCCATTGGTTCCTGCCTGTCTGCATTCCACACTAGCTTTGGGCCAATCTTCTGTGACGGTCATCTCCCAAGGTAGAATACAAACTGCTCTTGGCAAGGCTTTGAATTCACGTCTGAAGGGCTCATAGTGCTGCTAATAGGCCTATTTGCTGAATGAGCCCATGCATAGTTTGACTCAGTTAAATGAGCAGTTTCATATGGGAATTTCACTCCCCTTTTGATTTTCACTTGCCTTTATAAGGTATTTTATTGTTACGCATTATCAGCAGTTCTATATTTATTTAGTGTTTTACAGTTTTATTTTACATGTTTCTATGTCGTAATTCTAGGTTATGTTTTAACACAGGCAGTTAATATCATGTATCTGGATGTGTCTCATTAAGCTGAATATAAACTATTGAGTATGGGAACATTTGTTTTGTGTAAAATGTAAACTTGTCTAAACATTGGGCTATGTCAGGGTCACTGGTTTTGCATGAAAGGGTGAATATGTAAGTAATTAATCTAAAGTGTGTGAGTTTACAGATACATTTCTGCTGTTTGGTTAAGGTTTTCCAGCTTTCATTTCTTGACAGCTTATACTGGACAATTTTGATTACAAATATTTTACTAAAATGTGTTGTTTAGGTGGCAAAGTGGTTACTTTTGCACTGTATGGAGGGTGTTTAAGTTAAAATTGTGAAAATGAAAAGTAAGCTACTGTGCTACTTCTAATGTTTAGTTGGCTAAAAATGTTTCACACATTTAAGATGCGATTGATATTTATGTATTTAATTTTCAAAAATCAATATATTTATGTTGTGGGTGGAGTGGATGTAGTTGCATTTATTTATTTATTTAGGTGAGTTTAAGTGAAACGTTTCCTGTCTTACTGTGTCGTGAGTAAATAGTTAAAGATCCTGATTTATTTCAAGCATATAAAACATTTTGTTGGTCTGCGTACACACATTGATGTCCTGCATTTGTTGATTTTAATTATACGATTCATTTTGTGTGTGGGCTGCAGAATGTTTGTACTGGGTTAAGTGGGCCATGAGTTGCAAAAGGTCAGGAACTGCTGCATTATATGAAACAGAGCTTCTACTTATACTTTTTTAAGCTTCTTAAACAAGAATTTAGTTATAAAATAAGTTATGCTTTATGCACGTTAGTGTCAATGTGCGCACATACTTTAGTGACCATGCTATGATAGTTTCACATCTGATGTGAATTTAGTGTCATTGCGTGTTTAATAACTATAGTGTTTATTGTTCTGGGCAGGTTAGCTGCACAAATGGCTTGTATTTGTGTGCATACTGTAGACATCTAAACAGTGTTCACGTGTAGGGGAAGGTGCCTTGGGGCAAGAATTCCTTTTTTTTTCTTATTCTTTAAGCTGATCTTTGTGAATATTTAGCTTCTTGTACGTAGGAACTGGATGTTTGGATTTGTTGATTTTTAGTGACTGAGTGGTCTGTGTTCTCCTGGACCTTTCTTTCAGCCTCTCATTGAGAGAATTGCATAATCCACCCCCTCTGTCCGCTGTGCTGATCAGGTGGCAGACGTGTGTGTGTGTGTGGGTGTGTGTGTTACTCTTCTCTCTCTCTCTCTCTCTCTCTCTCTCTCTCTCTCTCTCTCTCTCTCTCTCTCTCTCTCTCTCTCTCTCTCTCTCTCACACCCCCTCTCTCACACCCCCTCTCTCACCCCCTCTTGCTCTACCTCTGCATGCAGCGAGCTGCAGTGCTGCTGGAAGCACCTGATGTAACCCAAACAGCATTGCTGCACAATCATTCAGCGTCAGCTCCCAAGGTCAGTCCATTAAGTTCAGGCCAGCACTGGAGATAACAGCCCTCCCCACCTCCTCTGGCATGCAGATGTCTAATTGCCTTGGAACAGCTCTGTACTCCTGGCAGAGGCATCTTCCTCATTTGTTGATTCTTGATTGAGTGCACAGACATGGGTGTACATGAAGCTCTGAGTACACTGCCAAATGCCTAATGATTTCTCTTTTCTCTCTATTACTTGCTCTGATCAGTGACATTTATCACTCAAATTGTGAATCATCCTTTTATATGCAGTGTCATGCAAAGTTTTGTTCATGGATTCATGCTGTTTGAGCTAAATTTATCTGGCTTTTTCGTCTTTAGCTGTTGAGTTTTGTATACTGTGCACTAGGGCTGCAACGAATGATTATTTTGGTAGTTGACTTATCTGCCAATTATTTCTCAGATTAGTCGATTAGTCAACAATTATTTCTGCTGTGGATACGGCTCCTGTTTTTAGATTTCTCGATCAGTTCAAAATGATTGAAACAATAGAAACAGCTTAATATGAGATTTAAATGCTGTAGAAATGTCCAGAAAAATTAAATACCATTTAAAATGTGGATACTGCTGCTATTTAGTGAGGAAATGTGTAATCTGTTGTGTTTGGGCTTCCTGTTGTGTTTCTGTCCACAGTAATTTGTGTAGTGCTACAAAATAACGATTAGTCAACTATGAACATTTGGAGTCGACAAATTTTTATAATCAACATTGCCAATTATATTGACTAATCGCTGCAGCCCTACTGTGCACACTGCAGCTTCAGTTTTCTGTTCTTGGCTGACAGAAATGGAGACTCTTGTAGTCAGTCCTCCTCAATGTACAACAACATTAAACATTCTAAGAGGCTTTTCTTCTCATCACATTTGTACAGAAAGAATAGGAGTTACTGCAGCCTTCTACATCAGGTACTGCGTAGGATTACACTTCTGACAGCTAGGAGCAGACTCCTGAGGCTGCACTGGGTACAGGCTCACTAAAACTGAGCAGTTTATTACTGGGAAAAGTTTGACTAGTGTAATGAATCTTGGACTCTGCTTCTGTACACAGATGGTAGGGTCAGAATTTGAGTCCATGGGTTCCATATGTTATTTGTCGACAGTCCTGTCTGGTTGAGGTAGTGTAATGAGGGGTAGAATCCATAATCGTCCAATGAAAATCAATTACTGCTTAAATTTCACAGACTATTTGAATATTAGTGACCATGTGCATCTTCTAGTTGCTAATTCCAGCATAATAGGATACATTCCAGCGTAATGTAAAAGTTATCTCAATCTTGTTTTAGGACAGCAATAATAAGTTGTGTTCTTCAGTTGTCTTCCCAGTCATTAGATATTTAGGTGAAACAAAATGAATAAATAAATAAAAATCAGTAATGGTATGATTCAGTCATATGTCAATATGGATCAGAATCTTAAAGGAATGCCGTGTTGAAAATGTGCTGTGTCATGGAAATAAAGCCCAACCCTGTATTTTTTATAGTCTTTCTAATACTGTGTTTGGTGAGTGAGTGTGTAAGGATATCACAGCATGCAGAAACTCTTTGGTGGACTGAGAGTTGCAGGAAAGGACACAGTATTGCTCACGGCAGCATGTTCTTACATAACACTGGGAGGACACAGAACCCACCTGCCTTGAGGATCAGACTGCGAGGGTTGAACGCTCACATTCTCACATCTGTGTGCTTTAAACTGAATGTACAGCAAGTATTAATGTTCTTAGCTCTCGCACAGTAGATGATTGTGTACACCATATTTAATATGCATTTTAAAAGCCTCTTCTTTCTGTTCTTTTAATTATTTTAACTTGAAAAGTGCAAAAAAGTAGTTAAGTCTTAGTAGTTGTGCACCTATCAGCGCACATTGATTTGCTTTATAATTGTTATAATGACCGAATGCACAATTACTTGTGCAGTCTTAGATGTTGACTGAAGGCTAGATGCTAACAAACTGGTTTAGTATTACATGATGTACAAATGTGGCTGTCTGCTTTTTGTTATTTATGCCCATTTAGAGTACCATGTTTTTCGTACTGTAAGGCGCACTGTGTACTAATGCACACTGTCCATGAATGTCTATATTCTGGTCTATTTTTATACATATGGCGCATTGGATTATAAGACACATTTTAAGAGACACTACAAGGTACTTCTGATTCAGCAGGTGTCGCCGCTGGGTGGTGGTGGGGGAAGGGTTACTAAGTTAAGTATTTTTTTTATTTGGTTGAGTAAAGTGCTTCCATTTATTTACAGTAAGCTTGGATTTCTAAATTTCTCCAGCACTAAGGCTGGAGCATTAGCATTAGTGGCTAACCGCTAGCACGACAGTGATGAGGAACCCTGAGTGCTACGGTAAACCAGGGCAATATTAGCTATCGATTTGTACCACGTAGTTGTTTTAGCATAGTAAACACGCAGACACCAGTCCGATATACTCCCATCTGAATGACGAAAGAGCTAGCTGGGGTTAGCAGCAGGCTACAGGCAGATAATACTCAACCCCTGAACGGGAAAATAGTAATAAGCGGCTAATGCTACTTTAGCACCAGTGCTGGAGGACTAAACTAACTCCTGTATTACCTTGTACTTCAGCATAGTGGCTTTACTGTTCCTTACAACCTGACTGGTAAAATTTAAACATAAGGTGCACCGGATTTTAAGGAGCACTGTTATTTTTTGGGAAACTTTTAAGGATTTTAAGTGCACCTTATAGTGTGAAAAAATGTGTAATTGTATTGTTTAGTGACAAATGTTTGCAATAAGCTTAACCTGCACTGTGTGGCAGTGAAAATAACAAAGAAATACACTGATTCTGACGCTGGCAGTTTTTGCCACATTCATTTGTGGTATTAAAATCCAATGTGTATCTGGTTTGGGCAAAATTGGTCTCATTAAGGCAGAAAATCATATTCGGATTGCTTCAGCTTGGTGACCTTGGTGAACATAGCCTGAAAAGTCTGGAGTGAGTTTGTTATAAATGTAATATTTGTTTGTTTAATCCTGATGTATTTGCAATTTCTACGTTTTGTAAATATTGCGTATCTGTCTGCCTTAGCCCATAGTTACTTTGTATTGGTGCATCACTAGAATCTCCAGAACTTGACAAAGCGTTTAGGTTGGCAGGTCTCTAAACCCACTTTTATATGGTATACACTTCAGTTAAAAAAAGGTCACCTTTCTGGCTTGTTTTCCCATTAAACATATTTCAGAGTGAATAGCTTCTTTCCCTAAGTCTGTTTTACTGATCTGTTCTTCTATGTTTTCAAAACTGTAGTTATGCCAAAAAAGAGACAACGACTGCACCCTTGGAGGTGAGAGAGCCATTAAAACTAAATCCCTCTCATGATCAAACCATTTCACAAGCCGTTGTTGGTAATCTCCTCATAGCTGGTGGTGCAGGTTGTTGGTGACGTGCTGTTGTTGTGGCCCCTGCGGCCCTCGGGGAGCCTGCAGTGCTGCTGCAGAGACAGTGGCTAATGAAGCTGGCTGCTGTTCCCACGTGTCCCCTCTCTCCCAGTGGCTCTGTAAGCTGCTTACATACAGATAACGCACACTTTCCATCACCTGAGCTGGGCCAGTCCCGAGTCTTGCTTCAGACACTGCCTACCCATTACAGAAATGTCTCAATATCAACAAGCTGAGATCATTGTCACTGGAAAAAATATGCTTTCTTGTAGTGTTTGTAAATTAGCAAGATATTAAGTTTAAAACAGATAGGTCAGTTTATAATAACTCATCTTTACGCATATATAATTGACCTACGTTAAGAAATCAGTATCTGTAAAAAGTCAAACGCTGTAAGGTGTCATAGAATCTGTTTGAGTAATTTACTTTTTTCTTTAATGTGTAAATATTTAACATCATTCTGGTTAAGGTGATAAATGCTCAGATGCACTCAAAATAAATCAGTCAAGAACTTTTCTTTATTGGAACTTCTTTATTTGCATCTTCAAGACTGCTCACAACTGCATATCTTTTTTGCATTTATTTATTTATTGCAATTTTAAGTCTCCAGGTGCAGCCTTGTGCCAGATAAACACATGGGTAAAATCAAGCACCTTTTTTTTAGCTGCATACTTTTGGTTTGTCTATCATCTCCAAGATCCTCTTCCTTCCTACCAGTCTGATTTGGTCTGCCTAGTGTTAGCTTATAGCTTTTTTTTACACATGCTTCCACATTTTCCTGAAGTTGCATTGTAGGTAGCCTTTAATCTTAATATATAGTAAGAAAGTGGGGTTGCCAGTTTACCCCAGAGCTGCTGTGAGAGTTGGCACACACTAGTAACAAAAAAGGAGAAATAATATATTTAAAACTGCGTTTGTCATTTTGTCCAGAAAGTAAATTTGGTAATATTGGCAAATATAAAGCTATATCATCCAAATCTGCTTTGCTTCTGGTCTGTTGGGTTGTGCTTTAAACTTAATGAAGGCAGTCTGAGACTCTTGTTCTGGGACAATGGGGAGGGGGTACCAAATTATTTAAAGTGTCTTTTTGCACATTTTGATAAAATGGCAGGGAATAGAGCTATAGCTTTTTTTTTTTTTAGTTTAACTACAAAATGTTCATGTTTAATGTTAATAAATATATAATCTGATGGTCAAACACTGCCATTCATCAGTACCACACAGGAATCTTCATGCCTGCTCTGAAGATATAACCTTGAACAGAAGAAGCTGAGGTATGCTGTAAGAGGCTGGAAGTGCACTTGGTTTGACCCAGAATGTTCTGAGCTTGTTTGTGGCAAACTATCAGTAATCTTTAGCAAGTCTTTTATCTCCAGTGTTAAATCCACTCCTCCCTAAGGTGGAGGGAACTGGTTCGTACCACTGAAGGCCTGGGTTTTAGTTTTTAATCACCCTTAAGGGGGTTTCGTAGAGGATAAGGCACATTTAACAGCGTCTTTAATGTTCTGATGAAGGCATGAGTCCTCCCTCTGCAGGGCCTGCAGTATGTACTGTGCATTGGCTTGTCTAAGACCTTCTGAGGGTAGAGGTTTGGTACTGTTCATTATGATTAAAAAAATATATATATCTTTCTATCTGTGAGTTTTTCTGCCCTCTTTCTCTGTTTGCTCTCAGACGTGTTCACCCTGTGAAGACATAGCTGACTGTGAAAGAGAGAGAGCTTCACCACACAGCACAAAGTCCTCCTCTGTCCTTCCCCTCACATCACTCACTCTCGCACACTCCTCTCACAGCACAGCCTGTGGAGAGAGCTGACCTGCTTTTGGCCCTCTTGTTATGAATTCTGGTGTTTACAGTACAATGGCCTCATCATGTCCCCTCGCACCTCATAGAAAGCAAAGCTTCTCTCTGTTTAGCCAGTAAATCTGTGGACTGTAAACCTGGGATAAATATCAGCTTAACTGATTGAAAGAGAGATTTATCCTGATAGTTAGAGATTTTATTATACAATTAATGTTTAGCCTACTAGGACCTGGTGTCCACATGATGTCTAGACCGCAACATTGCCTGATGTCCTCTTATGATGCCATTATACTGTCACCTAGTGGTGGCAGAAGAGTTTAACACATTACAGTTTTGATTTTGTTCAGAAATTTTACAGAAAATTATTGATTATTTTATGTCTTCATGTTGAAGCAGCAAATCAAATGAGCCATATTGCTCAAAGGGGCAGAATTATTATTTCTACTTTTGTTTGCACTCAAGCAAAAAAAAAAATGCTGCTGTGTTCAGGCACAAAATAAATGTTTTGCACATCATTACTAATTGGAACCTCATTGTGTTCTCTCAAAATATAATACTAGTTCACATGAAGACTAAGAGGACATATTTTTTCTCAGAAATTACATCACGTAAAAAGATAATTATTTGTTTTTACACTAATCAGGTGCCAAACAGCAAAAAGAAATAAAACATGCGTGCCATTAAAGAGTTTGGGTCTTAAGAGGTTGAAGCGATTCTTTGTTATGCTTTGCAATATAGTAAGGCCATTTTGAAGAGCAGCCAAAGTAATGTAGTGCTTGACAATAATTTAGTATGAAAATGTATTGTTATTATAATAATTATAATAATATTTCCAGACAAATAACATGGTGTATGGTAGGGGTGGGCAATATTATATCGCATAAAATATATCGTGACACACAAATATCATGATATTGAAAATCCATATTGTGATAATAAAGATGTTCTGTCTTAAAAGTAGTCTATTATTTACTGTGACGCTTTAGGTGTATTTATTGTATAATTGTTTTTAGTTTGCAGTTTATATGCATGCACTAAATATTCTGCAATATTATTTGCTGCATTATATTATTTTATGCTATATTATTTATTTTGCCACATTGATTATACTGTTATACTATTATACTACCGTATATTCCTGAAATGAATGAATTATTTTAGTTTTCCCATATCGCCAAATATATCGTTATCGCAAAAATACCCTGAAATATTGTGATATTATTTTAGAGCCATATCGCCCACCCCTAGTGTATGGTGGTTTTTATGGACGTGTTTTAGTTTCTAGAGAGATTACCCTCAAAAAACAAGAAATACGTTGTTCAAACTATACCTAAGAAAAACAAAGTATAAAAGCACATTTGCAAAATTTCAGTATATTTTGTGTATCAAGTATTTTCATTTTTGTGGGTATTTAGTTTACTACATAATTTGAACACACAAACTGTACTTTACAATCAACATTTCTTGATGAATAGAACAATAGGAGTTTACCAAAATGGGTTCAGTTGACAGTTAAGAAGGTTGTTTGTCTCTCTTTTTGTTTCCGTTTTAGAGAAGCAGGCTTTTTTCTGATTGGACAGCTAAAATAAGTTATTTAGAGCATCGGTCACTGACTGACATTCATAAGGTACCTTTCATGAATTGGTAAATTTGACAGTTATTGTTATATAACTGTTGGCTATATCATCCAACGTGGTTAAATTGCATTATATTGACTAACATGCTTTTTACACTTGATTTATGTAAGTGCACACATCTGTTTATGATTTTCTCAGATTAAGAGAGTCACAGAGTGTGATTTATTATAGTTTGTTTACATATTGCAAGACTTGGCGATGCCACTGTTGAATATTAACTAATGATTTGTGTTTGAGGGAGTTCTTAAATTCAATAAAGTCCTCATGTCCTCCTGCGATAGGCTGGTTCTTAATTTATCTTAATTTATAATTAATTTCAGTCTGGCTGTCTGTATGTTTGTGTTTTTCAGTGGGTAGCCACTGGGGGGCAGCAGACATATCCTGTGTGTTTTGGTATCTTGGTGCTGGCTTTATCTGAGTCATCTTCTGTGTCTCACCTTTGGGTGGTGCTGTTGATCAGATGATCTGAGGGATCAAATTCAGAACAGTATTGAGAGAAATTCTGACGCTGTATGAAGTTTCTTCTCAGGCTTCAGAGAGATGGATAATTGAGGTGTGTGTGTGTGTGTGTGTGTGAGAGAGATCTCCTGCTTCATGCTCCATCACTCTTCAATCAGGATAATGGGTTTTCTTTCATGTAAGTCCAGACAGTTGGCGTCTTTTTCATGTCTGATCCACACGAGCACCCTGATAAAGCATTCAGTCACTTCCTTTCCAGTGATGCATGCTCAGTGCCTGTGTGGAGTGCAGTCTGCTGCCAAACACCATTTTATCTCTCTCTCTCTCTTACTCCTCTTGCGTGTAGCTGTGCATATTGTAAAAAAGGCTATTGAAGTGTTAAATCGAAGTGTGGTGACTGGCTGTTAGTTATATAATGTTTTGATGTAAGCTTGTGCTGTAGGGTGAGATGGGTATTGAGACCAGCATGCCCCCTGTGGTCTGTGTGAAGCATCACAGATATACTGTTATTTGCCAAGTTGTGCAGCAGTTCTTGGCAGCCACTGCTGTCAGAGTTCTTCTATAAAATTTATTTCCTTTTTGTCAGATAATGGCAATTATTTAAGCTGACCTGTAATTTTCCCTAGTTGTTGGATTTCACAATCATTTTACACCACATTAATCAGCTAAAGCCTAAAGTTTTTGACAGGCACTTTTAAAAATAGAGTTGCTATGAAGGATTATTTGAGATAAAACATAGAAGAACCACTTTTGTCTACTTAAACATACAGCCCGGGGGAAAAAATAAGAGATCACTTAGAAACGATGAGTTTCTTTGATTTTATCAAATTGAAACCTTTGGAATATAATCAAGAGACACCCAGACGGGCTGTTTATTATCGCCGGAGATTTCAACCACGCAAATCTCAAGTCAGTGCTCCCTAAATTCCACCAACATGTGAACTTTGCAACGAGAGGAGCGAGCGCGTTGGATCTTGTTTACACAAACATCCCCAGCGCGTACCGGGCGGAGCCCCGCCCCCACCTCGCTTTCTCGGATCACGTGTGTGTGGCTGACTCCAACATACACACCACTCATCAGACGCTCCTGACCAGTTCAGAAGCAGGTGAAAACCTGGCCGGCAGGCTCCATCTCTGCCCTTCAGGACTGTTTTGAGTGCACTGCATGGGACATGTTTAGGGAGGCTGCTACTGAAGGCGATTCTGTTGATTTGGAGGAGTATGCAGCATCAGTCACTGGCTACATCAGCAAGTGTATTGATGATGTCACTGTCTCCAAGACCATCACCACACGCCCAAACCAGAAGCCTTGGATGACTGCTGAGGTACGTGCGCTGCTGAGGACCCGCGACTCCGCCTTCAGAGTGGGTGACAAGGTGGCCCTGAGGAAAGCGAGAGCCGACCTGTCAAGAGCTATCAGAGTGGCAAAGCGCGCACACGCCCAGAGAATCCACAGCCACTTCAAGGACACGGGTGACGCGCGGCGCATGTGGCAGGGCATCCAGGCAATCACCAACTACAGGACAATGCCACCGTCCTGTGAACGTGATGCCTCCCTCCCTGATGCCCTAAACAACTTTTATGCACGGTTTGAGGCACAAAACAACACGATGGCGAGAAAGACCATGCCCAAGCCTGACGAGCAGGTGTTGTGCCTGACTGCAGTGGATGTGAGGAACACTCTGCGCAGAGTCAACCCACAAAAAGCTGCAGGACCAGACAACATCCCCGGCAGAGTGCTCAGGGAGTGCGCAGACCAGCTGACAGATGTTCTCACGGACATCTTCAACATCTCCCTGTGCAGCGCCACTGTCCCAACGTGCCTCAAGTCCACCACCATCGTCCCCGTGCCGAAGAAGTCCACAGTGTCCTGCCTCAATGACTACCGTCCCGTTGCACTTACACCCATCATCATGAAGTGCTTCGAGAGGCTAGTCATGAGGAACATCAAGACACAACTGCCCTCTTCACTGGACCCCCTGCAGTTTGTGTATCGTCCCAATCGCTCCACGGACGATGCCATCACCACCACCCTTCATCTCTCCCTCACCCACCTGGAGAAGAAGGACACTTACGTCAGAATGCTGTTTATAGACTTCAGTTCAGCATTCAACACCATCATCCCACAGAACCTCACCAGGAAGCTAAGCTCGCTCGGCCTCAACACCCCCCTCTGCAACTGGATCCTGGACTTTCTGACGGGGAGACCCCAGTCAGTCCGGTTCGGGGGCAGCACCTCCAGCACCATCACACTGAACACGGGGGCCCCCCAGGGCAGTGTCCTGAGTCCTCTGCTGTTCACCCTGCTGACTCATGACTGTGCTGCAAAACACAGTTCTAACAGCTTTATCAAGTTCGCCGATGATACAACCGTGCTGGGTCTCATCACCAAAGGCGACGAGTCAGCATACAGAGAGGAGGTGCAGCGGCTGACAGACTGGTGTACAGTCAACAACCTTCACCTGAATGTGGACAAGAAAAAGGAAATGGTTGTTGACTTCAGGAGAGCACAACACACCCACTCTCCACTCAACATCGACGGGTCCTCTGTGGAGATTGTTAAGAGCACCAAGTTCCTTGGTGTCCACTTAGCAGATAACCTCACCTGGACCCTGAACACCAGCTCTACAGCCAAGAAAGCCCAGCAGCGTCTCTACTTCCTCCGGAAGCTGAGAAAGGCCCGTCTCCCTCCACCCATCCTCACACTCTTCTATAGAGGGACCATTGAAAGCATCCTGAGCAGCTGCATCACTGCCTGGTTTGGGACCTGCACAGTCTCTGACCGCAAGACCCTCCAGCGTATTGTGAGGACAGCTGAGAGGATCATCGGCGTCTCTCTCCCCTCCATCACGGACATTTACACCACCCGCAGCATCCGCAAAGCAACCAGCATTGTGAATGACCCCACTCATCCCTCACACGAACTATTCTCCCTCCTGCCTTCGGGAAGAAGGTACCGCAGCATCCGGTCCAGCACGACCAGATTCTGCAACAGCTTCTACCTCCAAGCCATCAGACTCCTTAACTGCAGAGACTGAACTGATGGTTTTTCTGTACATGCACACACACACTTACCCCACTTACCCCAGAAAATGGAAAGCACTAAAAACCCTACTACCTCACTGGACTCTATTGCACACTGTGTAATAGAGTAATTACTACCTCACCTGGTCTTTTTTGCACACTGCAAAATTTGCACACTGTCTTGTTATTTATTATTCTTTGTCTGTATTGTGTTGTATTGTCTGTCTGCACTTTTGTACTGTTGCACTATTGTTCTGTCTACACTGTGTTTATGTGCACCATGGTCCTTGGAGGAACGTTGTTTCGTTTCACTGTGTACTCTGTATATAGCTGAAATGACAATAAAAAACCACTTTGAAGAGGAGATGGATGATCTCAAGCCACCAAACCAAGCTGAACTGCTTGATGTTTGGCACCAAGAGTGGGATAAAGTTATCCAAAAGTAGTGTGTAAAACTGGTGGAGGAGACAATGGCAGGATGCAGTAAAACTGTGATTTAAAACAAAAAAAAAAGCTCTGAACTCTTAAGATTTATGAATTTGAACTTGTTTTCTTTGCATCTTTTTGCTTTTTTAGCCATTTCTCATTTTCTGCAAATAAATTATCTTAATGACAATGTTTTTATTTGGAATTTGGGAGAAATGTTGTCCGTAATTTATAGAATAAAACAACAGTGTTTATTTTGCTCAGACATATACATATAAATAACCAAATCAGATAAACTGATTTAGAAACTGTAGAGGTATCTTCCAGAGCTGTATTTGTGAAAGATTTGTGAATATTTACTTTGTTACATATTTACATTGTACTAGCAATTAATGAATGTTACACCACAATACAAGTGTTATAATTCAGAAATGCCTAAAGTAATGGGATAGCAGTGTGTAAATTAGTCATGGATGATATAATTAAAGTACAGAAATTAAAGTATATTCTCTTCAGGAGATCACAGATCATTGCAGCGTTCTATAGCTTCTGTGGAATATGGCAAAAGTTATGGGATACTGTGCACTGTGTTTTACAATACAGTCTAAAACGCAGCTTAAAACTGCTAAATTCATTTTGTAGGAAAAGCCTATGGTCAAACTCAGGCAACCAGCATCTATGTGCTTTGGCTAATTGCCCTGGGCAGAAAGTACCTTTTAATTATGATGTTTCAAGAACTTCACAAGCCCTCCCTCTTTTTTTTAAAGACTGTTGTGAGAACTGTCCTTAACTCTTAGTTAGACCAGCAACATGTGAGCTCCTGCCCCTGCAGCAGGTGTTGTAGTGAAGGCTTTTAGAGGTTGGATGAGTCTCTTTTTTTGCCCTCCAGGTGCAGCTACACACCACACAAACAGCCTTTAACCTCAGGAATGCAGGAGGAGTGTGGCTCGGCCCTGTGAACAAGCCAGTAGAAGGCCTCCTTTTCTTTGTGTGCTTTTATATTGTGCACACCTTAGAAAATGTATACTTACACACTATGCTGGTTTTCCTTATAGGGCCTTTATAATATCGTAGAACATGTTATTTGATTAGAAATGTAACTTGTAGCCACTTATCGGTGTGGCTCTATCTGTATAAGAGCTTTTGACTGTTTAACTATTTAATTTCAGTCTTTTTTTTTCAGGCTAACATTAGCTTTTTTTTATTTACACCACAGTCTGCTGCTTTTCTAAGAAAATCATCATTCTGATTACTGCCAAGAAAACTCAGCCTCCAGGGAAAGCACTGAAAACTGTTGACACAAGATCCCAAATGTGAAACTGTTCAGGCTCACCTTGATCAGACTTGTTCTAAAACCATTGGCAGTGCTTACTCGCAAGATCATATCTGTAACAAGCTCATACAAGACATTGTGTAACTTTGAGCATCCAGTTTTTGTAGCTGAAGCGTGCTGTTCTGTGAATCCGTCCACCTCTCTCTGGCTTTTTTTCAGTGCATGTATGTATGTGCGTGTTTTGTTAGCAGGCAGCAGAGCGTGCCAGTGCCTGCAGGCCTACCCCTCCTGGAATGCGGGGAGAGATATAAGGCTGGTTTTACCGTGGCTGCCTTCCAGCAGACCTCCAGGACAGCAAGGCAGAGGAGGAGATATTACAGTTTGTTTCTGCAGGGATTTTGTGCACCGCAGCATTATTGCAGGCTTCTGTTATGAAGCTCAGAGAGGATGATTGACGTAGACAGTAGTTCTGTTTAGTGGACCTGAGCAGCGTGTTGACCTTGGTGACTGATAAAAAGTTCTCATTTCACAATGTTTTCCTGAGCTGATGTCTCCTGACTGCAAATGTTCAATAGTAACACTGTTTCTAACATGTACCCTCTCCTGGACACATGCTAACGGTGTACTTTTGCCCTGTAAAGTGTACAAGAACATATGTTGCAAAATAAAGGCTAATTTTCTTAAATAGAAAGCCTGGTAAAATGAAACAAAGTTTTTTGACACTTAAACATTCACATGATTCAAAATTGCTTTCACTCATCACTTTATGATCATATTTGCACAGAGACTCTTCTTGTAACTGGTATCTTTGTTACCACTGTCTTGGTTGATCCTGATGAGAAGATTTTTGCTACATGCATTTACATACAAATTTAAATTAAAACCCGTTGTGCAGCAATTCTTACCGGAGTTTTGTTTGTATTGGGAGGATTTAAATTTTTTTTATGTGTCTTGTAGAAATGGGTGTGTTTACACTGCTGGAACATGTAGCGCAATGCGTATCAGACCATGTACAAAAGTGGTTTGATTGAGTGGTTTGTTCACACATATTACAAAATGACCAAAATGGAAAAGAAGATTAAGATTTACCATTTTTGAGTGTGTACAGTATAGAAGCAGTGTGGAATGCTGATGGTCTTCTAGTAATTTAGAGAATGTTTAATTTTGTTGCTTCTTTTTTAAATGTAAACATTTTCCCCTAGCAATGGTAAACGCCTTGAATTAATGAAAATGTACTAAAAGTTCTAAATGTGTTCAAATATGTCGTCATGCACGTCTTCACGCTGTCTGGCAGCAGATTACAGTGCATTGTGGGATTGTTGGTGTTTAGAAAAGTTGGTATAACTGCCAGTCTTTGGACACCACTATTACCTGGCAGAACGCCAAGATAGTCCACTATACAGTACATAGGGCACAGTTTCGGACAGCTTGGGCTTCTTGACGTATGTTTGTGGCACAAACCACTGGGTGTAGATAGTATTGTTTTATATGCCTATTGAGGGTGATTTTTGTAGTGTGTAGATCTTTTTTTGTTTTTAGGTTGTTTTTTTTGTGTACGTTCGTACAATAAGTGTAACCTTTTTTTTTTATCCATGCTCTTAAGTACCTTAACCTCCTCACCCAACCAGTTAAACAAGTCAAGCAGTTTTGCGTATTTTGGTTTGTCAGTGTAAAAGCATTTTGTTTGCACATGGACTGTTGATTAAGGAGATGTGTGCTTGAAATGTTTAGAGAAACCTGAGAGAATGTGTCACATTTAGAGAAGTTAGGCCTGAGAGCCTGAAAAGTTCTGTTCTGAGTTTCGCTGATTTAAAAACATAAAAATGAGAAATGGCCAGGTACATCCTTTTTTATTCATATTCTTATTAGACATTTGTTTTGCAATCGATGAAGTTTATGGCTTGATTTGTATACTGAGGTCACAGCTTTATAGGGTGGTATGAGCAGCGTGGCTCATAACACGTCTGTCTCCGCTCATGCTGGGTTTAATTATTGCTCATTTTTCAATGACGTCATTGTATGATAGTAAACTTCTTTTTTCCCCTCCCTCCAGTTTAATCAGTCAACAATGTGTGTCTGTTCACAGATCTCTCTAGACGTTATTCCCCGAGACAGTCTGAGTACTTCATTACTGGATGACTCCCTTCTTTTACTGTGAAATACCAGCTATAGTTACATTTTTTTTTTCTATTTTTATACCTCTTTCTTGTGTCATTTTGTGTAATAAACCTCTAAAATAATTTGTAGGAAGTGTATAATTTGAGTATCACTTTTAAATTGTGAAATCTGTGAAAGAGCTTCTTGGACATGAGACAGGCTGTGGGTATGTTGCTTTAGTTTGTTCGTTTAGTGAATCAGATGGTGAATAAACGTTAGAGAGGTCACACATTACTAGTCACTCCATTAGTTTCCAGTGATGTCAGAGTGAAGGAAGTATTCCGTCCCTTTTGTGAAGTGTTTAAAATTTCTGGCATTGTTGTCTATTTTTACTGAGAGTGTGACGTTACTTTCCAAATCTTGTTTGCGTTATCTTGTGTGACATTTGTCATAAGAATCAGAATTTAGCCTTACCCATTTATTCATGCTGTGCTTTAGGGCATTTTCACACTCGAAAGTGCTGACCAAGGTTCATGTTCTTGTGACCTTCTATACATTTGTTCTGGTTAATTTTGCTGTTTGTTACATCCTGTTAGTATTAATTAAATAAACTGCATCTCCTTATACTTGGCTAGTAGAAGGGTGTGTGACGGATGACTGCATGTTGTTGTAATTTTGGCATGTTGCCTTTTTCAGGTGTTGTGCCGAGTTCTGCCTCCCTGCCAGAATCGGATTCCCTTTAAGTGTATGAGTTTCGCGCATTAGAAAAAGCCGGAATGGAACGCATAAGCCTTGGATTCTTCTTATTTATTTATTTTTTTGTTTTATAAATAAGTTACAGTAGATACAAGAAAACTCTGCTCCAAGTTAATCTTCATCTGTTGTTAAATGAGTGACGAGACCCTTCCTCAACTTCTAGAATTTGGTCAAAACCAACCAAACGATCAAAATAAATAAATAAATAAATTTGTTTGCAGTCAAACCCAACCATAGTTGTGTTGATCTGGACTGTGGACCTTTTAGTTCATGCTGAAGTGGTCATAGGTTCAGACCAAGTAAGGGTAGATATAAAAACACCCTTGCCTAAGTTTAGTTTGCAGGCCTAGACAAATGAGTTGTTTAAATTTGATCTTGATAGTTTTTAATAACTGTTAAATGTGATGTAGTTCAATTTTTCCCTCCTTATAAGTCTGAAGTTACTAAGAATGTTCTTTCCTTTTCCTGCTAACCTCCTCACCTTGCCCTTAAATGCTTAATGAGTAATCTGTGGTCTGTACAGTGTCTATCTGACTCATATTTGTTTGGTCTAAATTGTCTCTTGGTGAGGAAATCCAGACCCACACATAAACAGCTCTCCTTACCAAGAGCAGCACTCCCTCTTCTTCCCTCTCCCTCCTTCCTTTCCTTCCATTTCATCTGTCTGATTTGTTCTGATGTTGTTGACTTCTTCCTGCTCATGTGCCGAGCCGACCCCTTCCTCACCTGACCTGACCGGACCACCTCAGATGTTTTGTTTAATGCTGAAGCTTTCATTTCTGTTTCTTTTACGTTGTTTAATATTGAAGCCTCTCTTTCTATTTCACTTTGACTCTGCTGCTGCTGGGAGTCGAGTAAGGACATGTTTCCTCATTGGCTTTGACAGGAATCTGACTGTAGTTGGACTCCAGGCGAGGTTCACCGTCATGGGCCGGAATGTTATTTCAGTTGTCTTGACATGCTCACGAGCCACGGCTCCAGCTAGTACTCCACAGACAGCCTGTTCCCGAGTGCAGAACAGAGTAAAGCTGCTGTCTGACCCTTTCAAAGGCCTTTTATTGTAGACTTCAGAACTTTGTTGCTCTGAATGCATCTAAAATGTGCTTTACCTTCCTAAGAAAGCTCTTTGCTTTATTTTCTTTCCACATTTTTTACAAAGGCACTGCCCTTCCTACAATAATTTCTTCCACTGAATGCATTTGTGTTGAAACATTACCTTCTTCAGCTATTGAATATGTAATTGTTTTAAGGAAATTTCTTGGGGAAAATATACAAAAAAGTACCATTTGCTGTCAGAATGGTGTCATGTACAAAACTATTAAAATATCTTTTAAAAGCAAAGTACAAACCAAGCAAAGTACTCAAAGTATTTAGGCATTATGTTTAATGGGTTAAGTGTCGGACAGTAAAATCTCATCAAACTCAATATAGACATAAATTCTGTCCAGATTTAGTCAGAGAGAGACTTTGTCTAGTATTAAAGCCCCTCTACCCCAATTTTTTTGGACAAAATTTGATTCTTGACATTTATGCTGAGCATTTATGTTCAAGATGCCACAAAATACAAGCAAAGTACATTTTTACTGGGAAAATAAAAAATAAAATCCTCATGCAGTTTGTTCTGAAATTTTAAGAGCAGTTTTCGACTAGGAGATATGACATCATATCGGTATCACCTTTTTTAATGTTTTCATTAAACATTATAACTATTGTTTAATTGTAGTGAAGGTAAAGTCAGGGCATTTTTCTTTGGTAAAAGCTGCTTGAGTTGTGTAGTTGACTCAGTGTTTGAGTTTTACATGTTGTTTTCATGTTGTAGACTGCATGGGGAGAAGTCTCTGGACTATACACGTGACTCCTCATGGTTTCCCTTTATATATTATATATTTATAATGTGAGTACAATACATTAGGCACAATGTTAGCTTAATGATTTTGACTGGTCTTATGTTACAATTGATTTACAATAAACTTTATTTATTTACTTATTTAAAAGTACATTTTTACTGTGAAAAGTAAATTTCATTTAAGTAATCTAATGTTTCCCACTGTTTTGCTTTGGGTTACATATAACTAATAATTATCCAGTTATTCAGTTTTTCTTTTTGTTATGAAAGATTTGATTATTTTAAAAATGTTATTCATATTTTTGCTTAGACGAAAAAAAAAGCATTTTCCTGCATGAAAAGTTTGAAGGGAAGCGGCTGGAGACACAGACTGCATGGTGACCTTAACGCTCCCCGCCCACCATGACTTCTGATTGGTTGCATGGCTGGTGGGCGTTTCTGTTGCAACTCCAAAGTTTTAGTGCTGTTCTGTGTGGTGTTCAGTGAGCCTGAAGCAGCAGCAGTAGGAGAGCTGTGGACTTTTGAGGTCCATTTGTGTTTTTTTTATCGCACTTTGGATATGCACTCTCAGAAAACCTCCAAAAGTGGGCTGAGTTGCAAAATGGTTCTGCAAGCTGTGGGCAAAGTTTTGAGGTAAAAAAAAAACAACTTTATTTTAGATGACTATTTTTAGTTATGTGGCTTAGATGGTCCTTGTTCGCCAGTCTTTATTTTTCTACTCTTCTGTTACACTTTAAATGGTGCTGCATTTAAGTTGGAATAGAAGATTTTAAATGAGAAGCTAAGTTAAGAGATTGTTTTTTTTTATTTGCTCCTCAAACTTAATATCTTCACTGCTGGTGGCTCCTTGTCTTATCATTTTAAAAATAAAGGTTTCTATGTGGTTTTTGGTTTGGATGTAGTGCTGGGTGATATAAACCCTCAAATTAGTGTCATGATTTTAAACATTTTACTTTGATTTCAATTAATGAACCTAACTTTTGATTTCTATTTTTGATCATGTGGCTTCAATCATTCTTATTTACCAACTTATTATTGATTTTTAATCTCCTGTTACATTTTAATAGTGCAGCAGTTACATTCTGGCAGTTCTTAAAATGTAGCATTTTAAGGTGGAATGGAAGATTAAACATAAGATACAAAAGTTAGCTAGAGTTTGGGGGGTTTTTTACTCCTGAAGCTTCATGTTTGCACTGCTGGAGGCTCCTTGTTCACACACTGCCACGCATTCTACTGCACACACACACACACACACACACACACACACACACACACACACACACACTTCTTTTAGTCTACACTGATTCTAAGTTGCTGTAAAATGCTCTGCACTGTTTGCCTCGGAGTCTTCTAAAACCTCACACACTTTCTCTGCGGGTGTTTATGACCTGCTGCGTGTACAGAATTACAAATACAACAACTTTTGGCAACAGTTTCTTCAGCTTCTCCTCGACTTTAGTGTCAGGTTTAGTGTCATGTTAATTGTATACAGTGAACAGTTGAATGCAACAGAAAGATCATGAAAGAAGTGAGAGAAGTGAGGTGGCAAAGTGAAAATCTCGGATTGCTCGTAAACCTGAATTAATAGACCACCAGTGTTTCTTTGGGGGAGAAAAAGCCTGCTGTAACTCGACTTGTTTGGGGAGCACTCGTCAACTGTTTTACTTGCTGCTTTATTGAGGTAATAAACCTCACACTTTCACCCAGTCATGTATTTTGGTGTTCACACACAAGTGTGCCCTGTAATGCTGCTGTAGTGAGTCGGGGGAGGGTGAAGTGAATGAGAGAGAGACTCTGTACTTATGTGTTTTGGTTGTGTCTCTAAAGCTGTTGTGATGCTGATGGGCTCTTGTTAGTTTCGGCCATGTGGCATTGATACTGGGTTTAGGCTTGGACTGTTACTTTTTAGTACTGTGTGTGTGAGTGAATATTTGTAAAGCTTCTCAGAGTAGAAGTGCTAATCTTGGATGCAATAATCTTTTATTTACCCCAAAATCTTATTGGATTCTAGATCAGCATTCCTACTCTTCAGAAGCTTTAATAAAAGTATGTATTTAATCTATAGTAAAGGTGAGGTTGGAGTATGCCGTCAGATAAAATGTCTAAGTAAAATGTTAAGCAGAGTCTTTAGAACTTCAGTAAAATCCCATCGGCTCAGTCGTGCACTTATCTGTACAGCCTAATAGCATTGATAATTCACCAGTGCATCTCATAAGCGTTTTAATGTAAGCTGGATACAAATTGCTGCAGTGAATCTCATGGCTGTGATTACAATCTTATTAGCCTAATTAACTTTTATAATAACTTCTTTAATTATCAGCCTATCAAATCAATGGAATTCGCAAAATGTATGGCTTTTTTAATTGCTCTCAGTCACAACAAAGAAAAAATATTGTGTATATAGAGCATCTATATTTAACTCGGGTTCATTAATATTTAACTTGGTCAAACCTAATGTTTTACAGTCTTAAAAAAAATTAAGGCATCTTTGTGGTTCTTGATTTGGACATGCAGGTCCAGGAAAACGCACTAATGGGTACAGAACCTTTTTACGTTATACTGTTTTTTTTTTTGGTCTTCAACCTCATCAGATCCGATCTCTTCCTAAATTCTCATTGGTTATAACATTGAAGTTTATAAATCTTCAACCCTATTCTATCTAATGCTCCAATAAGTAAAAAAAAAATAAAAATATATATATATAGATACATGGATAGATACATAGATAGATACACATACATACACACGTCTCCAGTCACACTCTTTAAATCGTGCATAGTTCATGGCTTTAAATTGTACCCAATCAGACCAAATGTTTTAGTCTTAAAATAAAAGGTTCCTACACTGTTCTCAGCTTGGACAAAGTGCTGGGAGATATGACCTCAAAACATTATCATGATTTTGTTTAAACGTTTTACCTCTACTACAGTTAATGATCGACTGACACAAGCTGCTTGGGTTTTCTATGTTATCATGTTGAGCCACATTAGAACACACACACACACAGTAGTATGTTTTGAAAGGGACAATACATAAATACACACACACATAATTAACAGATTTTGACCTGTCCTCACTGGGTATAAAACATTTACCTTATCTGAGGTTCTTTAATCTGTAAACAGCCTCTGAATAAAGTGAATGTTCTATTCCTGTTAAATATCTGTCTTAAAACTTTTTAAACAGGATCAATTTACGAAGACCGTGAGACATTAGTTAAATCTTATTGAGTTTAAAGAATCACTTCAACAGTCACATGTATTGTTGATAAGTACTTGCATCTTGACCACTGAGTGCTTGTTTAAACATGCTTATTAAAGCATACTAGCATGCTATCTCTTCTCCTTTATTCCTATCTAAATAAAATTGTAAGATGTGTGAACCAGTGGTTTGAATATTCATGGCTCTTCTGTGAGTCTTTTTGCTGAAAGTGTTTGATTTGAGTAATAAAATTTAACCTAGATTGAGAGCCGGCTAGACTGGTTAGAAATTCTCCTTAGAACCATAAATACATGCTTAATGAACGTGTTTCTCGCTGCGTAAAGTGTTTTAAAGGCTTTGTATTCAATGCTCCCCAACTTTAGCGCCTTTAGCATCTTTGAATGCATCACCTTTGCTGGGGTTTCGGACGTCTGCTGGAGTTGCTTAAGGTAATGTGGTGCCAGTGAGGGTCGTGCACACATCACCTCCGTTCTGTTGGAGCAGAGCATTGTTCAGCTCTGCTTCCGCTCCTGTGTGAGAGACTTCGCTGTGTGCTGTGAAGTGTAGATAGTGGCATTCCACGGCTTCCTCTTTGGCGGCTTTTGAACTCGGCAGGTTCTTGTGCTTTGGAACTGAACTGCTTTTAATACCTGAGGTGAATAGACGAGCGGTCGATGGTCACGTTCTTTAGCTATTTGTGCCAATTCTAAAGAGCAAATTGGCCTATAGCCTGTGGTGTTGTCTGTGGGCGCGAATGCTCTTCCTTCATTCCTTTGAGTTGCTTGGATGCATGCACAAAATGTGCTCAGACACACACACACAAACACACGTACACATGCTCACACAACTAAATAGGTTGGTTGGAAAAATATCTGTGGTTGGTATGCATGAACAAGTTCCTTGTTCCCCTTTTTCTTACCCCAAATTAGATTATTTTTTTCAGTGAGGAAAGAACAATTCCTTCCCCACCAAAAAAAAATATATAAAAAAAATACACACAAAAAAGCAACAACGGGTTCTTGTAACGCACATTGCATTTGCATGTGGCTGTTTCCAATTTTCCAGAATGCTTCTTATTTTGGGGGAAATTACATGAACAGAGCAAATTCTTACAGCGTTAGCTAACACATTTCAGGAGAAAGAAAACATCTCACTGCAGGCAGCTCTACTGTTTGCCTGCTTGCTTACTTGCGCTCCTCCTTACACACACAGAGTTGTTCACAGATCCATGTGTGTTCCTAGGAACGTCCACATTTCTTTGCCTTAAAAGGTAGCAAAGTTTAGTGTAGGCTCAGGCCAGGCCAGAAGGCTTTGACCAGGGAGCAAAACATGCCACAGTTTCTCGACATCCAGGGACGATGGCGATAGATGGAGATAGATAAGCAGTTACATTGGTATTTAGTTTCTGGTGTTGTGTATGGAGGGTTTTTAAATACACTTTTGCCTTCCCCCCCAATATTCTACATTTATTGGACAATTGTGTGTCCTAAGAGCATTTGTCCTACATGAGATCTGTAGTGAGGTAGCAGCACAGTCAGCTGAGAGTGTATAGCCCATGTTTATGCTTGTGGCCTGTTGAGATTAGCTTTTTAACGTATGGTGTGAGGACTTTCCTCTACAGTCAGCTGTGTTGATCACTCAGGATCCTCAGACAGACTCAGCAGGCCCAGGCCAGAGCTCCCTTTCATTCTAATACCAGCTGCACACAACAGCTGCCTGCCTGCCTGCCTTTCTCTTGCTGCATCTCTGCAAGTGATCATGGCTCATCTGAGATCAGTGGTAACAATAGCTGAGACTGAGAGTTAAGGACAGTAAGCTGGTCCTCGAGCAACAGGAAAGGCCATCTGCTTTTGATACCCCATGCCTGCACACATTCGCTCTGCCTGCTGTACTGTAAGGGTGTTCTACACCTATAAGTCTGGATCAGAGTCCGAATCAAGGGTTGTGTTTGTTAATTGTGTATGTGTGTGTTTGGTCTGTT
The DNA here is from genome assembly GCF_023375975.1 of Astyanax mexicanus. NCBI lineage: Eukaryota > Metazoa > Chordata > Actinopteri > Characiformes > Acestrorhamphidae > Astyanax > Astyanax mexicanus. The sequence continues at coordinate 62,952,942 of NC_064409.1, read as the reverse complement.
TTTCTGTCCTCAAGTTCATGAACTGCATCTTCCTGTACTCTACATAGATTGGTGTTTAAAAGAGCTTGTGTCAAATGTTGCCATGTTATCAGTTCTGCAAGATGCTATTTCAGGTGTTGTGCTGAATTCTGCCTCTTTTTAAGGGTTCTGTGTTTCTCACAGCAGAATAAGCATCCCCAAACTGAGAAGCTGAATTACAGCACAACACCAGTTCTTTTTCTTCTTCTATTGTTTAAAGAGGATCTCTGGTGTAAAATTAGATTTTTGGTGTAGTAAAACATGATAAAGACTACTAATCTTTGTTGAATAGCCCACCTCCGCTCTGCTGCAGCTTTCCGAGATCCTGTAATTTTGTCCTTAATGCCCAGTACTTTTTAACACAGGAGCGTCCACTTGCCCCTGCAGATAATTCGCTTTCTTTAACACTGGTATCCAGGCTCAAAAGTAGAATCCAGAAAGCCCTGACATTTAAAACGAGGCATTAATAATTTTAACAGTGCACAACAAGCTTATTTAAAGCCAGAGTTCTCCTTTAATGGGTAACTATAGCCTCAACTATCTCAACGTTTTAGATTTGGTGCAAAGTCTGAACCATGTACAAAGTGTTTTCACACTACAGACAGCCTAAATCCTGGGCTAAGATCACATTTTCTTTGGTCCGGATCATGGTTTTTAGCCCCTATCGCACTATTTTGTTTCTGAGAAAAGGTCCAGACCGAACAAGGTAGATGTCGGTGCACCTTAAAAGAATGCTGATGCTTCTCTGGTCTATTTTTCTACTTACATGCAAGTTTATTTAGATTTAAACCAGTTAGGGTTCAGAGCTGTGCTTTAACACAAGCATAAATCAAGCTCGGATGCTGCATAATATCTATAATAAAGTGAATCCTTGCAAACAGACAGTCACTTAACATGTTGGCCAGTCTCTAAATAAGTTGTTTGTGGGTTAAGGATAAGTTAAAGATAAGTCATGGTCCTGGTTTAAGCGGTTCATCCCGGAATGGGAGGTAGCCAGTGTGAAAGGGAGGAAGAGAGAAGGAGGCCAAGAATATTTGAGTGGGAGATGATTACACAGCATTGAGCGAGCAGGCGTGGAGAGGCTTGGAGAAGCCGGAAATTAAGGTCAACAAAAAGAGCAGTAAATTATGGGAGTACACTGAAGGTCTGTTCCATTCCTGCAAAAAATCTAAATGTAAGCACAGTAGCACTGCCAAGTGCAAGAAAGGGGGAATATGAGAGGAAAGGAGTGGTTTTTGGAGGGTTAGTTGGGTGTGAAGAACCGCTAAGACTTTTTAGTCTATGCTAAGTTAATAGTGCAGCCCAGAGAGAAAGAAACCCAGTGTTTACAGTTTTCCTAAACACATTGTTCCTCTGTAGTACTGTATCTCTCTTCATCCTTTATTATCCTGTTAACGCCTCCCAGCTCGACCCTTGACCACTGACCTCAGTCACAGCCTGTTTACAGCGGGAAACTGCCACCGCCATGTGGTTTTAACATTTACGCTTTAAAAGTTGTGCTGGACGTATAAAACTGCTTTCACACCTGACGTTTAAGTGTTGTGGAATGTTCCTTTCCTTCAACTTCTACTAGCCTGCTTTTTAATGCTGCGTTCACATTACCAGACTGAAGTGAATTAAATTTTTTTGTTTTTTTTGGGGGGGGGGGGGGGGGTTTGGTGTGGGAGGGGGGTTGGTAAGAGTTGTGCACAGATCTGATTTTATGTAGGGTTTTTTTTTCCAGCGTTGTCGAATCTTATATTTTCTAATTTGATTTAAGCCGCTTTTATACAGTATGTGGTCCTGGATCAGATTCGTATCCGTTTGGTGAATGTGAATGGTCTGATCAGATTTCCTACATCTTTTTGACTCCACATATGTGCTTAGTAGTGTTGTCATTAGCCAGCACTGGCAGCGTGGGAAACGACAATGGAGGTCAGGAACAGCTGTGATAATAGTCAGTGGAAGGACAAAGAATGACATGCATAAACATACCAGTGTGCACATGCATGTTGTGTCAAGGACAGATTAGTTCACATTAGACAGATACAGATCCCTTACATTTCTGAATGTGAACAGTCAAGATGGCTAAATCTGATCTGAGCAAATGTGAGGCTTATGTAATGCAGCATAGGCTAAATGTTTCTGATGCGCTCAAAAGGACTAAATGCTTAAAAAGGGGACTTAATTAAAGCTTGTGTGAATGTAGCTTAATTGTGCTTCTTTTTGTGTGTTTTGTAGGAAGTCTAAAACGAAGCCCAATGGAAAGAAGCCTCCAGCCGAGGAGAAGAAGCACTATTTGGAGCCGGAGTACACTAAAGTGCGGGTGGTGGACTTCGACCTCAAAGAGCTGGTGGTGTTACCCAGAGAGATAGACCTCAATGAATGGCTTGCCAGCAACAGTAAGTTAGCCCAGCTGATCTGCTTTACTACATAAACAGATTTTCTATTTGACCCTTGTTAAAGAGCGTCAGGGACGTTAGTAGAGGCTTTGTTTGGCTGAGCTCATAAACAAACAACTTCCTGCCGAGTGAGGTGTAGAAACCCACTCTACTCGTTGGGTTTGTTTTTCATTGTGTGATGAACTTTAGAAGGAAAGCTGCTTATTTATTCTGATTGTTATTTTAGAACACTTACTTATGAATGTCACTTAATGGATATTATTTAATCTTAATGTGAACAGAGTTTCCTCAAAAGCTCACATTCAGATGTAAATGTTTTGTGAGAGTAGAGTTGTGTGATGTTTGTCATTTGATGCTCATCAGTTAGTTCTTATTGTTTTGCTCACAGTTCCTCTTTTTTCTGTGTTCTCCACAGCAACAACATTTTTCAATCTCATCAACCTGCAGTATAGCACAATCTCAGAGTTTTGCACTGGTGACACATGTCTAGCCATGACGGCCTGTAATACGTAAGTACCTGAACGAATCTTGTTAAAAATGTAAATGGGATTCAAAATAGGAACGTTTGGGGCAGGGTTGTTTTGATACAATGTTTTGAATAGATCCATGATCATCATGTATTTTAGACGGTGACATGATGTATTTAGAGTGAAATGAGAATCTGATATTGGGTAATTTAGCAATACAGGTTTAGTGTTTAAAGTAGTCTGGCAGTCTGTGTTCAGGATCGGATTCTCTCTCAGCCAAACTGTCATGTTTCCTTGTGGCCTCATTTTTCTGGAGAGAGGTCTGTGAGAGGGAATTAGGTTAAGGCAGACCTGGAACGTACAGTATGAGTTGGCACACAATCATATCTAGAAACCCTTCTTTTTTTTGGACTGTTGTGTGTAAAATTAGGGATGCACTGAATTTATTAATTGTTTGATTGATTTATTTGTTTTTTTTTTTGTCTGAACCATTAGTAAAAGGCACAATGGTGAATGCCAAACGTGTGTTAATAATATTTTAATAATTGTGCCACTTTTGTTTTACTATTATATAAATAAAACTTGACTAAAATACAATTACTAATTTATAATTTTATTGGAAACTGGAAATTTTAACATTCCGGCAGAGAAGCCAACAAACTGACTTAATAATGAATGAGTCATTCTTGTGTATTAATTGTTATTGTGTTCACTTATTCAGTTCCAAAAGCACAATTTATTTGTTGTTGTTTTTTTTTATCTGTATAATACTTTTAAATGGTGAATATTTGGTGCATCCCTAGTTAAAAATAAATAAATAAATAAAAATCTGTGTTTTAAAATAAACTGAGCTAAAGAATGGGGTGGGCATCATGGTTCCATTAGTTCTAATATGATTTACAAAAACTCCTATTATTATATGGTCATTTAATTTAACTTGCATATGGTTTTACTGTCAGGCTTTTTTGTATTGTATTCTAGTTCAGTTTTGTTTTTATTCAATAGTTTAACTATAGTTGATTTTATGCCTGTCTGATTTGAATATTTTGTAAGTGTTCAACTTTTAGCTACTGTGACTAAAGGATTATTTGTGTGGTGTTTTTCTTTCTTTTTTAAATTCCTCACCGAACTAGCCGGCCCTGTTTGGCCAGAGGTTTAGAGGGGTGTGCATGTGTGTATTGAGTGTGTACCTGCAGGGTGGGTCCTCCGCAGGTGACTCATGATCACACCTTGACCCTGTAGAACCTGATCTCCGTCTACTGAAACCTCCCCCTCACCCCCACACACTACTCGAACCGCTCTAGTGCAGTCTGTAAACTAGTGAGATCGGCTTTACTCATCAAAACCACCTCCGCAGGTGACGTCACCACAGTGTCTCAACAGCTGTGATTATTATTCAGGTCACATGTCACTTACTGTCACCAGTTTATAATTTGAAGGTGCTCATGATGACACACTTGTCTCGTTTCTGTGTTGTATGATGACCTGGTGTTGTAAGTAGCAATAAGAAGCAGATATTTATTTATTTATATTTGACAGAGTTAGTGATTTTAATATTTAACTACACACAGGATTTAAGTGAATCTCCAGATGTTTATGATGTCAAACTCTATAGTTTTCTGTAGATTTTAAGCATTTATAATAAAAAAAAATTCCCCCTACAAATGTATCCATAGAAAACTGCTCTAAAAATATTTTAAATAATGTTTTATCTTCAAGTTTAAAAAGTAAAGTTTTTGAAATAAGAACTGCTTTTTTTTCCATTTACCCCAAAATCACACCAGAGGTGAAATACACAGACAGTGAGGTGTAAGAGCCTGTGATCAACACTGCCTGTGACACTGTTCTGACACTTATTAGCTTCAGGCAGAAATTTCAGCTCATTTTCTCCTTTAGCTTTCTTCTAATTTAAGCTTTTCTAAAAAGTTTTTCTAAATTCTGACAGCACAAAGAGCTGCTGTGTTTTACTGCTTTTGGTTTCTAATAATAAGCTGGACATTACTGCAACGTTTGACGAGGCAAACTGGATCATATTTCACAAAATTATTTTAAATATAAGATTCTACTTCAAGTTTACTCAAAAATCAAGCTGCAGCAGAGCTATTTGCAGAGAACCACTTTGTTACAAATGTTTTTTTGTAAAAGACGTGTGCAGTGAGATGTGTGAAGAACCTTTTAAAGGTATTGCGCAAAAAAAATGATGTACAGCGTGTATATTTCAAAACACATACTCGCACATATAGAAAAAAAGGGGGTAAAAAAAAATAGGAAAATATGTGTGTGTGTGTATATATATATATATATATATATATATATATATATATATATATATATATATATATATATATATATATATATATATATATTGAAGTATCCTGATATTATCCCCCTGATAAGTTTTGCAATACTGTTTTATTTCACAACAAAATATGCAAGTCAAGTGGTTAATTTTGTGTTGTGTTTATACCCCAAACACTAGAAAGCAGTGTGTTATACTATAGAAGTTACTGTTCTTATTGGATAAAGTATACTTTTCTTTAAGTTTTTCTTTAAAATGAATGCAGCACTGGATTTGAGAAGCTTATTGAATCAGTGCCACAGCAAGTGTGCAAATGCAGCAATCAAAGCTAATATTACAGTGTGATTTATAGTGGTGACTTTTTTTTTTTTTGGTCCAGGCTGAGTATAACGCAATGTTTTGTGTTGTAGATGATGGCAGTTGAAAAGCTGTTATGTGCTCTGAGCCACTAGCTGAGCCTGTTTAGCAGCTCTCTCCTTCAAAGCCTGTTGTTTTGTGGGCTCTGGTTAGGCTTTAATTGACTTAATTATTTCAGTTTAGCTTTTCAGCACTTATATGGGTTGGCGTTTTTCACCTTGCCCCAGTCTGTCAGCTGTGTGTTCATCCGTGAAACATTCTCTATTAAACAGAATTGTTAGCGTTGTTAGCATTGGTTAGCGGTCAGTGGGTCTGTGTAGCTTGGTCAGCTATGTGAAGATTCTACATTCCTGGGGATTTGTAATGTCTACAGGCCTTGGAGGCCCTCCACCCTGCGCTCTCCTGTCGGGCCCTCTCACTGCACGCCTCCTTAAACACACTGATGGCAGAGGAATTCCAGTCTATTACTTCCAACCTGCAGCTCGGTGGAATGGCACAGTTCTACTGCTGAGAGGTTTAATGGGGTGATTAGGTGATTAGTGGAGGCACTTGGTTGCTCTTAACTCTTGGTAATGAAGCTTTATGTAGTTTTGATTGTTTTTTTTTGTTTGTTTTTTTTAGATTTGTATATTTTGTGCTATATGAACATCTGTCTCTTCTCTCCTGTCTGTGTGCAGAATATACTACTGGTATGATGAGAGGGGGAAGAAGACCAAGTGCACAGCTCCTCAGTATGTGGACTTTGTCATGAGTTTAGTGCAGAAACTAGTGACAGATGAAGAAATCTTCCCAACGAAATACGGTGAGTGGAGTGCACTGCCACCCTGTGGGTTTTAATGCACACTTACATTTTTGCTGTTCTGTCTGAAGTTACCTTGAGAAAGTAGCACCACCTAGTGGAGGTGTAGGGAAGCATCTTCCTGATCCTGAAGCTCTGCATACTTTACATATTCCACAGTAATACCATGGAATCTAGCCCATCTATGGCAGTGAAACACAAACCTATACAGCTGAATATGGCAGGAAAAACATCTTCCCGGTTTTTTATTGATGGTCAGCCATTTCTGTATCAGCCATAAAGAGCAATTGGGGGTAAAGGAACGTTTATGTTAATGCACAGGATAGTTTTCTTGGAACATGAGAACCTTTAAAGGTGACCTTCTGGACCCACATCACCTTCTCTAACCTGTAGGTTACGGAGACAGTCTGGGCGGGTTGCAAACAGTAAAAAATAAATACATAAAAAAAAAAAATAATAATAATAATAATAATAATGCTCTTTTGAATTCATTGTACTTTTCTTTTATATTAGTTTTATAATAGTTTTTTCCCCTCTTAAAAATAAATTTGTTTTGGTGTGTATTCTATAAAAGTAAGTTGCCCTTGGTTTTAGGCCTTGGGACGGGTAGGTTCTCCAGCTTCACAAAAAAACGAATCAACTAATTAACAAGCCATTTTTTAATTTAATTGTTACATTTAATTTAAGGTTGTGGTACCGTAGAACCAGGTTTAAGCATCACTCTGTTTCTATAATATATTAGACAAAACAAATAATGTTTTTGTACTAAAAGCAGGAGAAGCTTAACAGGTAATAAGTAGTAAACATTTTTTATTGTTTCCAAAAAAATGTTTTTACGTACTTAACTGTCGGCCTCTAGCAAGGCCTCATACACATAAAAACAACACTTATTCATTACATTTACTATTTACTGGTTACTGGTGAATTAACCTCCTGTCAAAATAGCCTCTTAAGGCTCCTACCAATTTCCAAAAATACAAGCAGAAAATTGACCAACAAATAGACTAATTCTGTGGGAAAGCAAACCAGTGATAATGAGCCCCTCCCCCAAACCAGCTCATAAACTGTCCTGGGTGTGGACGTGTATTTAGGACAAGTGTGAAAATGCTTTAAGGCACTGTCCCCTGCTGTTTAGTCAATGTTTCAGAGAGATGTGTGTCAAACTTTAGCGCCCTCTAATGGAGAAACCACTGTTGAACATTATTATTTATTTTTTTTCAGAATAGGCTGGAATGAAAATAACGCTCCTGTTATTCTTAAATCTACTATATCTTATATCTTTGGGGTCAGTTTGACCTAAGCCGTTTACATCCAGAAAATGATTTTAATTTTATAATATAAACATTATAATATAAACAAGATTTTGTGTCAGGTTTTTTTTTTTTTTTTTTTTTAACTCCCTTTGGTTAGATTACATATAAGTATTGTGTTGTTAGATCAGGGCCTAAAGCAGGGGGAAGTAGTACAATTGTCAGTGTTCTCGTTATTCTACCCTAATTAGTATACAAATTCGATTGTTCAGGTAAAACAAATGTTACAAAAATTGTCCCATTAAAAAAGAATTCTAATTATAAATTTAATTTACAGAAATTGACAATGTACTTAGTCTAATCGTATTTAATGGGTGGTCCTCTGTAAACTATAAAGCACAAAAATTATAACAATCGTTTTATTTCAGAGAGGCTAAACAATAAATGGGGTCAAATTGACTCCAAAGATAATAGGAGGGTTAATCCCTGATTCTGTGGAAATTAACCAGAACAAAACAACAAATCCCTGGAAATGCAAAAACCAGCAGCTTCTGTTTGTTCCATTACTAGAATTACCAACACACAGTGATTCTGCGGTGCTTTTTAACATCTCTGTGCCCTCTCTGTGTTCTCCTCCTGCAGGTAAAGAGTTCCCCAACTCGTTCGAGTCTCTGGTGAAGAAGATCTGCCGGTACCTGTTCCACGTGCTGGCGCACATCTACTGGGCACACTTTAAGGAGACGGTGGCGCTGGAGCTGCAGGGACACTTGAACACGCTGTACGCACATTTCATCGTCTTTGTGAGGGAGTTCAATCTGGTCGACCCTAAGGAGACGTGCATCATGGACGACCTGTCAGAAGTGCTGTGCACCCCCCTGCCCCCCTCCCCACAACAGAACCACGTGACTGAGAGATGAGCCGCCCGCACAGCCACCGAGCCCCTTTAGCGCGGAGGAAGAGGAGGATGAAGAGGGAGTGAGAGGAGGCCCTGGGCAGGGCCGGGCTGCTGGCAGGACTCGCAGACCCTTTGACATCCTGATGACTTTTTGACCACCGTAAGAATCAGAGGAAGGGGCGGAGCTTGGGGGAAGGCAGTGCCTCTGACCAGTGCACACTGGTGTGGAATTCCCCCCCCAATAACAAATAGCCCCACATGTCTACCTACCTGCAATCTAACTAGGAACTATTTCTATTCTTTTTATTTTATTTTTTAGCGCTTTTATGTTTTTGTTTTTATTTATTTTCGTGCACATTCTTGGTGGATCTGAGGTTTGTGAGGATGGCTGTTTTCAGTTTGGATGCATTCGCATTGCCTAATGCATGAGACAGAAAGCCGGTTAGTAGTTCTGCTTTGAGTCGACGCATAGCCTGCGCAGGTGGCCTGCACTGTTGTGTCTGCATCACTCTGCAGATACACTGCGGAGGTAGAAATGCTGGAATCCAATACTCAATGGCCAATTACAGATATTGCGGTCATCATGTTGCATAGTTACATTTTAGGGAAGTGCATGCCAGGCTATAGCAAAGGCTATGGTGTAGGTATGCAGCTGTACACAGGGTTATGCATATGCTCCTGCATACACTCCATGCAGAAGCATAAATCGGCTCAAGGCTAAAGCACTGTCTCTGCTATTAGACCAGGGTTTTCAATTCTGGTCCTGGTGCCCCTCTGCCCTGCTAATGTATGGCTTTCTCTTCTCACATCCGATTCAGCTCATTAATGAGCTCTTTCAGCGTTTCAGTGAGTGTGCAGGGAATCCTCTTAAATCACACCAGGTCCAGGATTGAAGAGCTGTGTTAGTGATGTATTAAATAAACTCATAGAACCTAACCTGCCCTGACTGTTAGTTCTCCATGACTGAGACTAAACCATAAACACTCATTCCTTCATGAAGCCGGTTCCAGTTCACTTGTTCTGTCGTCTCTTCATCGCCCCTTAGCCCTCCAATCTCCTCCTCCCTTCTTTCCCTCTCCCTCTATCTCTTTCCCTCTCTTCCCATTCCCTCATTCACAGTGATGTTCTGAAACGTTAGAAAGGTCACATGATGATGATAATGAAAGGTTGAACACCAGAAATGAATGTCCTGGTGAAAGAAGGCTGATGATGAGCGGTATGGTCATCTCTTCTCTCTCACACTCAGTGATCAGCGTGAAGCTGGTAGAATGTGCTATGATTGCATTCAGAATGGGTGAGACTGATGATTGGTTGATGTGTGAATAAACAGTGCAGATGGTTTTTGTGGCAATGCATTGAGGATCCATCCTCCAGGGTTGCAGCCTTTTATTCTCTTTTTCTTTACAGTTTGTTTTTATTTTTTATGTTTATCAAAGAGGTCATGAACATTACGGCTACACGTGTGTAGAACATGCACATTCTGCTTGCAGTTATAAGAAATAGATTGTAACTATGTAAAGAAAATCGCAAGTGGATAACTTCAGATTAGCCTCTATGGAGGGAGATTTGTTTCCTCTTTTTTTATTTTATTTATTTTTGACCTTTTATTTGCAGGGTTCTTAAGTTCTGGCTTTCTTTTATGTATTTTAATTATCTAAGTTAAAGCAATTTATTATTTTAAGCTCTGCAAATTATAATCTAATAAAAGATTTTAAAAATGACTCTACTGTTTTACCTTGGGTTTTTTTTTTAGGGTCCAGATGAATCCTTTTCTGCTGCTAGATGGATTTATTTTTTTGTTTCAATGAAGCATCATATTGTTTCTGGGATTCAAAGCCTTGTATCTCCAAAATAGTAGCTTTACCAAAATAGAGGAAAACAATAATATTTAATGTAAGTCTATATTATGTCATTTTGGTTGATTTGTCCAACCAATTTGGACAAAATTTGAAGAACTGACCCTACATAATGAATTCCACAATACAATTCTGGAAAAAAAAATTAGAACCACTCAAAACTGAGTTTGAGATGAGTTTTTTTTTTATTTGCTTGCATTTTTGCACTAGGAGTGGCATAAAGTTATCCAAAAGCAGTAGACTGGTGGAAGAGAAAATGCAAAGATGCATGAAAACAGTGATTATGCCACCAAATATTGATTCTGAACTCTTAAAACTTTATGAATATGAACTTGTTTTCTTTGCACTGTTTGAGGTCTGAAAGCTCTGCATATTTTTTGTTAATTCACGCATTTCTCATTTTCTGCAAATAAATGCTCTAAATAACATTATTATTTGGAATTTGGGAGAAATGTTGTCTGTAGTTTCTAGAATAAAACAACAATGTTCATTTTACTAAAACATACATTTTACTATAAATAGCAAAATCTTCAAAAACTTTAGTGTTTTCTTGATTTTTTCCAGAGCTGTATATTCACAGTATAATTGTGGCTATAACTGATAGTAAAAGGTGTAACTGCTCTGTTTCTCCAGCAGGTGTCACTGTTTCCTATTTTATCCCAGAAGAACCATGTCCAGCTGCTAAATAACTACTAAAAATAGACCCAAATACAAGAACACTTAATATGAACAATCCAGTTTATTGCACACCAGATCCTGTGTACCACAGAGTGCACACACCGAGCATTCAGCTATGGCAGACTAATAATATAATGCATTCAAGCATCTAATACCCTGAGAGAAATCTGCATTCAAACATGCATGTCTGATATTCAGAGACAGAAAATCTAATATTTGACAGCAGAGCACTTTGGGAATTCATGACATTTATGAAGCCTGGGGTGTATTAAAAAGAGAAGCAAATACAAAATATTGCTTTTTTCATAACGGACAGATTACTCGCAGGTCTGGAACAGAGTGAAAATAAAAACATTTTAAATAATAGTGGATATTTGGTGGCCAAATAAATATAAAATCTCTATAGGTCTGTTGTGCAGATACAGTGTGTTCAGTTGTGGGTTCTGCTGCAGTCTCCTTGATGCAGATCACATTTCATGGCTTCCTTTGCCGTGGCACTGACCTTCAGCAATAGCAAGAAAACCTGCCTCAGCCCTGAACACATCATCTCAGCCTTGACCTGCATCTATATCTGGCTACAGAACGCTGCATATGTTCTGTGATATACAACATATGAAACTCAGTTTCTGCAAGATATTAAAATTCATATTATTTTGTACTTTTTTGTGCATTAACCCTTAAAACGCTAGGTTTATTTTTTAGCAATAAATCCTAATGCAGAACAGTGAACTTTTAACATACAGCAGATATACAGCTCTGGAAAAAAATAAGAGACCACTTCAGTTTCTGAATCAGTTTCTCTGATTTTGCTATTTATAGGTATATGTTTGAGTTATTCTATATATAACTATTGACATTTCTTTCAAATTCCACATAAAAATATTGTCATTTGGAGCATTTATTTGCAGAAAATGAGAAATGCCTGAAATAACAAAAAAGATGCAGAGCTTTCAGACCTCAAATAATGCAAAGAAAACAAGTTCATATTCATAAAGAGATTTGGTGGAATAATCCTGGTTTTTAATAACAGTTTTCATGCATATTGGTATGTTCTCCTCCACCAGTCTTACACACTGCTTTTGGATAACTTTATGCCACTTGTAGTGCAAAAATTCAAGCAGATCAGTTTGATTTGATGGCTTGTGATCATCCATCTTCCTCTTGATTACATTCCAGAGGTTTTCAATTTGGTAAAATCAAAGAAACTCATAATTTCTAAGTTGTCTCTTATTATTTTTCCAGAGCTGTATATATGTAATATTAAAAGTTTAGTTCAATTTTGAACTAAACATTTAAACTATGATTGCTGCATCAGTGTCTTTAGTAAAAGTGTGATCTTACATACAGGGTTTAAATGGGATATGAATAAAAAATAATCCCACTGTAATGTAGCACCTCTAGCAAAAATATAGATCAGACTTGCCCCTATGCACCCATTCATCCAATACCCTACCGAAAAAAGGCCTTTATTAAATGTGCTTTTCCAGACAGAATATTTTAGAACTAGACTATCTAAAGGTGCATATATATTTTTGAACATCATTGTGGTGTCCATAAAGTAGGGAAGCAAATAAACAGTTCCCTCACATCCACACACACACACACACAGTCCCATTCACATTCTTTTAGGCTTCCCTGGCCTTGATGTCACCTATAGCAGCCCTTAAATTATTGATTAAATTTGATTAAAAGGGGATTAAAATTATCTGCACATTCATCAGCGTGCATAAAAAAGCAGCAGCCTTCACCCCAATCTGTAAACTAGCTACTCTACAAACAACTGCATTTTCTGTATTCTCATACTTTCCAAAGCTCTGTTCTGTTTTATAGTACATAAATAGTACTGATTAAGATTAAGTACAAAATACCCCCCCATACGTACTCTAGAGCTGGGAAAATTAAAGCATTCTTTATTAGCTATTAGCTAGTATTATTCAGCACCAGAGTCATGCAAAGAACCTTTATCTCCATTTTTTTTTTTCACTTCTAATGGTCCAATCAAAATCTATGATGAATTGATCTGTAGATTTATTATTATTTACAGTTATTTGGAATATATTTTTTTTAGTTGATTCCCAAATAAAGCTAATAAAGTTTGTTTTAGTAATATTTCTGAACCCATTCAGAAATATTACATTCACCCATTTAAAGTCTTAGTTTTTAAATAAATAAACATTTAACTGTACTAATTTTAACTTTTGGCAAAATATAATATTCACACTTCAAATATTTTTGTTAATTTGTTAACATCTTTCTCATGTTACAAAAAACTAATACTTCGTGATAGAAAGTGTTTGATTAATTTGACAAATATCTCAGCAAAGTAGATTTGATGGGTCATCTACAGAGCAGATTTCTACAAGTTTTTTTCCCCTCATAATTCATAATTTTCTGCATGCAGACAGTCATTCAGAGTGATCTGATGTGAACTGGGTCAGTGTAGAGAAACACACCAGCGGGCTACAGATTCCTGTACAGTGATGGTGAGGAGGGGTTTGATAAATTAGACTAATATGGGACATTTTTGCATTTGTGGGGCTTAGAGATAAAAACTTCCCACATCAGGGAGCTTTATTCACATACACCTGACTCCTGAGATATACACAGTACACTGACATGCCAAAAGTCACGGGAACTGTTAGCCCGGCCAGTGTGGTCATGGCAGGCCAACATGAATTATCTTCAACATGAGTTTAAGTGAGGTCTAGTAGTGGGCACCAGATGAATTGGGAAATTTTATTACTATTACCAACAGTGGACAGCACAGTGGATAGCAATGATCAGTCAGAATGGTGAAGTCTGGCTAGAACTGACCACATGGTTCAAGAAATTTACTGCAGGAGGATCCACACACATAAACCATTAAGTCCCATGCCCCATGATGTTTGGCATGTCAGTGTATAATGCTGATGATGGTGACATTTATGGCTCTCTCGGCTTACAAGGCTTACTTGGGCTCACACCCAGATCTCTCTGTAAAGCTGTGTAAAAATGCTATATATAAAACAGCCTACATTAAATAGTACATTAATAAATAATAAAGTTTCATATCTGACCACTCTGAATGACTACCCATACCTTCTCCCTTTAAAAATAAACTAGAAAAATTAATACATCTTCTGAATCCCTCTTTTATGAAGGGCAGCTGTGGACATTAGTGGGTTAAGCACTGGTCAGGATTAACGTTACAAGCAGGGAGGAAATCTTCTCTATCCCACCAGGCAAAAATCCCAGTTTCGTGCATCCTCTCTCTTTTATTTTAGCCCGTTTACACTCACACACACACACACACACACACACACAAACACATTCACACGCGTCAGTGCCTCCTGTTTCCACTCCAAAATAAGAGTTCTCACTCCACTGTGAAGGTGCTCTGCTGCTTCTTCACTCTCCTGCGTACCGAGCTCCTGCCCGCAGCCGCAGCGTCTCTGAGGGGCTTGAATCTGGCCAGTCCGCCCTCCTCGTCCAGCTGCTTGGCGCTGCAGGTGGGCGTGGGGACCCGCACCGTGTTTCCGAACTTGGAGTAATCCACGGCGTACATGCCGTCCTCCTCGGACACGGTGGGCACAAAGCGCTCCCCCCACAGGATCTCGTCGCACACGTAGGACGTTCTTGCCTGTGTGGTGATGCCGGTGGTCTCCACCACGCCCTCCAGCACCACCACCACCTCCAGGTCCTGGCGCTGCAGGTCGGCGGCGGACACGTCGTACAAGGGGCTGCTGCGGTCGATCACGTGGCTGATGATGAGGGGCGACACCAGGAAGATGGCGTTGGTGCCCACCGGGTTGTCGGTCTGCACGTCGACCTGCTCGAGCGGCAGCACCTCGCCCTCGTCCGTGCCGCCGCGGCGCACGAGCTGCATGCGCACCGTGGCGCTGATGATCATGCTCTTTCGCAGGTCGCCCAGGCGGAACATGAAGCACAGGCGGCCGTTGCGCGCGGCCACCACCGCGTGCTTGCTGAAGATGAGCGTCTCCGCGCGCCGGTTGGCCTGCGCGGTCTTCATGAAGATGCAGCCCAGCATGATGGCGTTGATAACAAGGCCCACGATGTTCTGCACAAGGAGCGCGAGCACGGCCGAGGGGCACTCCTCCGTGATCATGCGCCCCCCGAAGCCGATGGTCACCTGCACCTCGATGGAGAACAGGAAGGCCGACGTGAACGAGTGGATGTCGGTGACGCACGGCACCGCGTCCTCGCGCCGCCCCGCGTCCAGGTCCCCGTGCGCGAAGGCGATGAGCCACCAGATCATGGCGAACAGCAGCCAGCTGCACAGGAACGACATGGTGAAGATGAAGAGCGTGTGCAGCCACTTAAGGTCCACCAGCGTGGTGAACACGTCCTGCAGGAAACGACCCTGCTCGCGGATGTTGGTGTGCGCTACGTTACACGCGCCGTTCTTGGCCACGAAGCGCGCCTTGCGCTGCTTCGCCTTGTATTTGGGCTGGAGGACATCCTCGGCCAGCCGGGTCACCACGAAGTCCTCCGGGATAAGTCCTTTCCTGGACAGCATAGCTGCTGCTGTCCCATGCTAAGGCTCGCCGCGCTCAGGTTCTGCCGCTGCTGCCGGCAAATCCTCGCCAGGTAAACATCGCGGTCGGTGGAAACGTTCAGCGCTGCGCTCCGGTTGGTTCACCGGTTCACCAACAACTCCCCCACCCGCAGCGCGCGCCGTCAGCTGCTCACCAAAACTATGCGCGCGCTCAGCTGCCCTGTCCCTGTCCCGGGCAGGCAGCGCGACTCACTTTACAGATCCGATTCTTTCCAGTTCCAGTCTGTGTGTATGCGTCTACTGGAGTGAATTCACTCCACTGAACCGACTCCTGAATCGACTCGCTGTAATGAAGCACTCCAAAGAAGTCCTCCGTATCGACTGATCAGTTCTTTTGTTAAGCATCTTGTTTTCCTCATCGATTCGCTACATTCTTGCACGAGTCGATTCAGTTTATTATTAATTCCATTCAAACGATCCGTTTGTGTGAATCAGTACACTCTACTGATTCGTTTCTTTCTCACTATTTCAATCGAGCTGATCCAATTTTTTCGATTCGTCTTGTTTCCCACCAGATTTCCTTCACCTACATTTCTAAAAGTCACACTGTTTCACACAAACACATCACATTTAACAACTGCACGCTCCGTCTGATTCAGTTAAACGAGTTGTTCATTAAGAGTGATTCACCTGCACTAGCATTGCTGTGAGGAGCTCCCCAGAGAAGATTCAGCTTCCAGCGATTCAGCTGCTGCTGTCTGTCACTTGAAACATGATATTCTGTCAGCCATGCTTAGAGTCGCCTACCGCCTGTTCAGACTATGTGAAGATCTCACGGGGAGGGAATGGAGGGGGGGGGGTCTCTATTTAACCCAGACTTCTTAAAAAAAAAAAAAAAAAAAAAGGAAATCATGGTCTATACTTAAACAGGGCTTATTTTAACAGATTGTACACACACATTCAAGTTTAATATAAACACCAGAGCATTTCGTATACATTGTAAGTGAAAAATATATCTGCTTTTGGCCCTTAAGTTCCAATGAAAGGTTTTGTCCCACATCAACTTTTTAACAGTTTTAACTGTACATGATATTACATTTTACATATATATATATATATATATATATATATATATATATATATATATATATATATATATATACACATCACACACAAAACACTGAATCTCCAAAATGACAACTTTACAATGGAACTTTTTTGGAAATATTATTCCATTTGGAAAATTTCTATTGGTCTTCATTATGAATTTTAAATACAATTTATGACATACCTGCCAGATTCAGGATGTTTGGAAAAGTGTAGAAAAAAAAAAAAAATTAAAGATGTACGTTTTGTACATGATTGTGACAATATAATGAATGATCAGAAAATTGGCATGTGTATATATAGGCATTTATATTTTATTAGTAAAGAAATTCCATCTTATTTACAAATATGATGTTTGGTGAAATACAAAACAATAATACATGGTAGAATTGCACTTTAAATGGGCAGTCCTCAGCGGTCATTTATCTGCACGAACAAATGAGGCAAATACACTGTCCTCACAACCAAGGAGAACATCTGGTTTATCATACTCAAGGATCACCCCTCTCTTCATCACAATCACCAGGTCCGCATTCAGGATGGTGTGCACTCGATGCTGCAATGGAGAAAATAAAAAATGCACACGTTAGCTGAAATCGACCCATGCAAGTATGCATGTCTCGGATCATGAATACAGCGCTTATTAAAAATACAGTGTAATAGTAGTGCAGGATACTCACCGCTATGGTGACCACAGTTCTGTCAGCGAAGGCTGTCATCACGACTTTCTGTAAAATGCTCTCCTGTAAAACAAGGAACAGATCAATATATGGTTTGCAAAGTTTAGTGGTAAATAGATTAATAAGGAATAAAAGAGAGCTACATTTTGCATATATTATTATAAATTATATGTGTAGTTTTCTAGAGGGTTTGTTGTAGGGGTTATTTTATTTTAGTTTAGACTGAGAACTGCTAAAATCAGCATTAATAAGAGTCACAGAATTGCTCAGTACAGTGATTTCTTGCCAAGCAGGACTGTGAGCTCAGCTATTTAATGGAGCGAGTGCACTTGATGCATTTACTACTACATTTACTGCAGCCATGCTCCATTTGCTGAAGCAGACATGATAATTCTGAGACTAGTGCATTGTGACATAACTGGCAAGGGAAGGAAACACAAGAAAAGAGAATGGAGTCAAGCCCTTGGGCTTTTTTCACTTTCTTTTTCTCACTGCTTCACTCTGTCTTATACACACGCACCGTTGCCATGTCTATTGAAGCAGTGGCCTCATCCATGATGAGAATGCTGCTTTTGCGAACAAAGGCACGTGCCAAACAGAACAGCTGCCGTTGCCCCTGGCTGAAGTTCTCCCCACCTTCCGTCACCATGGCGTCTGAAACACAGAAAACCCTTTAGGAATTGCCTTAGAAAAAACCTGTGGTAAAACACAATGAATCACCAAAACATACACAAGTCCTACTACATTCATGGCACCACCATTTTTAGTGACAAGACTGTAAGCTGGTATAAGTGGTAATTTTATTATTCCAGTTGAGTGGGCAGACAGAGTATTTCATAAGCAGCTTCCTTAAATTGCACCAGACCCAAATCTCTGGCAATTCAGAAATGAGCCATGAATTCTTCATAACCCTGTCGGCTATCTAGCTTTTAACACTCAAAATCTTTCTTATAATATTTAAAGAAGGCTTTGCTTCCTGAGTACCTTAATTCTGTATATGTTTTTAAAATGGTAAAAAGGAAAATATCTAATCATTAAAAACCAAGGTCTTTTTTTATACATCAACAACCTGCATGTCTCAATTAAGAGTACACATCTCTTACCAAGACCCCCAGGGAGAGTTTTCACAACTGGTTTAAGCTGGGCGATCTCTAAAGCTTCCCAAAGCATACTGTCTGTAGCTTTCATCTCTGGATCTAGATTAAAACTGAATACAAACAAAGAGCATTTAATTAATGACACAATCAAGTAAGAAACAACAATTTATAAATATTTTATTATCAGTTCCTTGTCATTCTTTCTCACCACACTCTGCACAACATAACTCTTAAACACAAGCAACACCACCAATCAGCACAGGAAAATATTTGCACCCTCCTCCCTCATGTGTCTACTGCATCCATTTTTGAGCAAAAAAGCGGAATAATTAAAAAGCTCAGGGTGCTCGGGGGAGAGCATACAGCTCCAGCAAATGCCCTGATTGGTTCATGGGTTGCTAAGTAACCAGGGGAAGAGGCACCCTGCTGCCTTTTCTGTCCAATGAGAGTGCAGCCAACTGCATCTTGGGGACCCCCAGCCAGAGATGGCATATGTCTCCACTGGGACTCAACTGGGACAGTGGTCACAGTGGAAGAACAGTCTTTAAAACAGATGAGTCACCTGAAGGGTAAGCACACATCGCTACAGAGAAGAAGAGCTGTTTTGTGTAGCTAAACGTGCTGACAGTAACATGATGCTAGTAGACACCTGCTAGCCTGATACCATTTCACATTCCTAATTAGTGGCTAATTGATTTCAGTCACTGTAAGTGTGCTTGGTCAGGGTACTTCAGTCTGGCCAGAACAGGAATTATGTAAATGCCATGTAAGCATTTTTGACTAACACGTTTCTTTAACATAATACATATAATATGTTTGTTAAGCTTAATTCAGTGCAGAGAATTGGAAATGAGCCTTACCGGATTGTTCCACTGAAGAGAATAGGATCTTGGAGGATGATAGAGAAACGACTCCGGAGTGTCTGAAGAGGCAGCTTTGCTATGTCAATATCATCTATGATTATCCGCCCTGTTAAAATAAGCCACAAAAGCAAAGTATTAATATACACTGAGCTGAAATAATATTAAAGTAAATTAAATACTTTTGAATTCATACCTTCAAAGGTATCCACCATACGGAAAAATGCTAAGGAGAAAGAAGACTTTCCACTTCCTGTTCTGCCACAAATGCCAACCTGTGGTAGAAAAAGACAATAAGACAGGAGGATCATGGCCACACTTATAGAGAGAATAGAGGCTGTAACTATATATACATTTTAGAATCAATCATGTGCATTAAAATAGAATCAATCAGTTTTCATCTTAATTTCTGACTACTATTAAACCACAAAATCTAAAGTTGCAAAAGTCCCACATGAATAAAATCCATTTCATCACCAGAATTCTGTGCAGTTTAATTAATTGCGGCAGCAAATGTGCTCATATTTTATTCATGTGGAAGGATGCATATTTTAAGCAAATTCAGTGCATTTGTTTTTAAAGGCTTTATTCACAGTTTTTATACTGTGATCCGAAGCTGTGCTGTACCTTTTCTCCTGGTTTGATATGGGCATTGACATTCTTCAGGACAGGCTTTAGAGTGCTGTCGTATCTAAC
This sequence comes from Astyanax mexicanus, assembly GCF_023375975.1. NCBI lineage: Eukaryota > Metazoa > Chordata > Actinopteri > Characiformes > Acestrorhamphidae > Astyanax > Astyanax mexicanus. Next base: position 62,933,007 of record NC_064409.1, on the reverse strand, counting down.
GCTCAGGTTTTGGATCTGAATCTCACCCTGCTGGGGCCAGCCCTCTGGGACCTGGGACGCAGCTGAGATTTAGAGGGGGCGCAAGGATACAGCATAGGCAGAAAGAGAAATGTCAATATGATACAAACACACAGAGATAAAAGTGTGTGCAACAGAAAAAAATATACAAGGCACGTCTAGGTGGATGTGGAGAGAAAGGGAAAGAGACTACAATGAACTAAGTATCTGAAGATGCCAACAACAAAGGCCAGTAAAAAGCATGCCTGCAGGGAAACAGTAAAGAAGCAGAGTATAAAAGCAAGTTCTCTGTGTAGAATGTGGGTCAGCATCAGCCCTTCACTCACATAGCAGTCCTTCATAGTTCTCTGGCTCAGTCTTTAGCAAGTTATTAATCCTCTTCACCGCTCCTAACTGTACTTCCATATCAGCCAGGTTACGCACCATCCAGTTCAGATAGTTTGATACCTGACAACATTTAAAGACAAAGAAAAAAGACATAAAGGTTTTAGTGTGAGAAAGGAGAAAACATTCAAATCAAGCTACGATCAGTCAAAACAATAAAAAATGTGCATCAATTTCGAATATTAAAATCTGATTATAGGTCTAAACATTCTTATCCAAAAACTACAGAATTGTGTGTACATTCTGTCTCGCAGCCCATACCATTAGAGCATAGGTCAGTCCCAGACCCACCAGCCCAGTAGACAGGTGATTGTAAAGCGAACTGGTGATAGAGGCCACAGCTGCTATCAGAACGATACATGCTCCAATGTACTCCTGGAAAAAAAAACAATGAGCACAAAATATATGTATTATAAGCTAACCTGTCATCTGCAAATGTACTGCACAGCATATACATTTAATATAACTATACAAGTCTCTTTACACCCAAGCCATGTTAACAGTTTTAAATCCTGAACGCATGTCTCATCTTCCTGTAATGCATGGTCAGCACACAATTTAAGAAGCTCACATGCTGTGATTCTAGAAAATCCTATAGAGAGAATTAACATTTAATAAAAAGGAAAGTGCTTATAAAATATTTTCTACTACAGTTATATGAACTGCAGACATTAGGGAGTCAGGTAATACCGCACCGGAAGCTTAATTAAAAAAATAATCAATAAAATAAAATTGTGCTAGAACAGGGGTCTCAAACTCATTTTTGCCGAGGGCCACATTGGCATATTGGCTGTCCTCTGAGGGCCAGATGTAACTTATAAATATAAGAAAATGTAACCAGATGTAATACAAAATGAATGTAATTACTCCTTAATGTTAAATAACTCTCAATATACTATTTATTCAATCAAATATTACAGTTGCATGGAAAAATGGTTGCTTGTTGCTCTATTAACATAAATCCTTTTAATTTATAAGTTATATTAACTTTGATCAAAACGTTTGATACTGAAATAAGGCTTAATAAATATAAAATCAAAAATTGTGAGCTGTGACAGATTTAGCATTTCCTCAGATTTAGCAGTTCCTCATCCAACCACTAGTCGGAGCTGCAGCTGCAGCACCACAAGCCCGCAGTCTTTGCTTTGTCAGAGCTACAGCCCAGCCACGGGCTACAGGGCTCAGCTGAGCCAGTCTGGAGCGTTTTTAAAAATTTGTAAGTTCTTCTGTGTATGAAATAAAATAACCCCACTAACCGGATAATACAGCTCTCTACAGTTCATCTTTCAGCCCAAGCAGCTAACAGCAGCAGTTTAGAGCAGCGTCACGGAGGCACTGCTCGGATTACATTATAAACAGGTCAGTTAGCGCGCTGCTAACCTCAGGATGTTTATAACTACGGAGTTTAGTGGACACACCACGGCTGCAAGGTTAGACTGTTGAAGGCTACTGAAGACTACTAAAGCAGGCAACGCAGCGTAAGCAAAAAAAAAACAAAAACCACACACACACACCAAAATACAAGTTAAGATAAAATATGAAAACGAACATAATAAAGCATAAATAATTAAATTGAATTGCGGGCCAGATGTATGTTTATTTAGTTAACCCGTGAGGGGCCGTATGAAACCGCGGGCCGCTACTTTGAGACCCCTGTGCTAGAAGCTTGTTGATACTTTCAAAAAGTGTCTGCTCTAAGTGACATTTACCCAAATAACAGATGTGCTATATAAATATTTTTGACCTTCTAACAATTGTATGGTCTTGTATATATGTATAACTGTGTTAACTTCAGATCAGCCCCAAAGTTAAAACCTGTGCACCAAAGTTGTACACTTATTCTTACTGTAAGTCTAATATTGCAAGGATATTCATCTCCATGATCACTGTATATGACATGCTTATCAGGTATATTCAGTGGATGCCTTGTTTTACTGCCGGTAAAAATTGAATGCAGATTTCTTGAGGCTTACAATGGCATTAAGTGTTTGCCACTTCAGGTAGAGGTGATGCAAGCTAACTACATGATGAAGAAAACGTACCATGCGAACCTCCAGCCACCGATTAGCAGCAGTGAGGAAGAGGGATGCAACGTTATTAGCATCTGTGAACTCCAGGAGCCTATGGCGAAACCTGGCTTCATACCTACATCATAAAGATAATCATTTGAGTAAAAATAGTAAAAACATTGGTGTTATTAATGAGGTCACAAAGATAGAGCATTACCTAAAGGCTCTGATTGTAGTGAGCCCCTCAACTGTCTCTGAGAAGTGAGAGAGTAAAGGGAGTTGAGTACTGTCCTCCAGCTGCTGGAGATCTCTGAAAAACAAACACAAACATACAGAGCTCACTTAATTAACCAATCTTCTTATTTACTTGAGAGAGTAGGTATTGGGGGAAACATTTGTAAATAGATCTATGAAATTACTGAGAGCCCATACAATAAATGGCCCAAAAACTTTTTTAAGCATACATTTCTAGGCATTGCCTAAAATGTACATTATATGTTAAAATAAATAAATGCAACCTATGCAAATAATTAAGAATTAATACTTTTATATTGATATTACAGAGCTGTATGTAAGAGAGTCAGTTAAACTTAAAATACCGGTAATTATGCTACACAAGTGTGATTTTCTAGGTAGCTTAGATCTATTTCTAACAAAGTCTATAAATATACAGACTGTCTCTGGTGAAAAGAGGTGCTTTAGCAGACAACATACCTGGATGCCACTCTGAAGTATTTTTGGATAAAGTAGCAGATGATGGTGAGAGGGACGAGAGCGATAAGAAAAACAGGTGTAACATATGAGATCACACCCAGTGCAGACACACACAGCAGTGTGGAGCGTATCAAACACTCCAGAGTTGTTGGGATGAGCTAAAGAGACAGTGAGAGCGAGAGGCAGGGAGGGAGGAAGGGAGTGAGGGAATAAGAGAGAAGGAACAGAGAAAACGCAATGAGAATAGGACATACATTAATCAGTGTCACCTTGTTTTACTTTATCAGCAGTGACTGGTGCAAGAGGTGCATTGAGACCTACTAGTGTAGCAGAAGTGTCCTGAAACTTTAAACATAATTTAAATTTAAACTGGAATCACACATACATAGTGAATAAGAAATATAACTTGTATGCTGGTTAATAGGGATAACCCTATCATATGTGGATATATTTCACAGCCAATACGATATATGTCCTAATGTTTGTGGACACCCCTTCTAATAAATGGATTCAGCTACTTTAAGTCACACCCACTGCTGACACATGTTCACAAATGTACACAAACAGATTGTCTATTCCCTGTTCAGAAGCACTGCTTGCAGTACAAGCATCTCTAGACCAGATTAACATGAACCTATTGGCAGCATATATGATGTCAGATGTGGGCTAGAGGGGTATAAACACCCTTAAAAATGAAGCAGTGAAACTGTTTGGAATCCTTAACTCATTATCTCTGAATGCAATTAAATCCTTACAGCAATGCTCCAAAAGCTTTCCCTTGACAATAACAACTATTTTAATCCCCTTGATTGTGGAAGAAACTGTTTAAAATGAAATTTAAACAGCACAGACACAGTAGGACTGAGATATATGCAGCAATTTTAAAATGTTTTTAAATAAAAGTATGGAAAAATGCTAATTTTAAAAACATCAAAACGTAATACTGCATACAATACAGCCTTTTTACGAGAAACAACCTGTCAGCAATTAAAATAAAATAAGGACAAAGATTTGTTTCTTATGACAGAATTTAAAATATCAAACATGCTTGTGTAGAATATTTTTTCCAAAATTGATCTTTTTTCCTAAGGAATCTGCATAATACATAACATTAATAATAATAAAACCTGTACTAAATGTCATTATTAAGTGTGTGGTGTGCCATTAACTGTGACATTACAGTGAAAGCATTTTATTTAGTTAAATTGTGTAGTGTGGGAGCTTTAAGGAGCAATATGAGGGCGCACATGGTAAGAAAGTGTGCTCAGGTGAGCATACCTGGTCTATTGTGTTTGTATCAGCAGAGAATCGGTTCAGGATGCTTCCCAAAGGAGTTGTTTCGAAAAGTCTGGTCAGGAAAAGAACACATTTTTAGACTCAAATCTTTACGCATCTATACACAGAAGGCAGGTGACTCTCATTCCCAGTTTATTACCACAGCTGTTACTTGTCACATGACATTGTCTAATCACACTGCTTCACATGAAAGGTGGGTTAGTCAGAGATCATTAGTCATCTGACCATAGACAGTGTGTAATGTGTCCCTCATTACCCATCAGCACTCGTGCTGTTGCTATAGCGCTAAAAGCACAAATGCTGTTTGCTGTGCTTAACTCAAACAGATGGGACACATCAGTCAACAGACAGAGAGTTCACTGGAGACTGACGATGCAAAACAGTAAACGGTTTTATAGTCACATGCCCAGAAAAGTGTCCCCAACTAACACACGCACATACACAAACACAAACACAAGAGCCACAAAGAGCAATTTAATATCATGCTAATAAATGTTTAATAGAGCATTAATAAGACCCATGTGCCCATACCTCATGGGGGCCACGATGATGTTGTTGAGCAGATTGTGGTGTAATTCTTTGGCTACGCGCAGTCCTGTCCACTCGACAGCCACAGAGGTCGCAAGACACAGCACGATGCCCAGGCAGCACAGTAAACTGAAGACCAGCAGGTACGACGAGTGACTGAAACCACAGTCCTGCACCCAACAGAGGAGACAATCTATTAGTGTCCATTATTCACTGCCATGTGTGTTGTGTGTGTGTGTGTGTGTGTTCTTGTACTTCTGTCTCTGACCGATTAACATTTTACTGGTCCTCATTTCAACACACTTTCAGTGAAAAAATTATGAGCAGAAAGACAACAAAGTGAGGTTGAATTATTAAGAATGGCCTGAATTTGCTTTAGAGAAGAGTATAAATTAGGGTTATATTTATAGCTTCATTTAGGTATAGGTTATTGGGGTTAATGTTAGGGTTACTTTAGGTTAGTATGGTTAAGTTTAGAATTTAAATTTTAAATTAGAATTTAATTAAAGATTAAATATGTTTAGGATGAGAGTAAGATTTTATTGTATATTTTTGTCTTACTCTGCTACAACAAAAATGATTGGTAGTTCTCAGTACATATAGTAAACAAATGTGTGTGTGAGAGTGTGTGTGAGAGAGAAAGAAAGAGAGAGAGAGAGAGAGAGAGAGAGAGAGTGGGAGAGAGAGAGAGAGAGAGAGAGAGAGTGGGAGAGAGAGAGAGAGAGAGAGAGAGAGAGAAAGAGAGAAAGAAAGAGAGAAAGAGAATGTGATACGAGTGAGCAAGAGACAGAGACAGAACCTGATACACGATAATGGCCCCAACAAAAACGTATCAGACCTATCAAAAGAGACTCATGCAAACCTAATGCAATTCATCGCCTTTTTAAAGCATAAATGGAATGCTGATGATTAAATGTTAATTAGGGTTCTAAAATAAATTGAGAGAAAAATTAATCAATCTCTAAATCACAGGAACACTTTAGTTACGTTAGGAACAGTGTTAATGTTATCCTTGTCTTAAAAGCTTCCTGTGACAAAGAGTTTTTAGTTCTGAAGTGGAGTGGATAAGGAAAGCCTGCTGAGAACTCTCTAATCACACACTCACTCTCTCACTCACTCACACAGACACACAAAGACAACAAACACACACACACTATTCAGAATAGCTCTGGAACTCAAGTGTCTTCTGTTTTGTGTGTCCTGCTGTATTGCTGGTTCAGGCGTGAACCAGGAGTGATCAGCCTGCTATTCCTCTCCCAGCACAGATGATACATTGGCATGTCTATTAATAAATTCTGAGTGGCCATCACCTCATACACCTGCTATGACCTTAATTTGTGAATGTTATAGCATCACCTCTCACACACTGTGTGAGAAGAAAGTTAGGAAATACAATGCTTTCTTTTCTTTCCTCTAACTACTGTTATGTACAACACATTTTTTTCACTTAGCACAGCACAAGTTTCATCTCATACTTATACTTACTCTAGAAATTTACAGCAGTTAATTTAAAACAAATTCCTAACAAACCTTTCAAAGCTGTTACAGATGTCACACGAACAGAGAATCAACCTAAATATGTAGAGTAAAGTAAGAGTAAAGTAGATGGACGCTGGATGTTTTTGTTCTGCATGTAAATACCTTATTTTCCATGAATTTTAGACCTTTTCCATTAAAAGCATTTGTTAAATTATATATACAATAGCGTCCATATGTATTTGGAGAGTGTCAAAATATGTGTAATTAAACAGAGGTAATATAAAGAGACACTGTTGTGGTGACTGTTAAAACCCTAATTGCTCTAATAAAGAATGGAATATCATAGTGATGAGAAAGTGCCTTGTTTGTTGTTCACAGGGCTTACCTGAACCAACGTGCAGTTATGTCGATCCGCATGGATCTTGGCACGAATGACATCTGAGGTCCAGTGTGCAAGCCATACGTCAATAGCCACCATAAATGAGTGTTTGAGTAGCTGGGAGAGAAGCAGCAGGGGCAGCAGCAGCAGACCGGCTGAGGTCAGGTATTTCCCACACGAGCGCCACGGGATTGTGGCTCGATGTCTCATCACCTGCGACAGGTTGTCCTCGTCATCACTCTCCACCGACTCCTCTACAGGTACACACAATGATTCCAAATGAGTGGTGCCTCGATTTGAGTTTACCTCATGTTCACTTTGTATCCGAGATGCAATGGCCTGTTCATTTGACACAACCAGTGCTATGGTTTTAGACAGAACAACACAGAAGCATTTGCTGCAAATGATGCAAAACACCATCAACCACCAAATGTTGGTTGATATATTACACAAATGATGAGCAAGCTTGATTAACAATACTGAAACTATTTGGCCATCTAAGCAGCTTTTTCTTTGACAGCTAAAATATTCTGTAGCCATTTTTGGAGAAAACACACAATTTTCCTACCTATTCTTCATATGGCATCAAATATGCTAAGTACGTACTGTAGGTACAATAATTTCCAGAATTATAGGCACCTTTTATACAATACAAACAAAACGGCTAATTAAGACTGTCCTAAATGCTTATCGGCTTGAATGTTCAAAATGATAAACAAACTCATAACACATTCATTAAAATTATTATTATTCTAAAAAGAAACACATTATTCGTTTTTTCCCCTCACATTTACCAAGGGTGCCAATATTTCTGCGGGTCACTGTACTCAGCTTTGGGCTCAATACTACAGTCTTATTCCTACATGCAGCTTAAAGTTGCATTGACATGGCCAAGAATGGACAGAGCTTGACAGAGTAAGAGATAAACAAGGCCTTTGGGAGGTCTATGTGTCTAGAGCTGTCAGGTTGTTTATGTAGAACAAAGAATGAGTAGAGAGAGAGAAAGAGAGACAGAGAGAGGGCATATGAAAGACTTAAGAGAATGTTATGTTATGGTAGAGAATACCCTATACAAGAAACAGCATTTCCAAATTACCACATAGACTCTGAGCCATTGATTCAAATAATTTAAGGCAACTATGCCATACTTTAGACACTGAAATGAAGTGAAAATGTGTTTGTAATATTCCAATATCCATTTTTTATTATTTTTTAATGGTTCAAGTGTTACAGTAAGTTATCAGGTTTAGGGCACAATTAATTTTCCCATGTACAAAAGATTTAAGACCTGATTTACACCTGTTCACTTCATGTAAATAATGTCTAGATTGTACCGTGGTAAGATTTTAGACACATACAATTACACTTGCTAGTCAAATGCTGATCCAGTTAGTCATGTTAAAAATATGATTGGTGTGTGGAATGGAATATGTTAATTCACTCATTGAGCTGCAAATAATTTTGGGGTTTTGGTGGTACTGGGAGAGGTTTGGTTGCATGTGTTTACACTGCTATAACCTGACTCAAATACAAATATAATCCTAATATTCAAGGTGTTGGAAAAAAACTAGATGTAAACACGGTCTTCAATATCTTCAATAAATTAAATGATAATTTAAAAGCTACACTGTGTTTTTCCTTAAATTGTCTTTATCTTACTTTTAAAATAATGGCATGATCTATAATAATTAACATATCCAATAAATAAGAAACTGTTTCAATACAGTTAAAGGAAAGTCAAGCGAAAGTCAGTCTAAAGATAATTGTACGAAAGTCAAACTTCTGCTATTCATAATGTTTGATGCGTATATCTGCATTGACTATAACTATAGAGTGATCACCTAAGGAAAAAATCTGTGGTGTTTCCCCTTTTTTCTATGTAATGTTGATGCATAAAGCAGGTGGTCTTACCCAGGCTAAAAGTGCTAAGCTCCTCCACCCACTCTCTATTCTATATTTATAACAGAGCCTCATGCGGTCATTTTAAGTACATGGACAAGTGTGCACCAGGAGGAGGAGCTGGGAGGAGAAATGAGCAGTAGATTACAGAACGAGAGATCTAGAAAAAGAGAGTTAAAAAGCATGAGACACAACACAAAGGAAGCTTGCATTTAACACTCATGCTGGCAGTATCCTCAAAAGGCAAAGAAGAGCAGCAGTAATCCTACATAAATGGAGGCATGCAGCCAAGGGCAGAGGCAGGTCACACAGCACCAGAAGGCAAAAGCAGAGCGGAGAAACCATGCACAAAAACCCACACCTGCTTCAGGAGTGAGTACAGTCCCCATTTCTGCAGCAACAGAGTCCACACAGGGCACCCACATTCATCAGACAGAGACAAAAAACACAGCCTGATAACACTCCACAAGGACATCCCACACGACAACATCACATAAGAGGACACATTCAAAAGCTGCCTGGCAGGTACTGAAGAGGTCACTTAGACATCTAGTACAGTGTTGAACAACGTGAATTAACAGTAGCGTGTCTGCGTCATTGTTTTGGGGTGAATTACAACAACCAGATGTCGATTTATACAACAGTTGTGTTTGAGGGGGTGGGTTATCCTTTTCGTGCACAATGGCTTTAAAGATGTACATAATTTATTTGCTAGTTTTATAGGACTTAAAACTGACATTATTTAGATTTTATAGTCACAGTTTATTAGACAAACTATAGCAACTATAAAACAAAAAACACTCGCCAGGCAAGTGTCATGTCTCATAATTAAATTGCATTTTAACTTGTTAACAGATATGTTACTTGTGTTTAAAATACAAAATTACAGCAGCTGGACAATACAGATACAGATTTTTGTATATACACACTGAAAATGAATTTGAGATACCAGGCAGCACTTATATATAGAACTGTGACCTTTAAAATGCCACAGCATGTTTATTAATTAAAAAGAAGCATACTACTGTGCTTATTTCTGAATGCACCGCAGTAGTCCTTCAGATAAGTGTGTACACCCATTATTTAGTTAACCCAAGTGAAAACAAGAAATTAAGCAGGAATTATGTTGCTATTTGGCCATTTTTTATTTAAAATACATAAAGGTTTCAGAATATGCTTTTCAATGTGGCAAAAAAGCACTTAAGAGGGCGCTTAATACTTAATAAAAAATGCTTAAAAGTAAGACGATTGGAACATGGATGTAGCAACAATGCAGAAAAAGACTTTTAGACACTTCATTTGGCACAATGAGAGCACTAGAGAGTGCTATAGCTGTAATGACTGCCAAATGTTTGTTAGCAGCCAAGTAGCTGCCAACCCTGGTCTAGAAGAGGGCCACACTGATCACTGTATTCTCAGAGGACAGAAACACAACACTGAGGACAGGACAACTGGCAGAGGCTCAGAAGGACAAGTACGGTATGCACAGGTCAGCCTAGCATAAGCAGTTATGCACAGAATAAGTCTCAAACATGAGAACATAAAAGCACATCAATGTTTCAGACCAAATGAGCTAAATGTGTATTACTGCAAAAAAAAAGCTGCAGCTCTCTTATATAACAGCAGCATAATTCCAAACCACAAAGAAAATCTTGAGACTTTACTAGTGAAACAGGTATAAGTAAAATAGTATAAATATGGTATGTTTCCTCTTACCCTCCTCCTCTTCCTCAGTCTTCAGTGCCTCCCTGGAGTACATGGCTCTCCTTAAGTTCTTTCTCTCCAGTACTGTCATGCTTTCTGCAACAGTCTCCTACAACACAAGCCCACAGGCAGACTTATTTATGAATGAAAAAAGGCATTAAAGTGCAAACTCATCATCAAAACTGATGTATTTGGTGTGTATATCTTTTTGCACACATAAATAAGAAAATAACACAAACATATTCCTCAGGACATCTTTTTGTATTGTTTATGTTTTTTTAAATTGTATTTAAATGATTTTACTGCATTTACTGAAGACTGAGGAAGAGGATGAAAGGAAACATACCATATTTACACTATTTTACTTAGACCTAATTTTCCTCTTCCCCTCCTTCACTCCTCTATCTTATTATTTCCCTTCGACCTCCTTTAAGCCCTATCTAAAGATGTTTTTACCTTTTAACTTCTATTACTTTTGTACTTGACTATTGTACGTTGCTTTGGACAAAAACGTCTGCCAAATGTAATATAATGTAATGTAACGTAATTTAAATTATATCAATGTTTATTAGTGTGTTTTCTAATTCTATATGGTCTTTTGGCTAGAAACATAATTGTTATTGCATTACCTTTAAATAAATGTATGTAATCTTATGCTCCCTTGTCTAGTTTCAAACCCATTTTCAAATGCTCTCATTCACTTATGCTCTCCATCTGCCCTCAGGGGAATCACTGACTCTATCTTAAGGGCTGTTCTATTACTTACTAGCTGAAGTGAAGTTGATTATACTAGCTCTTAGTGGGGTAAGGGATCAAGTGGGCCTGAGTGTTGAATTTTGAAACAGAACCTGCTCAGAAATCATTGTAATTTATGTGTTAACACTGTTTAAAATTATAAAAGGATGAAAAAATGCAGAACAAAAATCATTTAAGATGCTTTATGCTTTATTTTTTTAAAATATAGCCATTCCCTTGGGTTGAGAGTGGCCGTTATAACAAAACACCCACAGTATGTGGATATACTGACTGAACAGAACAGGTTCAATTAAGTGTAAATAACTGAAAATCTCAGGTCTAATCTATCTAAGGTAAAGCAATACCATGTAGTTTTGTGATTTAGGGCAGTGCAGTTGCTCCCCCTGTAGGTCGTACCTTCTCAAACTCCTGGTCTTGGCGATTCATGAGGATTTTCCACTGCTCAAACAGTTCCGGCTGAGAATTCTGGATGTCTTTCAGCGTGCCCTCAGTCTGAATCGTCCCATCCTTCATCGCAATGATCTGCAGGCAGTCGAAACAGAAATCAAGCCCATTAGCACACCCCTTCACTTTCAGTAGGACAGTCCTAACATTCCATATATAAGAATAGATTGATGGCATCTCACAGGGAAAGAAGGGCATGCAATTGATGAAGATGTTGGCTATAAAACAGAGGGGGAGCCTGCTGTGTCAAATTAAGAGCTGAGTAATAGGCATCACCATTGGGAGATAAACAACACTCTCCTGCACAAAGGCCATCCATCAGTGGACAGCAGGAGGGAGATGAGCATGTGAGCAGGCCATTTATTGTGTCAGTCACTGCATTATACTGTCAGTCTATCATTAACAATACAAAGGCAATGACTGTTTGTATCTGTGTGTTTGGTTTTGTACCCAGTCTGCATGAGGAAGGTATTGCAGTTTGTGTGTGACCAGCACCACGGTTCTCTTCTCCTCTCGGAGCAGTTTCAGAATACCCTCCTGCATCAAATGGTCACTCAGGTGGATATCCAGCGCAGAGAATGGATCATCCTGCCAAAAAATCACATAGTCCAAATAGTGCATACCAAAACATAACCAAGAGTTCTCGAACATCTGGTATAAAAACCGTCAGGAACTGAAGCAAAAATTATATATATATAATGATTATAATATATATATATTATATATATATATAATGATATAATGAAAAATGATTTCATATAAAAGGAGTGACAATTATTAATAAATACTACAGTGAGTAAAACATTCAATAATATAAGACTGAACTGCTAATTCGAGTTTTGAAAATCAGTTTAAAAGAGCAAACAAATACAAGTGTAAGCAGCTTGGAAATAGAAGTGGCACAATTAATGCCCAGTGATGTGTGTGTTTGTGTGTGTGTGTGCGCGTGCATGCATGTATGAGTGAACCGTCTTCACAAAAAAATTTACAGACTTACAAGGAAAACCACATTAGTGGTTTGGTAGAGAGCACGGGCCACGCTGATACGCTGTTTCTGGCCTCCTGAGAGGATAATCCCCTTTAGAAAGAGAGAAGAGAGCTCATCAGTACGGCTATCATACTGTGAAACATAGCTTATTGACTGGGGCAGAGAGTTCAAGATACTGAGGGAGAGCAAAAGTAAAAGAGAGATGAAGAGAGAGTTAGAGACAGAGAGAGATAGAGAGAGAGAGAGAAAGAGAGAGTTCATGTGTACTGTCCTCTCTAACCTCCTGATAGTAGTTAATTTCACTAGATTTGAACTTTAATGCTTTGTTTTGGTAGTATATGGTCGCACAGCGGAAGAGATAATGGCATAGTTAAGTAAATATACCATGGGTTAACTGTGTTGGTTCTGCTCTGTGCAAATCTTTACACAAGCTGAAAGGTCTGTGCCATTATTACTCAAGCATTCTCTAAGAGGGTTTCTGCACATAACATGTCTTCAGACAGAGATAACCAAACTGAGAGAGAGGGACAGAGAGAGGGAACGAGAAGGAAAGAGTGAATCAGTAAGATAAAATCAGAACAGGGAGGTATTTAAATAACTGGACATTGATGCAATTTTAGTTTAGATCTAAAATTGCAGAAAATATCAAATTAGAAGGTTTAATTTTAGATTATGCACATGGTAAAATATTTAGGAAAAATAGTGTGTGAATCTGGCAGTGATGGCTCAGTGTTAAGAGCACTGGATTGTGGGCAGAAAGGCCCTTCACCCACACTCCTTCCTGGGCACCGCAGTGATGGCTGTCCACCACTTCAGGCGTGTATCCACACAATATAATTGTGTGTGCTCTCACTAGTGTGTATGTGTGTGTTTACTGCATAAATAAATCAAAGAGAGAGATATGATCTGTATCCCTAACATGTATGGTAAATATGGTGGTCATGGTGTGGCTATAAATTATATTAGAGGTGATCTCTTGTTACCTGTAATAAAATCATAAACAATTAATAGTAGACTGACCCTTTCTCCAATCTCTGTCTGGTCCCCCTGTGGTAGGATGTCAATGTCTGGTTGCAGGGAGCATGCCTCAATCACAGTCTTATACCTGCAGACAGTCAAGATACACATATCATGCTTCTCATTCAGACTAAATATTTACTTAGGATAAAGAACACCTTAGGTGTGAAAATGTATATTATGCTGATTTGTATGAACTCTATAAGCTTTCTAATTCAGTATTTCTGATTTCAGAAATATGCAAAGCCCCTTTTTGGTAGGACAATCAGAAGGCGATTTATATCACAATCATACAATAATTAATAGATAGTTTCTACTGTGTCTTTTGCATAACAACTTAATAAGCTATCATTTCACAACCTCACCGTTTTTGTAACACATTGATATCTGACTCTAACAAAAGACTGATTTGTCAGATGTTGTGGGTGATCAGGCCTTTATATCAGACAGAGAGAAAGAACATAAAAGGAGAAATGTAAGGCAAGGGAAAGATAAACACTAACCCTTTATGCCTACTCTCACCACAGCAACCATGGGCCGGAAGCTGCTTAATGTCTTCTGAAAGACAGTCCATTAAGCATGTGGTCTTGCTACAGTGCCACAATAAAAGTGGATGAGTCTCTCACAGTAGCCATTTGGAGGACTGATAAAAGACAATCTTGGTAACAGTGGGCACAGGAGGGAAAATAGGCAGCATATGGTGAATTATTTCAGTTCTTTTTTGAAAGAAAGCGGGCAGCTGGAGTCCACGGAGAAGACATGCAGGTATCATCGAAAGCCCATCCAAACAAGCTAATGATGTCACTACAACACTAAGTGTTTTCTGAAAAATGCTGGTAATCACTGGATGATTCTGACACACAGCTAGAAACCTCCGGAGGGAAACACACATCAAGTTTCTGGCAGATAAACTGGAAACAGTACAAAATGCATTTGGAGGGGCCACCAATGGGAACCCATTCACTTCTTTTAAAAATGGGATGAATGGAAACTGTCAGGCCTCACCTTTGTTTGATTAGGGGCATCTCAAAAGTGATGTTTTCCACCACAGAGGCATTGAGCAGCCATGGCTTCTGAGAAGCATATGCTACAGCTCCTCTCTTTCTGTGAGAAGAGAGAAATAAATCTTGTGTACTTGGTTATGATAATCCTGCAAATGTATTTGTTTTCTATTTTTCTTTTAAATATTGTATTCTTATTGCCTGATTTTTTTAATGCCACAATGTTTTAATGCATTGGTAAACCAGGGTTATTACACCCTATAATTTATAATTTAGTACAGCAACAAATAAAAACATTTTTAGCAACAGGAAGGAATAAAATGAATAGAAGCCTTAAGGAGTTACAACACAGACACAATATTGGCAGGAAAATCGTACAGCAAGGAATACACCAAAATGCTGTGCTGATGATATAAATAGAAGGATATAAATTACACCCCATCTAAACATGGAAGCTGGTGATGGGTCTTAAGTGTTCACATTTGATTGTGTTTATGTGGGTGAGAGTCTATGTATGCATACCTGATTTCATCATCACCGGCTGCATCTGGGCTGAAAAAAAAGGAGTGTACACACACACATAAACACACACAAACAAACATTTTACTGAATGATTCATCAACCTGGCTAAGATAAGGGAAGTCTGTAGAATTCTGGAACTCAACTGAAATCTAAATTTTTTTCTAGCAGGAGCTTTGTTGCGATTCCTGAGGTCAGGGGAAAGGGCTGAATGGGGTTTATGAACTATGTTAAAGTTAAAGCAACAACATATAGCATATACCATTCCAGTTCAGAAGGTTGCATAATGTAACTTTGGTGAAACATGAAAAAACTGCAAAACCATGGTCATATTTGTAAAAAGCTTCCGGTATTTATGTTCTACCACATCCATTAAAATTAATCTTTTACTGCAGATAGGGATTCTTTATCTCTCAGTTTGTGCATGTTTGTAGCTGTGATTTCTAACAGCAGTGGGGAGAAAATTAATTACACTCTACCAACTGTAGGGGGAACCTAAAGGCATTCGTCTAGTATACCAGCATTTGTTTTATTTTTTCACCAGTGAGAAGGTTCTCCATCTCTTGAGCCAGAAATTTGTACTACAGTATTACTTAAAATGGAACACTAATGTTGCATGATAAAAAAAATGATTAATTTGCTCTACAGAGACATAATGTAGAAAGACAAGCAACAAAGTCTCCCACAAAGCGCAGTTATTTAAGGGCAATAATATCTTATACTTATTTAAACCTTAAATTGCAAATTCTTTATGCTTCTCCTTCTTCTACTGAAGGGTAAAAATACTCTTTTATAACCACAAAGTCCAGGAATTTCCCTGGCTCTTCCCCTTTCTCGACATATGTCAGTGTGCTCGCAATAAATTTAAACAGTTAATCACAATTTAAATCCTTCACACTCCGTTTCTCCGCATTTCGGATGCATTTTAACTTTTTTTTTATCATTAACTTTTAAACCTCTACTTTCATAAACCTTGTTATAAACATTATGAAGAAGAATAATGTAGATAGTCTAGCAAACCAAATGCCAAAGAGGTCAGTCCTGGTTCTTTCTTTTTTTTTTCTGACATATGCTGGCACTGTATTCAAATAGTGTTAAATGCTCCACACCACATTTTTTAGCATTCACTCCAAAGTGAAACGTATTTCTCTGTACAAATACAGAATATGATATGATGCAAAATGTCCATTAAGTGTTCTTAGTTTGAAGCTCTACAGCTTCAAGCTTACAAGGCAGACAACTGTAACAAGAGCTGTCTGTCCTTGGCTGCCACTCAACCTTCACGTAAGACAGGACGCACACACACACTCACATACACACCTACACACACCCACACAAGGTAAATGTGAGAGGCAGAGGACACAAGCACTGTGAGAAACAGTGTCAGGTTGAGGTCGTAAAGGTCATAATAAATGGCCAAGAATGAAGCTTTTAAGAGTCAACATTTTGTAAAGTGGCTCTTTGATGGTGTCTGATGATGTTTAACGGCATTTTGCACTGTCTGATGTAGTCATACAGAGCACCTCATATCATAAATAAAACATAGTGTGAAAAGGGCAAAAATAAAAGGGTGCAATATACAATTTAGCTCCAATCAGGGAAAACAACCAGCCAAGATCTCCAAAATATACACTATTGCACATAGACTTTATGTACAATGAGAGGAGTATAAAGAGGAGAATAGGGTGAAAATTACTTTGTAGTCTGCGGTGAGCCTGGCTGCTGGACATGCAGGGTTATTGGGGATTGGTTAAGGGCTTAGACTGGTTATTACAGAACCCACCATAGGGAAAAGGTGCTAGGGTGCACACATAATGCTGTCTACATGCAAGCACTTTTACCGGTATGCAAAAATAAACATATCTGTTCACCAAGCTATAAACATGCTGCACAAAAAATAAATATATCAGATGTAATTAAAGCCAGAAATATACTTGCTGTTTGGCCATGCATTCACATAGACAATAAGCTCCTTGGTGAACGTAACAAATATTGGCCTATATGTTACATGTGTTAATGGAGGCTTCCACTAGAGGGCAGGGGTCTGATGACGGCTGGAAAAATACCCCACTGGCTCTGTCCCCATTACGTTTATGCCAGTCGTGGACATAGCAGTTTCAGATTTATTTCTATTTTTTTTGCACGTTTCCACGTTGACTTTCAAAACAATGCTGAACTCTCGTCAGTTCTTATAACAATCACATTTGTCACTGTAGAGCGAAAAGGATACGTCATTACAGCTTCACCTCAAAATGTTTCGCCATTCAGGAGCTGTTGAGCAGCTGCATTGCCCCTAGTGAGTTTTGTTAATTTCTGAAAGACATGCACAACCAATGCTCTAAATAGACGCAGGATACACAAGGCAGCAATGTTTTGTGCATGTCCTTCAGAAATGAATGCAACACCTACACAATCAGGAGAAGCTTTTTGATGTGTCTTTGTTGCTGCACAGCGGCATTTATGCTTGTCAGAACAGCTGGTGAGAGATCAGCTTAGTTTTAAATCGATGTGGAAATTAAAATGGAAACAAATGCAAAAGTATTACGTCCATGACCGACAGAAAATGCTGTGTAAATGGAGTGGAGGTGGAGCCAATGCCATTTTTGTCTAACAATTAAATAAAAGTCAAATAACACAAGTATGCCCTCTAGTGGAATCCTCCAGTACCAGTAACACGCATAGCAAATAAGTATGCAAACACTTATGTTCAAAACGCAGTCGGTAATCTAGGCAAATGCATGGTCAAACAGCAAGTATAGCTCTAGCCTTACGGTATGTGTCCACTGTCCCTTTTCTTTAACGCATGTCGCCGTGCAGGATCTCTCGGCTCGCGTGTGGGCATGTCAGTGGCGTTTTTATATTTAAAGGAAGCAACAGATATAGTCAATCATAAGTTTAATACTTACATTTTTTAGTAAACTTCACTGTAACCTATTGTTCTATAAATCAATATTCCACCATTTTCAGCTTCTTCTCTGTGGTTAAAAGGCGGCTGTTCTGTGTGTGTGAGGCTCGTGTGTGTGTGAAGTCGAAGGCTACTAGTCCCTGATTAGGCTTAAGTGCCAGTGGACACGTACCGTTAGTTATTGCAGGACAACTTAAAGATACAGACTGAATGAAGCAGTACCACTGTTAATCATAGGGCAGTGTAGCCCTGATTTCTGTCATATGAACATGAATTAGAAGCTCTGGCAGAAAAGGAACTCACTTGCACCACTGCCTTTTTTTTTTTTTAATAATCAATCACCTTGTTTGTTGTTAAAAGGCATTTTGTTTCTGAACTGCCCTCTAGTGTATGTATTGCTTAATGTTCATGCAACAAGTGTCTGTGCCATAGTTTTGTAACGTATTTTTGCACTTGCATTTTGATAATCAAAATATATATGTCATGTAGCAAGGGCAAAAAATGTACCTTTCATCTCCTGGTGAATCCAGCTTTGGATTACTGCAGAAAATAAACAAAAGAATTGTATTATTTTTTTTTTTGTTTTCAGTTTTTAGTAACTGATGAAAGGCATTCTGCAGTTTAGAACCAGATACTAAGACTGTGTCATGAATTTACTGCACATGTAATGCAAAAATAAAGGTAAAATAAACCTTTATAATAATTAATCTGATTGTCCTATATTTAAGTTAGGTATAGATGTAAGAAAATACGAGCGGTGAAAATGTAAAAAAAATCACAAAAGTTAAGGCACTCCAGTGCACTGTATAATAAAATGCCAAGGCAACTGCTGAAGAATTATTGTCTTAATCTGTCGCTTTCCACAGAAAGAATGTGCATAAAATAGACATCTTTTAAGATTTGTTTGTTGTGTACTTGCCATTAGCATGTGACTATTGAGGAGGAGAATAAAGTGAGGGGAAAGAAAGCACAGAACTTTTGGGCTGTAGTTTGTGATCTCTGATATGTGGAGACAGTAAGAAAAAACAGCAAAGTTAAAAAGGGTGGGACAGAGTGCAAAGACTTTTAGTGAAAACAAGAGGATTTTAGATTAGAAGTTCCCCCTCGCAAATTTGTGTTATTTCATAACACAGTGGGACATAACCATAGTGGCACATTGTGCTTGGAATCAGAGGATTCCAACTAATAGTGTAATTTGACAACTGTGGAAAAAAAATATTATATTGTTTAAAACTGTCTAAAAATATATATGTATTCTTTTTAGTTTTTAGTAACTAAAAGGTGACTGGTCGTTGTTTTTAAAGACATACAATCCTTCCTTGTCCCCTGTCTTGAAATTATTGAAAATCGAGTTCGAGTGAGGTCTGACAGTGGGTGACAAGGAATGGAACACTCCAATTTTAAAGTTTTGCAGGTATTTAAAATTTCTCGATCCACAGAAGGCATTACCACCAACTGTGAACAGCACAGTTCAGGTTAATAACTGTAACCAGTGGCATCTGACTAGAGTTGTCTGTGCAAACAGACAAACAACTCACATCCACGTTCAATGCAGTCCCCCACACAAATCCTGCTTGTCAATGCAGCATTTGTAATTTTCCATGAGACACAGCAAAAGTCACGGGACACAAGGCTATTTTCCGTCTCATGACATATGGCATATCATTGTTCACCAAAGTGAAATAAACTTTTCTGCTAATGGACTTTGTTAATGTTTTGGTAACAAAACATGATTAACATGAATTACTGCTGTGTTTGTGCTTTTATTCCTGGCAACAGACCATACTACCATAGCCCCTAGACTCAAAATCATCAAATTGAAGTGAATGGCATATTAATCATTTTAAATGGGGAATTTTGCCAAAAAGGCACTGATTTTGTGCGCCGGCAATCGTGATAGTTTGTAAACATGGCTTAACTCAATTATCAGTGAAACACATCATTAAATTTCTAAATGATGACTTTATGCTTTCATCTTCATAGCTATTTCAGTAAAGGACCGGTAATGACACAGGGCAACAAGAACAATCTGACACAGTTAAAAGTCCACATAGTAATTTTCTGATAAAGTATGGAGATAGACAATGAAAGCTTTCCTGCTACAACTCCTGATAAAACTCTCTCAACATTAGCCAGCATTGCTTCTCTGTCCTTTGCAACCATCTAAAGACCATTTCCCTCTAAAATAAGAAAACACACCCAACAAACCCTGCACACATGGTCACGTAAAAAGCATACAAACATTTCGGGGCAGTTCCCAACACCAAGATAACATCCCACCTTAGATAAAGAGGCTATTTGAATAAAGCCTCTGCTCTAAAAGTATTTTTAGAAAACAGGAATTGCCGATACTGATAGTCTGTCCTTGGCCTTTATTGCAGTAGCAGCTATTATTAACACAAACAAATTTTCAAAGTAAGAAAAACCTTTAAAAATCTATGCCTTGCATGCACAGACCAAATACAAACCAACTGTTCAGACCTAAAAATCATCTGAATCAATAAAGATGCTTACAAAAGAAGGCACAAACCATCTTTAATTGCATCACTCTGATCAATGATCAACTGAAGGTCTAATTACATTTCTGTGACAGTAAGGAAATCAGCAGTCTTTACTATGTAGCCCCACAATCAATTAATTGACTGCTTCTCCAAACATTTTATTTATTTAATTACAGCTCTCCTGTGTCTTCTAATCCACTGGAAAAAGATGGCAGAAGTAACAGAATTACAGAACCACCAAATGTGCAAGTGGATATCTGACCCACAACCGAGGCCTTGCTACTATTTAAGTTATGGTCACACGCATCAGAACAAAACTTCAATACACTTAGTCACAGTTTGTTACAACAGAGATGTTTGCTAGCTATAAGGTTTACTGTGGGACTTTATGGGACTTAATGGGATATTATAAATTACATTATCTTATTATTCATGGAAAAGGTGCTGTAGTGCAGGAAGACAGTCTATTGGTCAGTTGCCTTTTGTCAGTCCAAGAAACCAGGCAGGGATCATATTTTTTAGAGCCAATCAATTTTGCCCAACCATTTTGTGAGGTGTTGTGCCATCCTTCCACCACAGCAACATATCAGCTGAAAGTGAGCTTGGCACAGAAGCGCACCAGTGCTTTTATTTGACACACAAGGGTAAACGTGGAACTATCTGCCCTATGTCGCCTTGTATATCACGCCTTAATGAGGTTTTCTGGCAGCAAAGCACATCCTCTGTAACATAATTACACACAAACAGTCTCAGTGACACAGCACACAAACAAACACACACACTTACTTGATTGAATTGGATGTACCCTTAGAGAACAAATAAACAGCCTGTATAGAGGAACTGCTTACTGTTTTTATTAATGTTTTACTTCTCTAGTTCAGTGAGGGATGATGGCTACAGAATTGATTTATTTTTTGACAGAAAATATGTAACACATACTGACAGAATTTGTGTGTATTTAGTATTTTGAAAAGGTCATTGTCGGAAACTTGTTCATTCATATTTTTTTCCAAAATCAAAGGTATTTCAATCTAAATTTACTGTCTAATAAAGACATTTAACTGGATTTTGGAGCACTGCTGTGAGGACCTGATTCAGCAAAAAGGGCATTATAGAGGTCAGGATGTTGGATGATTATCACCTCATCCCCAACTTCCCAACTCAAAGTAGATGTGGCACCATAATTCCAGAGAACTCATTAGGACACAATCCTACACAGCCTCTACAAAGATGCAATGAATGAATGTACAGACTTTTGCAAACACTATACTCAAAGCACTGTTTCTCAGGCTACACATAAAATTACTCTCTTTATTCGTCTACTGACAGATTGCTCTGCTATACAGACCCTTCCATCTAGCTCAGCTTTTCAATTACCAGTGATTTCCATTTTACATTTATAGTAGCTTCCATTACCATCCATGCCAAGCTTCACTCAAATTGACTGCTAAACCCATCGTAAAGACAAATGGTGGACAGTCACTCCCATCTAACTACAAAACCTTTTAATTAGCTCTAAATGTGTTTCATTGAAATGGGGAGGGTACTGCATAGCTACCTGTTCCATGTGACACTGCCAGATATCCTCTGCATCTCTCCCAATGCAGCCAGTAACAGAGAAGACTTTCCACAGCCCACTTGACCCACTATCATAGTCAGCTGACCTGGTAGAAAACACACCAACAAATGCACATGCATATGTACATGTGCACACAAAAGCACACACATACACAAACACAAACGTGTATGATTAGGGAAGGTGAACTAATCACTTCATCACCCTAGCTTTAAATATCCTCTTTAATATACTGTACTCTGATTAATTCTATGTAAGTTTCTATGGCAATTTCATTAATATATATATATATATATATATATATATATATATATATATATATATATATATATATATATATATATATATATATATATATATAAGTAATAGTAAATTCAGTTTAAAGCATAAGATGTGTATTTTCTTTAGATATATCATGGCATTAAAAGAAAAAAATAACTAGCCAAGAATTTTAATTTCTCATGATGAACATTTAGGACCATTCTCACACATTTTAAAATTATTAGAGAAAAAATTTATATTGCATAATGCATATTTTAGCATTAGATGCCATATACATTTTATTTATAATAATGTGTATTCCTGATTTTATATATTTTAAACTGTATTAAAAAAATCCACAACAAACATTCAATACTCATCTTCCAATGATCATTAACAGTGATTTGTTTGTAACTGTAAAATCAAACTTTACATGATAATAACCAATAATTGGCACTTATACTATACTGTGACCGTCCATCTTGCAAAGTCTGAAAACTCACCAAATGGAACTTTTATGTCCACATTTGCAAGAGTGGGCGCACCTTCCGTCCAGCTGAAATATCCACCAGTAATCTGTCAAAATTGAGAGACAAAACATATAAAATATTTTTTTTCTGTAAAACCCTCTTCTACTGAATATGAAGAAGGGACTCTAACCAGTTCCTCAGGGTCTTACCTTGATGCAGCTTTCATCATCATCCACTGCTGCTGCTTCTGTGGTCTGTTCACTCTGTAGCCCATAGTTATTCCAGTCCTCTCGGGCTGGATGCTTGCGGTTCACAACCTTCAGTGGCTACAAGCACAGACACATAATTTAGGGACACTGGGAGCTACTTTAAGTAGATCTTTGCCTTGGGTTACAGTGGTAGAATAACAGTCAAGGAGAGATTCAATGAAAAGAGGGCATCCCTACCAGTGCCTGGTAATTGCTGTGGTTGGTGGAGCTTGATGGAATTGTTGCCTTGGGTTCCTGTTCCTCTCCAATCTCATCACCGGCAAAGAATTCGCTCAGCTTCTGCACACTAACACACAAAGTTCCTGTAAGGTTTATTATGGTGCCATACATTGCTATCCATATATCAAAAGCATCTGGAAGCAATAAAGCATATCATAAAACATAACATATAATAAAACATATAATTACATGTCAAATGCATTTGCTTTGTATTTGTCCACAAAATACATACAGAGTTACAATATGGCCCTAATCATATCCACTAGTTTTTCACATTTAAAGCCGTAGTGTGATATATTATGTGGAATACAAAATAAAAACTGTTCAATGCAAGATATGCTATTTAACACGTTTTAATCACCTAAAATTGGTAACTTTCACACTTTTGGCCTAAAGTGTAAGCCAATTAGATCATAGTCGTATTCACTCATTGATGCATAACACGATGTGCCCTCATACTAATGATTTTTTTATTTATCATAGCTAGAACTTCCAACTGGCAGCCCCTCCTTCTGTATAACTATAGAACTCCTGACTCATCAGCATAAATGAAGCATGAAGGGGAGGACCATGGAGGGAAATTATACACAGGGGACACTGAATAGAAAGCAATCTATTAGAGTGACTAGAGTCTTTTTTAAAGAAAGTCACAGGGTTTACATTTAAACCTGACACTGTCATGCTGTAAAACCTGAAATGTGGCCAACAGGTGACAGTGTTATATAATGTAAGTTATATGTAAGTATATGTAAGTTTCAATCCCATTTTAGTACCATCAATATCCATCTCCAGTCTGATACAGTGTCAGTGGTGCCCACTCCTAGGAGAGATACGCAGTTCTTTTGTCTTTCACCTACCAGCTACAACTTACTATAAATATAGCCTTCACCTTCTAAACTCATTCCACATCATTGATTTTATGAGACGCCACAGGAGGTTTCCATTTCCCCATACAGAAGGGGCCTCTAGTAAAGTGTAGTGCAATGTGTGCACAGCACTCAAACATACTGTAGTATAAGTCTAAATGAATAATCAGAATAGTAAAACAGAGAAATGGCATGATCAATCACAGTACATATGACCTACATTGTAACTTAGTTGACCGTAAATCCTGTACCTGTGGTTTAACAGCCCCTGGTTTCAACCAGTCCTGTAGTATTAATATTAGACCAGAAACAGTATCTTTTATTTGAAACTGCAATGTACATAATTGAGGTCATGTTATTACTTTTTTTTATAAAACATTTGTGAGAATTCAAGTAAAACACATTTCTAACAAACGGTTTTGCCTCAGAAACAGGGATATAAATACTGTCTGTTCAACTGCATATAGTAGGTAATAGTAATGTGTGGCTAACCTGACAAGTGCTTTGACTGTGGAGCGAACTACACTGGACAGCAGAAAGAGAGGTGTGACCAAAATGTGGAAAAGGGAGAGTGAAGCGAATGCCACAGCTGGAGACAGGTCAGCATCTTCCGACAGATGTACATGGACAACAAACGTCTGGAATACACCCACACACACACATAAAGAAAGCACACAAGACAGCAAAGTTATTTGTATTAGCAGTGCTGCAACTGTTGTGACTATTTAAAGAGTAAAAGCAGTTTAGTCCATGACCCTCTCTAATGACACTGCACAATCCATAAATAGTTGTACTCACAGTAAGAACTGCAGCAATTGGAATCGCAGCATTCATAAAAACTGGGAGAGATACGTATAAAAATAAATGTGTATTAGTAAAGTGATAGGACATTACTTCCAGCTCAACTTAGACAAAGATTTATTTTTTGCAGAGTATAAAAAAGGGTTTCTCACTGGAGACAGACGTGTAAAGGGCAAAGGCCTTCAGACTTGTGAGCTCCTTCCCTCTGGTTTCCTCCACACTGGAACAGAAGATGTGCTCCCAGGCATAAAGCTTTAGCAGCTTGATACCTCGCAAAAGCTCATTGGTTTTTTTTAACCGCTCACTGGAGTATTCCTAAGGAACAGAATTTAGGTCATATATTTTTTGGGAATGTAATTATTGAAGAAAATCAAGACTGCATAAATAAACAAATAATCTAAACACAAGCAAAGTTCAAATAGTTCCTAGATTTTTGTCATATTTTCACATTTACAGCTCATTTTCATAGCATGCTTACAGCATTTTTGCACAAAACCAGTGCAGCTCCAGAATGGCTTTACAGGAGAACTGAAATGCCTTCTTAACTTTCAAAGGAAAACATTTTATTCCAAGTAATTGTGGAGCAATTCTATTGTTTCAATCATCATTGAATTTGTACATATTTTAAGTGCCAATATGGTTCATTGGGAAAGTTAAGTGAGGCATAAACTCACCAGGGTGCTCTTTTGTGCTTGAGACAATTTGGTCGCCACAAAGTACTGCACAGGGGCCAGGAGGGCAATGACAGTCGCCCCAATCAAGGCACTTATTCCCAGGAGGTAGTAAAGCAAAACCACCCCCAGTATGATCTGAGGAGAGCAAAAGTAGGTTAAGTTCATTTTCAAATCACAGTTTTTTTTGTGGGACATAAAAATATATTTTAATTGACTAATAATTGACTCTTGATGTCACAGATTACCCAGCTATTGTTTTGAAGTATGCAGGCACACCAAAACAGAAGTGTGTTTGTTTTGCCTCTTTCGGTCCCCAAGTGAATAAATGCTGTAGTGACAATGTATAGTAATAAGGACTATGATAAATCTTGCACTTAACATCGGGAGTTACACAAAGGGCCCATTCCCTTCCTCTATACTCTCCTCTCTGAGGCTGTGGCCATTTAGGATCCAATCAGCAACACTTTAACCAAACATGGGGATCTGACACCTAACAGCTAGGTTGCTGTAAAAATACACAACACTCCTACATATATCATTTTATATGAGATAATAGTGTTCAGAAGGTGCCATAGTTTTAAGTGAGAAGAAACATTTTGGTTCAATGAAAAAAAAAACAGTACAATGCATTCTTCACTACACAAAGTCTCTGAATGGAAAAAAAACTGTAACAGACAGCTTGTTCTTGTCATTACACCTGGCCCACATGCCCACACGGTGGATTCTTTAAGTTACTGCGATATTCTGAAGTAGGTCCTGCTGCCTGTTGTGTACAACTGACAGCTAATACAACATTTCAAAATAAAGCTATTATAGAGCACCATGTGCTGGAGGACTCCAGGGGAGGAAATCATTTTGCGCTGCTATAGGTAGAGAATAATATTTTCAAATCTCTGAAACAACCAAGAGCACAAAAGTAAACCTCATGTGAAGCACACTGGATTTCCTCACCAGAATGAAACAGCCAACTGTTACATAAAGTCAATACACTCATCAAATCAAGGTTAATGTAATTGCTTCAGCGGAGGAGATGCTAAGAGGTTTATCCAATTACACTCAAATTAATAGGAACAACTGGAGAACCTCCGTGGAGGAGAAACAGAAACCAAACTAGCAGAAATTGTATTTGATTGCTGAAAGGCCTTCAAGGACAAGGCTATAAATAGCATGTGCTTCTCATATATATGAGACATTTCAGCTCTCTGGAGCCTTAGAAGAAGGTGTGATAGACACTTGACGTAACTGTAAAAGATAAAAGAACATTATAGTACTACATGCTGTGCCAGTATTTACTGTATTCACTGACCTGCCTGAAAAAAAATCTTCTGTCTGGATGGCACAGGCTGTGCTGTTTACTCAAAATGATTCAGTTAATATCATATACAAATATCACAATCACAATTAGCGTCAGCGTGGGGAAAAAAAACAAGTCGCTAGTCCTGCCAGAGCGCTGCTGCTTCACACAAGGTGAACTTAATGGATTTTGTGTGGCTCAGCTAAGTGTGGTTTGCTAAGCTAAGTAGGGTATGCTCTTGCTCCCACTCTCTCTCCCTGTCATTCTCTTGTTTGTGCCTGTGCTGTGGATCTGGGATTGAATATATATAATTTGGACTTGTATGAAGAGCAACGAAGAGCCTCTTTGACAAGTATGAGTACAGTACATGTGCATTGTATTGCTCCTGATACTGATACCAGTATCACCATTCACGCATCTCTAGTAAGAAGTCGTATTCATATTTCACCCAGCGGCTGCTTGACTCATTTATAATGTCTCTGCCTCAAGGGGTGTGCATAAACCTATCAATATATGCATGCATGTCAGACAGATGCAGGTCACAGAGCCAACACTGATGAAAACTTCAATCAGCAGAAGTTATTTTGCAGAATGATAAAGTATGATTAGGGAAGTGTAACATGTAAACAATACCAGTGAGCACAGCTATATTTGTCTGTTACGTAGCAAATGCTGCACTTCTCTGAATCCTTTTAGCAGATCAACTATTTATGCGCATTAAAAAAAATGCAACAAGTTAATAAAATTAAAGAACAAATGTAACCAGCATAAACAGCAGGATTTCAGATCATTTCACTGCAACATTTGAGTAAAGAAGGCTTACCTGTACTGGCATGGCCCACAGATTGGGACACAGAAAGAAGAACCACATTAGCTGGTTGGTGTCTATAGCTACCAGGTTGCAAATCTGGCCCACTGTCATCTCTCCCATAGACAGGTTGGAGGTACACAGACGCATGATCTTATTGTAAATCTTTGTCTGCAAAAGATGAGACCAAAGAAAATTACAGCAAATTCAGTCTCCACAACATTGACCTAAAATGAAGCTGAATAATATTGATTTTCATCACTTTACTGTGTTTGAATCTCTACACAGAAAACATTTTAGCCACACAACAGCCTTTTATAACAAGGCTGATGCAGTCGACTGAGCATGACTTTATGACAAAAGGTGAAATGAACAACAGCATATAAAAATGTTGCTAAACACTGCATGGTTCCTATGTTGAGAAGCTCATATCTACCTGGATTGCTCCTCTCAGGTTGATTCCGGTCTGGATGGCAGCATAGTAGGAGGCCTGTAGAAATGTCCTTTGGAGAAGCAGAGCAAAGAACAGCAGCACAGCCAACACATAGGCATTAGCCAGGAACTCCTGCGAGGAGATGAAATAGATCCCCAACAACTGGGCCTGAAATAAAAATAAAACTCCAGGTGAGCACAGCCTCAGTGTTTGGAAGCTTTCTGCATTTCAAGGTCAATCTGTCTGGAACACGATGGAGAAGTCTTTCACACTCTGATTCAGTAAATTGAACATTGAACAAGTAGCTATCTTTACTTGAAACATAATCCAGTATGTTGTCTAATTGGGGAACTCTTATTATGCAGACATAACTAAGAGTACATATATGTTCACACTTCTGATCTATCTTAAAGGAAACATTCACTATATTTTTATCTTCTCAATACTTATTGGACGATTTTCATTCACCTACATTTTTATATAAACTGCTTAAGTAATCTGTTACTTAAAACTAATTCAAAACAACACCACCCCTCAATTAACTATTGCATTGTGTGCCATGATAACCATTTTGTATAAATAATATACTGTCAGATTAATGAGATAAAAAATTATTGTCATTTAAAAAACCAACCTCCAAAGCAGACTAAAACACTACTGTAAATCTGTTGCCTGCCATGTTCCAATACATGAAAATAATCTTTTTTGCAAGACAGCTACTAGTAAAGAAAATAAAAAATCTGCATGTATTAACATTAAAGTATTATCACATCTAGTTTGTAAAAAGAACACATTTTAAAGTGATTTTTCTTATTAAAGAATTTGTCTAAAGTGTAAAATGCTATAAGCATTCAGAGAATTTAAACTTTAAGATTAGACAAAATAACACAATATCCAGAGGTAGAAAACATCCAAAATGAGTCTTCTGAAATGCATTAAACAAACTACTGAAGATTATACTCGTCATTCTGTAGCAAGTCAGTCTTTGAAAGATATTTTTGAGAACATTTCCATCTCATTATTCATATATTGAGCAAACACTTCAAACAGAGAGTCCAGCCTGAATGCATCATTTACAAAAGCGATGCAGAATGTTCACAAGAGGTGCCACAAAGGTGCACCTAATCAAATTGCAGCGCATGATCAAACAAGATCAGACAC
The DNA here is from genome assembly GCF_023375975.1 of Astyanax mexicanus. Lineage (NCBI taxonomy): Eukaryota > Metazoa > Chordata > Actinopteri > Characiformes > Acestrorhamphidae > Astyanax > Astyanax mexicanus. The sequence goes on along the minus strand of NC_064409.1, from coordinate 62,903,634 downwards.
CACAGATGACAGAACCTGCAGACATTAACAAAAATAAAGAGGAAGTGATGTCAAACCCTAATCAAATTTCACAAAAGAAAATCTGCATACATGCAAGGCATTAGCAAAAAGAAATTAAACAGTTACTTGTTTAAAAAAGGCCTATTCACAAATAAACCCACTACAGCACACTGTTTTGTACACTGCTCACAGATGCCTAATAATGGAGTTCTTTATAGGGTCTTATTATCACTGAGAAATGAGCTGGCCTAAAACAACAACAGAATTAACTAGGTTTTGCCTTTCTCTCTCAACCTACTGAAATTGCCTTAAGTGTGAGAGATTACAGCAACTTTAAATGCAGGACAGTGACAGCTATGCCTAGACATTCTGTTTAAAATAAGATAAAAAGAAGCCACAATCAAGCATTACAAAGTGTAAGGAAACAAAGTATGAAGGAGAAGAAAGAATAACTGAGGTTAAGATAAAGTGAAAAAGATAGCAGGCTGTGGGCCTATGTGGAAAGAGAGCTGTAAATAATTAAAATCCATCCTTTCCTTCTGCTGTGTCTTAGCAGGCCCTGTAGATAATAACCATATTACTATGCTATTTCCACAACAAGCCACTAAATATTGCAAGCCACAAATAAACAGACTTTGATAGGATTTATTTAAATAACATGTACTTCTAAAATCTATTTAAGGCTTTGCTATAATAATTTTAAACATGTTTTTTTGATTGCTCATTGTATTATGGCTTTGATAAATGCCATATCATGATCTGACAAGGAGCTAAAAGCTAACTTTCAGAATTACGCAAGTAGATAACACATCACAAATGCAAATATGACTCTAAGACACATTCCTGATGTGTTAAGGCTGAAATTTGAGTCAGACGACATTCTATTCAGTCCTGTAAATATTTTATGAACTTGGAGGAGAATGTATTGGCAACGAAGCACAGAAAAATGCTACGTGCAAAACCACACCCACGTTATAGAGTGAGTGAGAGGGAACACACATAAGAGCATAATAACCCCCAATCAAGCTCTTAAACCCCTCTTAAAGGCTTGACCTTGCCTCAAAATCAGTAATGGGACAATCAACAAAATAATTAACAATGTTTTTTTCTCACGCATGAATAGGCCAATCAGCAGCACTGTTATACACTGAGGAATAATCAAAGTATAGACTATGGTAAGCATTACAGTCCCTTATATTACAATACCAATTACATATTTCTATTTATCTATGTATCTCTTGTGATTGTTAATTAATATTATAGCAATAAAAATGAATGTGTTGTCTATCAATTAAAGGCTCTTACTGGTGCCTGGATCGTGTGGTTCTCTTTGCTGATGTGGTGCACAATGCCTGAGATACACAGTGGTCCAACAAAACCCAGAAGGTCAGCTAGGAATCGGAAAGTGATGCTTAGGATTAGGGGCTTCCCAAAGGCCTGACGTAGGGCCCTCCAGATCCACTGGGGACCCTGAGGCTGATGTCCATCAGGTCTCTGTTAGAGAGAAAGCAACAAAGAAAGCAAGAGAGAAAGAGGCGATAAAAAGTCACAGATGACCACTTGCACTTCATTAATAAAGAACATGCACTGTTGTACTACAGAGAAGTCTGAAAATCTTTGTGTGATGAGACTTCATGCTTAATGGGGATAGAGAATGTTTTCTAAGTGTCTGAAGACAGCATTTTTAAACGTGAAACTCATTAGTTAAAGAATACTCAATAATTAGATGATAATTCAAGACTCTTACAGTCCAGCAGATGTGGCAATGCCACTTGAGATTTAATTAAACATAATGACTTGAGACAAAATGACTGGCAGCAAAAAAAGTGTTGTCTGAGTCTATTTTTTATTGCAAAATAATATTAGAATGTTCCTTTATATTGTATATATTACAAATTTCCCTGTGTTGCTAAAGGTGCTACAACATTTTTGGTGTTATACTCTAAAATAGATCTGCCCTAGATATCTTCAGAAGAACAATTCTCTAAAAATGTTCAATCTATTCTCTAACAAGAGACTCAAATAAGCCTACAGTCACATACTACAACCAATAAATAAGATATGCTGAGAATGTACAACAGTTTCAAGCCTTCCTGACAAGCTAATAATTGAGTGTAGTGCTAAATACGTGAGTAATGATGTTTATTGAGTCTGTTATTTATCCCCTTAGTCCCAGTTTAATATGAGTTTATTATCTTAAGCAGCATCTGGACAGGGGGAGGAGAGTGTTTGTGTTCCGAGACGTGACTGCCATCACACATCCCTCCCACAGCATGTGAACACTGACGCAGAACCATAGCCACAGCATCCGTTTACCTGCAGTTCCGTCTTTCATTCTCACTGGCTCACACACACACATACACACACACACACACACACACACAAACAACGCTCCTCATTCCCATGAACACAGAGTGACAGAGTGCTTTCACCCCACTAAAGGTTAAGATGTCACCACGTTCGCAGTGGAAAACTAAAAGCATGGTTCTCTCAGCCTCCGGAAAGAAGCACAAGTTTGTTTAACACATGCACACGCGCACACACTTGTCAGTAATAGGAAATTCGTGCTCAGACAGTGAGTGGAAAAATGACCAACCCTCCAGCTCTAGCATGCAGCTCATAACATGATCACTCACAATGATCTGGCCTCTCTAATCACCATCAAAAATACTGTTTAAGCTACTGGCCCCCATACAAAAGACCAAAGGTACTACATAAAAAAAAACACATATCCTTATCAACTTTAAACACATACTATACAGTTAACAGGAAGGCTTAGCTTTGGCTCTGATATACACTATATTGCCACATGTATCCACTTACTTGCCTTGTGTTTAGTGATGTTAAGCTTAAATGGAGCTGTTTGGCAACGGAAATCCATTCCATGAAGCTCTATACGCACTGTTCTTGAGCTAATGTGAAGAAAACATGAATTTGGAGGTTTGTATTGACTGACTGCAGAAACTTGGCAAAATCTGTGCAGCTGCTGACCCACTTTGTCATTTTAGGTTGACAGAGTGAGTTGCTTTCACTCCCAGTCTGTTTAACTTCATTAGAATGCCACTAACAGTTAACTGTAGAATATTTAGTAGTGAGGAAATTTCTCGAGTGGACAGATGGCATCCTATCATGGTACCATGCTGGAAATCACTAAGCTCCTTAGAGCGACACATTCTTTCACTAATGTTTGCAGATGGAGTCTGGCATTCCTGGGTGCTTGGTTTTATACACCTGTGGCCGTTAAAGTGATTGGAGTTCAATGACCTGGATGAGTGAGTGAATACTTTTGGCAATATAATTTATATCATATACAATACATTGATAATTCCAAATTCAAATTCAATCCTTAAATAATTATTTTTTATTTATTAAACATACAATTGTTGTGTCAGTGTTTGGACCAATCCAATATTGGTCAGGCTGCTACCAAGAGACAATGGCAATCTAATACATGTTTGTAACAAATCTAGCTTAAAAACCCCAGACTCACTTGTACTGCAACACAACATACAGCTGATGGGAAGCAGAGCTGTAAATAATTCAGATCCACCAATTCCTTCTGCTATGTCTCTCACTAGGTCCTACAGATGAGAAACACTACAGCGCTGTCTCCATATTTGGCCAAAAGAATATACATGGCCTGAGAAATAAGAAGCTTCTGAGTCATTGTTTTTTTAGCACCAAAGGTGGCAATATACTTCAAACTAAATAAGTAAATAAAATACTACACTAGCATTTTATTTAATAAACCAAACTGTCTTTGTACTAATGCTGTAATTGTATAAGGAACACAAAAGATGGAAAAGAATTACAAATCTTGTTTAACTCCTGAGAAAAAAAATATAATTAACTTAATAAAACATAAATTTCCTTCCCCCAATGCTCCAACATGCATCCAGCTTAATGGTACTTTACTGCTACAGCTTTAGTTGGCTTACTGCCCAATATTAGGGGGTACCAACTGTAATTATGTGTTCAATAACATAGACCCAAATGATCAATTATTAAATTAGTTGCCAACTATTTTAATAATCGAGTTTATTGTTTTAATTGATTAGTTGTTGCAGCCACAGCAAGCTATTACATTCTTTACGCCTCTGAGTGCATGTCGTCTCTCTTTTCAGAAATTTTATAGCAGTTACCTTCTGAGCCTCAAAGGCCTTGCGCAGTTTCAGGTAATTGGTGAGAGCCCTCATTGCAATGGGAAGCTTGCCTATGACCTTCAGGTCAATGGAGCGTCTGTGGGCGGATGTGATAAAGGTGTTCATCCACCAGTATGTGCTCTTGGACAACAGGTTGACAAATGGCTGTAGAAAACGTACACCAAGGTCCTGCAGGTCTTCAGGTGGCTTTACTTCCGTGGGGTGGGCAAAACACATATAACGCTGCAGAGACAATGAGATTATTTTACTCAATGTAAAATTATTATTATTTTTATTAAATCTAGGTATATTAAAAAAGAGAACATGACAAACACAGCACTCAAACTCATATCTGCATGATTATGTTTATGTGCTATCAAATGAGTTCTGTATATATCAATATTAAAAACTTAACGTTGAGAGTTGCTACACATGACTGAGGCTAGAAATGCTTAATCAGAGCTTGACGAAGGACAAAGAAAATGTCCTGCACTTTCATACCAGCAGAGCATAAAACACATCATTGCAAAAGAAACAAAGTTGCAATAGATTTGATGTCCCGAACAAGACACAGTCTGGGACATATTGTTTATATTAGCACTAACATACAGTGAAATGAAAGAAACCAGAGCAGGAAGAAGAGACAACATCATATGGATGCCAGGGGTCTACAGACATCCCCTGCACTTCTGTTGTGTGTCACTGACTAGCACTAATGGTAGCCTGAGGAAAGCAGGCTACACATCAGCAGAAGAATATACAAGGAAACTTCCTAGCAGATGGCTATTTTTATCCACATAAAAACAAATGAATAGGTACAATGCCTAAACCGCTTACTCCAGTATTCTCCAGCTAAACTAAAGCAGTTAACCTATAATTACAATTACAATTCATGTAACTTACAAAAGGGATTCCTGAAGGAGCATTCTATTCATCGATGAACCATCAGTGACAAAAAATAGATATTTCCAAAGGGGCTTCCATTATAGGCCTGCAATCATCATGTCTTTGCTTTAGAAAGGCTTTCCACAGAAGCCTCTATTAATCAGCATGAGGAGTAAACAGTTGCATAATGCACTGAAGAAGCCTAAAAGTTGGCATGGAGACACCAAAAGGAAAATACTAAAAGTCAAGGGGCTTGATTGCTCTTGGAGCGCAGATGTGTAAAGACCAAGATTATTATGCAAACACAGAAACAGTGTCTATCTAACTGGAACTAAACTTATGCTTTATTGAACACTCTTATAAAGGATGAAAGAAATTACTGTGAACTAGAGGTGGGCTATATGGCTCTAAAATAATATCACGATATTTCAGGGTATTTTTGCGATAACGATATACTTGCCGATATAGAAAAACTAAAATAATTCATTAATTTCAGGAATATAGTAAAATAGTATAACAGAATAATCATAATGTGGCAAAATGAATAATATAACATAAAATAATATAATGCAGCAAATAATGTTGCAGAATATTTAGTGCATGCATATAAACTGCAAACTAAAACAATTATACAATAAATACACCTAAAGCTTCACAGTAAATAATAGACTACTTTAAGATAGAACAGCCCTATTATCACGATATGGATTTTTAATATCATATTTCTGTGTAACGATATATTGTATACGATATAATATTTACCACCCCTACTGTGAACACACACACCTCACACAGACACACATACTGTATTAAACCCAAATATATCTTGTTCATTATCAACCTTGCCAATCTTTTCATTTGTGGCTTAATTTTTCCAGGAATCAAAGTACTTACATATTACAAAACAATTTGCAAATAAGACCAAACAGAAAGACACAATGACCCGAACAAAACACCCTTGACCTGATTTCCACAAGCTCTCTACTGACATAAAATCACTTTTTAGCAGAATCGGCCTCTCTTTCCACTTCAGGTCTAGACAATAAGCACTGATAAGGACCGTCTGGATACGAGATGGAACAGACCTTGTGGAGAGCGTCCCTGGGCAAACAGATACAGAGCCAGTGTAAAATTGATGTACAGCCTCTGTTCTACCACTGGAAAATCTCTCAAGCAGACTTGTCAGAAAGACAAATCTATAGTCAGAGCCTCTGAGACTTAACTTTCATCCTTTTTACACAAACAAACCTTTTTTCAGGGATTTTTTATTATTATTTATAATTACTTAATTACTGATATAAGGTGAGAAATCACAATATTTTTTATAGTGTATACTCTCAATAACCTATATCAAAAGCAGAGTGGTCCCTGCCAAGTTACTTAATTTCAGCAGCTCTAAAAGGCACCTAACAGTTTAGTGCAACTTTTTGTCTGCCTGTGTATACTATTCTGATGGATTTTCTGTACAACTGGTAGACTCTTTAACTGAAAAAACTAAGAAATATGTGAAGGTTAGGAGAAGCAAATGCAATTACCATGTTTTGCTTTAGCTGGTATTGTAATTGTAATTAATTAATTATTCTACGATTAACAGAGAATGTATAAGTGGGTCGCATCACATCTGATGAACACCTGTGGCTGTGGAGTTCATATCAATGTGTGTAAATTCAGGCCATTCACAGAACACTTGGGAGCAAGCTGAATATGTATCCTGTAAAATATTAATAATGTTATACAAACTTGTCTTTTATTTTAGTGTTCTATAAAGATTGTTTAATATTGCAATCTTGAGTTAAATTAATTTCTAAATGGACGAAAGTTTGGTCAATTCTTTTCAGTGTTAGCAAAAACACATATCATGCAACTGAACAGTTGTTTACTATCAGTAACGCCACACACAAAGAAACACAGCACTTACCCTTCCCAGTATGACATTGATCTCTACTGAGAGCAGCAGGCCATAGAGCAAGACCAGCAGGCCAGTCAGGCAGTAGCGAAGCTGTCTCAAACCGATGCCATGCTCTGTGTACTTGGCAAACTTGATGGTCTTTGTGATAAATGCCAAGACCCAGTAAATAAGCAAAGCTGAAAGCAGAATCATAAACAATAAATGTTCTAATTATTCATTTTAGTAACCAAAGTTTTAAGACAACATGAGAACATTAAGCTAATAATGTAATTAAAACTATCAATAACTACAGCAATTCCACCTCCCTCGGAGGAAATGGTTGGAAAGCAATAATGTGCTAAACAGCGGGGCAATGAGAAACTTTAGCTATTAGATTTTTCCTTGCTTTCATATCTCTGTCTTTTTTCTGCAAGTATTTTAAGAGGTCAAAGAAGGTTACATCCACCATCATGTCCTGAAGCACGTAAACCTAGACTAACTGCACATCAGTGGTAGTGGTGATAAAAAAGGTTGCAGCGAGTATGCGGACTCAAAGAGTTTACTGGTAATTTATACAGATAATAAACAGCACATTGCAATATTAATGTGGTCTTATGTTTCAGCAGGTAACAGCATATTACAGACATATTATAAAATGCCATTCACCCATGGAGTAATCACTAATCCCAAATACTGCAATGCAGTGCCTTTATATAACAATTCAACATGCCCTGATTTTTGTTAGGGATGTTTCAGATGTAGCTTTGCTCTAATGAGGATAACACTATTAGTGGCTGGGGTTACCATCTCAAGGGCCTCTGGGATTCATGGCATGGCAAAGCACTTTATCAATTTGATCTTTAAACCGCTGTTAATATGTCCTCTAATCGCATAAACCCCAAGTAATGATAGCATTAGATGTAATTATCCTATTTTATGTACAGCTGTGTGAACCATCACTGACCATATGGACAGTATGAGGCAAGCGCCAGTCTGTTTGTTGTAGTGTTGATTCCTGTCCAAATGTCACTAATGAGATCATTACAACTAAAACAACAGCATCTACACTCAGTAGTCTACTGAAATAAATACAGAGGACATACAAATTTGACAAAGCAATATGCATAATTAACATAATCAACACAACTAGTACATACTTATCAGCAGCTTGGGGAAGTTGGAAGTTTCTATGTTGTGGTAGTAGACTATAGAGGTGATGGCAGCCATGAAGGCCAGACATGATGGCATGTAGAGATGAAGATGCAGAGACTGCGTGAACCTATGAGAGACAAAGAGAGAGAGAAACTGACTTACACTCTTAACCACCTTTAGTCTTATCTGTGACAGTATAAAGTGCCATTTCTTTTACCTAAATTAAATTACTGTTAGGTCTGTCGCATCAATTAAAAACATGCATAAATGTACATGCCAGAGCTTAGCATGACTGGACTGTGCAAGAGCACAACCCAGTGCTTACCTAAGCAGAAACCACAGAGCCAGCACACAATAGAAATTATCACAGACCTACTGATTAAGGTTTCCCACGCTGGTCTGATATTTACCATTTGAGTGAAAACAGTGAACAGTGCTGCAGAGCTTTACCTTGACCAATTTAGTTCTAGTGCTTCGGGGCTGGGAGCTTTTAGAGTTTTTTAAGCCTGAAAGGATAAATCTGTCAGTGCTGATGGACTCACTAACTAGCCAGATTCCACTCACACATATCCTTAGGCTGGCTTTACACGGTAGAACTTTTTATTCTAGAAATCTATCAGGGACTAGCTACATAATACATGTTAAGCTCCCAACCAAATGGGAATAATAAAGAGCAGGTTACAGCTCAAAATCCACGGTTCACTTACCTCAGAAAAACGACCGTTTATAATTAGCTAACGCAAACTATCTAGTTAGTTAACTAGTAAGGTTAGGTAACGTTAGGTTAAATAACGCTACCTAGGTTAACTAGTTAAGTTACACTCAAGCACTAATCTAGCCCCCCAAGTAATTGAATGAAACATCAGTAGTGAGCTAGACATTTAACGTTAGTTAAAATAATTAATATAGCCTTCAAACATGCAAATAAAAAATAAACGTAGCCACCTTTCACCACCATCTATTTAGCTGGCTATCTAGCTAAATTACAAAGTTACACCAGCTACAGAGCTTCAGAGCTTCAACTGGATATCCTGAGCTAACTTACCCTACCGCTAACCAGCTAACGCTAGCTAACTAGATAGGTTAGCTTAATTAGCTGGCTAAGTTCAAAAGGCACACAAGCCAACTAGCAGGCTAACTAGGTCATTTTTTTTATAAATTTCACTGGATTATAATGAAATAATATAACTTAACATTACTTGTTCGTACAATAAGTGTGAGACCGCTAATAGAACTAGCCAGCTAGCTATAACTATGTAAGTTAGTCTCCTCGGAACTTTACCTTTATAGCTAGCCTAGGTACCTAGCTAAGAAGGTAAACTAAAGCTAGCTAGGTTAGCTAAACTAGCTAGGTTTTAATAATAGCTAACCACATTTTAGCGTAGCTAACGTTAACTATCTATCTACTTAAGTAGTTAACTCCACCAGTAGGTATGGAACGTCACATGGACATCCTCAGCTAACGTTACCCTACCCTTAACTAGCTAGCGTTAGCTACCTAGGTTAGCTTAGCTGGCTAAGTTAAAAAGACATACAAGTCAGCTAGCAGGCTAACTAGGTAAGCTTATAAAAATGTACTCTATTATAATAAAATATTATACTTCTTCGAACCAGTTACTTCGTAATTGTGAAAAATAACCACTAATAGGACAAGCCAGTTAGCTATAAATATTTAGTTTCCCCACACAGTCTATGAGTTTCCCCGTACCTTTAGCAGTTACGGCTAGTGACCACAGGCAAAGACGTTTCCTTCAGTTTTCCGTTAAGATTTGAATTTTGAATGTGAGGCACTGAGCTCACTGAGGCACTGTACTAATTCATGTTCAACAGCAAGCTACCTTTAGTATAGTCAGATAATCAGCCACAGAAAGTAGAGTTTTAGTCCAAACTGCATTCAATGCCATTTTTCCTCTGAAAGTTTTCTTTTCAAATAATGCCTATAATATCAGTGCAATCCAATAACTTTATTAAATTATTTAAGAAACATTTTTTTGCTATTTAACATTTATATTACAGTATGAATGTACTATTTTGTTGTTCTAGAATAGAAATTCCCATTGGTTAAACTAATTATAAATTATTTGTATACAAAATAATATTTTCAGTCAATTTTAAACTGTTGGTCACAAGAACATAACTAACTCACTTTTTTATTACTAGGATAATATAGTATTATAGTACTGCAAAGTCTGCTGAGTGATTCCATTCAATGTTTAATGTATACTCATTATACACAAAAAACAAGTATACACAAAAAATCATTGCATGCCACTAAAAACAGTAATTTACAAAATACCTCAGTGACAAAAACTGTGTCCTGTAAAGGAATATCAGCCAGCTCAAGCTGGTAAAGCATAGCTTCTGACCAGCATATGAAGAATATGAAGAAGCATAAAAAGTGCCCAAACTGCTTAACCATAATAGCTAACCAGCATGACAGACATGACAAAGTTGGTTGCCCAGCATTACCAAGCTGGTTGAAAACCATGAACAGCATTACCCTGCTTGTCAGACAACACGATTAGTAAGACCAAGCTGGCTGACCTTCATGACCAGCATGACCAAAATTGAATTTAACATATAGTATACAGTTTTGGTTAAAGATTGGTAAATCTGCAATGGGTATGTCTTCACCTGGATTACCAACTTTTAAACAACCTTGGTAAAGACAACAAACCATCCTGGAGACTCCTGGGATCCTTAAATTTATCCCACATGCGGTCTAAATAGTGGTCATGTGCTACCGTCCCAAAACTTTTTTTATTAAAAGTGTTATACAGTAATTATGCTCACTAGTGAAATACTTCAATGTGTCAAATGTGACTTTAATACAGAAACTTTCTTTTGTGGAACAGAGTAAAACCTACCCATCAGACACAATGCCCTCAGCAATCTCACAGACCAGCACGAAGAGGAGGATGAAGGTTAGTATCCAGCGTAAGTGGTGTCCAGGGAAATGCAGCCAGGTGCTGTGATGGATATGCACTTTGGAGCTCTGGCTGCCCCAACCTGCAAACAGATAAACAAAACCAGTCATACAATCTCTAGCTACATGATGACTAATATTCTCTTTCTCGCAGCTATAAGCTGTACAACTATAAAACTGTAGCTTTCTTTTTTGTTTCACAACTATTAAAAGTGTAGCTCTTAGTTCTGCTTCAAAAACTGCATTTTTTGTTAATGACCTGCTACTTTTTAGCATGCATGTGCCAGTCTTACACAACACCTAGAGCACAACGTCTGTCCCAGAGACACCCCAGAGAGAGAAAGCCTCTACACTCATTGAATTTCGGCTGCTGTCCAGCTTGATGATGCCTTACTCTGGAGCCAAATCCACTTTCCTGCCGATTACATTATGCTAATAGAGGAGGAGCAGTCCCTAGGTGAAGGGGTGAGTTTAATCCTAGAGAGGATGATTCACCGCCTCAAGCTCCACGCTCCTCATCCATCTGTGTATCTTTAATGCCTCTCACACTCATGTGGGCTACAACTACCAGGCTCCAAGAACCTCCTCTCTCATGTCGAAAACAGTCAGTCAGATAAATTACTTGTAAATGGGCAGCTCATAATAAATTGTTACTGAAAAGTTGGAGGTGAAGGTTACCAGCTTCCCTGAATATTTATTAAGTCATGCGAGCAATATTGATGCTTGCTGCTGTGATCAAGAGGCTAGACCACTTTTCATAATTTGACTACCCACGTGAAGCCACTCAGTGATGGCTTTAGCTCCTGTTCTCTAAATTCCACGGTTAATGTCATGTTTGTTTGCTGTATTCTCTGAATGTATTATAACTCCCTGGGTGCCTCAGTTAGGTCACATTTCTAGAAAATCATCTCACACATGCATAATTGTCTTTATTCCTATAAAAGTTTAGTAAGTCTGAATTTTGAGAAATCACAATTGGTATATAATCAATGACACAAGGGGCTCAAAAGAAAGTTTCTTAAAGGTTCTTGGATTTCCTCATGACTTGGAAATATGGTTCTAAGGAAATTCCTTCAGATAAGACAGAATTTCTTTGTTTTTTGCTGGTCTTAAAACTTGTACATCTCAGTCACAATTATAAAACAGCAAGGGGTCCATTCTTGTCAATGAGTGGCTGGTGAGGCTGCAGGTTTTCATGCTATACAAGCTGAAACACTCCTAATTCCACATGTTTAATCAGGTGGTCTCTCTGAGTTGGGTAATATTTGCTAAAGCTAACTATTTTTTCAGTATGTAGTTAAAGTGTTAAAGCTGAGTATACTTAAATGTCCAAAATATATTTAGAAATAGTAATTTTTTTGAGATTTGTTACTATAGACACTATTATCCCACAATGCAATGTGAAACAGAAAGGGAGGATCTACTCACACCTGGAACAATATTAAAAAAAACCCAGACAGCAATTCAAGTGTAGTGTCTAGGGAACCTGCAGTGGCAAACGTTGCATTACCCAACAATTCATCACTTTATTTTACCACTAAACAGGTTAGTATGTTAATCTACCTTTAATTTGTGAGCTTATCTGCCTAACTTGCAGTTATAAGAATTGTAGTAACCATTATAATATATATCCATATCCACATTATCCCTCCATTTGTAAGTAAAGAGTAGTTCCCAATTCCAGTCTTAATTATTTTAATGCTGTGCTTGCTCTAACACCACAACACCTGCCCATTATTGATCCATACATTAGCTGAGTATTTGGATTATTAGTTTCACTGTTAAACCCCCAAAATATGCAGAATAAAGTGATCAGATAAGCAAGCCTACACTGAACTGAATGTTTCTTAATTTAATGATTACATAAGCAAATACAGTAAGATTTTCTTTAATCAATGACAGCATGACTGTTACAGGCTTTCATGTGATGACGCAAAACAGCATGCCCCACGTGTGTGCTGGCACTAAGCCACTCACCAATGAAGAGGATGGGGAAGGTGATGAAGAGCAGGAAGACGTGGGGAACCACAGTGAGGGCGTCTAGGAAACATCCGTTGTTGAGCACGCCCCGGTCCACGTTGTAGGCAGCCGAGTTGTTCTCGTTGCCGCAGAAGGACAAGGACATGGTGGAGCCCGGGCTCTACAGGAGCAGTAGTGGAGGAGAAATAGGGAGAAGGGGGAGGAGGAGAGAATAAAGGAGAGAGGCTGAAAGAGAGGTCGTCAGGGCATAGCAGAGTTACATCCTTGCTGCAGGTGGAGAGAAGGAGGCAGGACGACAGAGTCAGCGGCTGCTCCAGTCCCGCTCCAGTTCCTGCTGAGGAAGCAGCTGCTGATTCCTAACTGGAGAAGCTGAGAAATGCCTGCATCGGGTTCCACTGGCACCGGAGCAGCAGCTCAAAGACATCCTTTTAATAACCTCTTCAGCTCAGTGCCAAAAAAAAGGAAGCATATCCCCTCTGGAAAAAAGACTCACTCATACACTCACATGTAGACCAGCACACATGCAGAAAAGGACAGCGGCGGCTGGGAAGACACTGCAGTATCTGTTTCTGTGGATGAGCACTCAATGCTGACCTTGTGAGAGGATGTCGATGCATATCTGTGCCTCAGAGTGCAGAGTGTGTGTGTGCATCTGTGTGGTGAGCATTCGCATGACAGGGAGAAATGGTGTGGGAGAGCTGTTGAGAGAGAGGGAGAGAGAGAGAAGATGAGAGAAAGAGAGAGAGAGAGAGAGAAGAAGAGTGGGGGAGGGAGAGAAGACATGCAGCAGCAGCTTCAGAAAGCCTTTCACACGTCATGTGGAGGTACGTGTCTGGCATCATAAATCACACACAACTGTCGATTTAAACGGAAAACCTTCAGAAAAAAAAAAAAAACGTGCTGCCAGGGTTTTCTGTAAATGAAAGCAAGTGATATATAAATCCTCCAGGATGGCTTGAGCACAAAATAGCAGTGTAAGTAGGACACACAGAATGCAGCCGAGAAGATCAAAACCAAACCACCAGCCCAAAGAGCTTTACCATAATCCAATATAAAGAGATTTGTATGCACTTATACACATGCAAATGCAAAACTAATTGTAATATGTAAAATGGTGTATTGTCTACTTTTACATTTAGCTGTTAATACTATTTTTAGTATTTTAGATCTTACAGTAACTTCAAGTCTTTCGAGTATCAACTCCATATTAAGTAACAAAATAATTGAACAATCCAAATTTTTATCCTACAGTCCTGCAGTCTACATATGGGCTGGTTACCTGATCCATCCAGAAATCAGAAACCAGGCACTCACAGCCCCCCTCTCGTCCTTTCTTTACTTCCTGTCCTGCACTCAAATACCACCCCATCACTGACGTGGGAACCTTCCCAACATGCGCACACACACTCATGCACAAGACAAGAAGCAGCATAAGGTATGTCCATAACTCATGGGTGTACATGCTTGGCTGGAAGAGGGGGTCTCAGGGTGCACTTAAACAAATACACATGCATTTGTTCAAAGAAGAATTTGGGTTCGTAAGCAATGAGAAAAAACGAGAGTTGGGATATCTTTTTTTTGTCAGAGAAAAATTAGATGTAGTTTGGACTACACAGCATTTTTAATGTAGATATTCCATAAAAAAGTAAAAAAATATATTTCTATGGTCATCATGTAACAGATACATACTGTATCTGACTACAAGACATAGACATGTTTTTTTAGCTTTCCTGTAATGTTTAATTGTGGAGAACAGGTAAATATTTCCAGTTAAAATCACCCCAGTGCATGTTTAACCATTCAAAAGTAGTGTAAATGCATAAATACCATAAATGTTGAGGGGGTGGGTGTATTTACAGATACATTTAATGAGTAATTTTCCATTTATATTTCTGTTTATTACACTAATTAATCTGAGTAGAAAAGATTTTATGCTTCAAAAATTATTAAAACATTTTAAAAATGGATCAATTTCACCCACAACCTAACTGGAGGGTTAAGATGTTTAGTCTAATCTAATCAAATCAAATCTTTTTTTTATTAAATCCTCTGTATGTACTACTGTTACTCATTTTACTAAGCACTGAGTCCCTACACACATTATATAATAAGGGGCCAACTGTGTTATCTGGGTTTTTACTGACAAAAAGTACCTCACATACCCACACACACAAAATCTATGGTACATATATGACCATGCCATAACACTGCCATTATGATGTGTATATATATATATATATATATTTTATTTTACAAAATTCCAAAAATAAATCCTTATGGTCGCTAGCTTTCCAGTTTTTACACCTTGGGAAAAAGTCTGACATTTGTACTTAGCACCTTATATACATGAGAAAAATACAAAGTGTCTCGGACTGAGAAACACAATGCCATTTCAGCCAGTCAGCAACAATAGCTGTTCATGCTTGATCACAGTACGGGGGAAGGTAAGCTACATATTGAATTACAAGCACGGTCAGAGAGAGAGATGTCTGAGTAATGGCCAAAAAGGAAAATATTTGACAGACAAAAACTGAAAAAAAAAAAAAGTTCTTAGATCAGGCAATGGCAAAGACAAAAGTAAACAATAGCGAGGGCTTTAGGCTGTGAACATTGTATGTTGAAAATGCCTTTAAAAAAGGTATGAGGATGTTAGTCTATTCCTGACTAATATGTGAGTAACGTTACTTTTCGTCCATTTTGTCCATTTTAAATTATTTTAATAGATAATAACACATGGTTTGTTTAGTAGCAGCAGTTGTATCAACAGTTTGAGAACACACAACAAGCTTCTGAGGGAGCACTGAAAGGATTGGTGTGTTTGTTTTGCTGTTGAGTTTAAACATCAACAGTTGTTCTCCAGAATTATATATGGCACCTTTAATTTAATCCTGGTTTCATCTTTCTAAAGCGTATGGGCTTACTGTATAACAGGGCAGGAGTTTAAGGAGGTTAATTTAGTCCAATATCATTTTTTAATGAAACCTCTACTGATGTAAGTTGTGAAAATTCCAAGCCTAAGTCAAACATTTATATTTTGCAATATTTCAGTGTCTGATTTGTGAATCATCTGTCTTTTTTAAACTATTTTACTAATTTAAACTAATAATTTTTTTTATACACATCTTTGTCTTAACTGAAAAATAACTGAAAAGAACCTGACACACAGAGTTTGTTATGTCTGCGTTACCAAATAAGTGACTGGAAAGCATCTGATTCAAAAGTCCCTATATATGCTCTATTGTAGCAGTATGTATCAAAAGGCAGTGTAGTAAAGTCATTTCATAATATTTAAAGAGATATGGTTAGACATGATGCAAAATCATTTTAAACAAAGGCTATAAATAGAACATAAACTGCAACTCACCTATAATCCCTGAACACATGATTTCCTCCAGTAGGAGTGACTCAGTAGGGGAAGCTGTATGCAGTGGCCTACTTTGTTATTTTGCTCTGAAGTCTCAGTTATGACAGGTGCACCCACATAACCAGTGCAGTAACTGAATAATTACATACAGCCATAAGTATTTGGACAATAACAAATTCCACTAAAGTTGCCTCTGTAAACTACAACAATAGATTTGCAATCAATTACGGCTATGTTATATCACCCTTTTATGTTCACCTGCTATGAATTATTTGGACAAACTTACATACTAACAATATATAACACAAGTCAAGTCAAGCAGATTTAAGTATTTATGAGGATTTAAAATTGAAATGTGTACAATTTTAAATGCTTAAAATAATATAAGTTAGTCGGTTACTGTTATTGCTCTTTTGGGTTGCTATCTTGGTATGTATTGGGTCATTATCCTTTTGTACAATAAAATGCCACCCAGTCAGATTTGCAACATTTGAGGAATCTGCCCTATTAGCGTTAATTTTATTTATAAACACCAGTGACCCAGTTCTTTTTAGCCATCAATGTCATTGTAGCCTAATGTCATTACTAAACACTACCTCCACCATGTTTGGCAGTTGAGGTGAATGTTACTTAATTTTGGTTTATTCTTAAAAAAATCTAAAAATGTTAAATCAATGGTAATATGACCTTTTATGATGTTAATTCTATGTATTCATGAAGACATTTCTTAAATGTAGTATATATTTTCTTCAGTTGTCTTCTATAGTATTTTAATAGTTTTTTTTTATATATATTCTATGGAAGAATGCACCAAATTGGCATCTCCTAAAGTTTTTGTTTGTTTGTTATTTTATTCAGTCTAAAGGTCAACACCTGTGAAGCAGTATCTGTGTGAACCTACCTGAGGTTTCAGGTATTTAATGGGATCGAAGTTAACATGCCTGTGAACCAAAATTCATTAAGGATGTAGTAATTAGTATGGTATCAGAAGCATTTTCATGATTGAAAGTATTCTGCTAACAACTTGATCTTGCTCCTTAAGAGTGGTCCTTAAATTTGATTTTGATAAACCTAATGCTTTGGCTAATGCTTAGATTTATTTATATTCTATTGATGACCTTCTTTACTGGTATTTACACTCATTTGGTCCTCATGTTTAGAGAAAACTACATGACACGAAAGGCAAATGTCAGTGCCTGACCTTTTACTAGCTCTCTTGAGAATAAACTAACGAGGCAATTACAAACAACATGCCAAGGAAACTCACCAGTCAAAGGTCCTATACTCCATGCTCACCTCACGAATGCGTTCTTCCATAGCTACTGTTGTAAATTTAGCAAGCTTTGTAAAAAGCATTCTGTAAAAAAATCCCATTCAGACTAACAAGGAACTGCTGCCTAATGCTGAGTTTCCAGGTTAGAACACTGTGTGACTGAGCTGGACTTTACTGTTGGACACTGTAAAAAGTGTTACTAGGTCACAGTGAACTACTCCAATAATAGCTCTACATATAACTTATTAAATCTAGTTCCAAAATAATAAAACTAAAGATGTCTTCACCAGCTGGACACTGTTTGCTCTGCTTACTCACCACCACTTAAATAATAGCTGCTGTGTGGGGGTCCTGCGGGGTCTTTGTGTTACTAACTTGCCTCATTTTAAACACACAAATTCAATGTGCCATTTTTTCAAGACAGACACTGCCTAATTTTCTATTATTCTAATATCTCAGCTTTATATCCTACCATTGTGGCCTTTCACACATAAAATAAATTAATACCACCCACAAATGTCGCTATTTTGCACAATAAAACATTTGTTAGACCTTAAAAATCTCTTTACTCAGTAATGAAACAAGATAACTTTTTTCTGCATATTGGGGTTGTTCAACATAGTTACAACATAGTCAATAAAGACAGTATTTTATAAACTACATATTCAAATGTTTGTGAACATCCCTTCTAATGAGTGCATTTAGTTACTTTAGGTTACACCCATTGCTGACAGATGTGTGCAAATGCACACAAACACAGCATGTCTAGTCTCTGTAGAGAACTACTGCCAAAAGAATAGGACTCTGTGGAACAGATAAACATAAACCTGTTGAGACCATGCATAGTGGGGTCAGTAGGTTCAGCCATGGACTAGAGGGGTAAAAGGCCTGCTCCCCAGAATTGAGCTGTCAGGCTCTACAATTAAACTGTGTGGATCTTCAACGCTCCAAATTAAGCAGAAAGCATTTTCTAGACAGTAGTCATGGTTACTCACATAAAGGCAGGAGAATTTTAATAGTCTCAAATAAAAAATAAATAAGCAGGTGTTACATTTGTTTGTCCATACAGTGTATCAGCTTATAGTATTTCACAAAAGTGCGTGTACCTCACACATTTTTGTAAACATTTTATAATATGTCCGCATGACACATACAATGTAAAATAGTCAGTGTACAACAGTGTTGACGTGCTTTTAAAACAACTCAACACACGTGTTCACATTGAATACATTACATTGTATCAAAGTGTCAAATCTTCAGTGTTTTGTTCCATGAAAAGATATTTACAAAAATGTAAAGGGTGTACTGACTTTTTGTGAGATACTGTATACTCCACTTTTAACAGTGTAGAGTTGCGCATTTGCCTGAATGGATTAGGCTGAATTTTTGTCATTGTTCTTTCTAAGCATCCTTGCAACAGTTGCTAAAAAAAGAACACATCTGTGCCGAGAGCATAGATAGATCAGTCTCTCTCTCTCACACACACACACACACACAGAAAAATGGCTTGCACAACCAAAACATTAACCACATCAAAGCATCATCTGTCTTTGCATCATGTCACAGCCCTAAATCAGCCAGCGTAGACAGCGATGATCCCCCAAGTGTCCCTGTGTGAGGCGAACAAGGTCCTCTATGGGGGTCCCAGCTGAAGCACTACTAAACAGCAGAGGGAACTGGAGGTCAGGGTTGAAGGCTGACCATGCATCATTAATAAACATTGAGAGTTGAGAGCAGCTGGAGCATCCTTGAGCTGTGACAGTGCCTCTTATTCTTCTTATTCTTTCTACTCTGTCTTGTCTGAGTAGACTAGAAAGTCATGTCAATTTCACACAGAACTGTGTGTTGTAATGAAGTGTGGTCAAAGGGGTCAGGGCTGTCTGGGGCTGGGGCTGAGTTTGGGCTGGAGTTGGGGCTGTTCAGGTGTTTATTGATTAGGTAGCTACAGGTATATGTGTGCCCTCAGTTGTAGTAGTAGTGCTGTGAGTCCAGTCCTGTTACCGTCAGTTTTAAACAGTTGGATGCAGCATGGATTCAGGATTGAGATCAAAGCATAGGTTTAACTAAAATAAATAAATCCTTTGAACAGTAAAAAACAACAACAATAGCATCCATTATAAATAATGTAATCCACATGCCTTATTATGAGCAGCCTACGTGGTTCATAACTCCATGATAAATGGCGCCACCATTGTTTACTACTGTTCTACAATTGTTTAAACACGAACAGGTCAACAGCGTGCTTACCGGTCTGTAGCGTGGAACCATCATCTTTACCCCAAACGAATCCAGCTTTATTCCAGTGTGCGGATCTCAGGTGAGGAGAGAATCAGTGGAGCCCAGGCGGCTGTGGAGAAGAACCTCCAGCGCGGAGCTGCTGCGCCTCTCAGAGCGCCTCGCTGATCTACATGCTTTTAGCCCGATGCCACTGATGAACTGCTGCTGCTGGTGGTGGTGGATGTGGTGGCGGACACACAGTACCAGGAAACGAACCCAGACAGGCAGGCAGGCCGTCACTTGTGGCACTGGATCGCGGTCACGGTCCGCTCTGTGTGGAGCTATCCATGGTGCTGAAGCGAGGTGCGCTCAGATCCTCCCAGAAATGGGCCAGGTAGAGGCGGAGAGGCTGGAGCGCTCAGTAAGCCAGCAGCCATTCGGATGTCACGTACACATGTAGGCTAGGGTGGCAGTGCGCTGTGTGGAGCCAACCACATATGAAACTGAACCACACGTCAATTGCTGATCATTGCCTACAGTTACACAACAGTGTGATCACAGTGAGTGACTCATTTGACGAGGTGAGGGCAATTGGTCAGATTGTCAATTTTCTTTAACACATTTGTAAAGATTTTGTGAATATACAATATAAATAAATATAATTCCTTAGCAAGTGCATATATCATTGTTTCCCATCATTAATGCCTTTAAAGAAACATTTATTCCATTTGCCCACAACAACGCCTATAATACTTTAAGACACAAAGTGAGAATCAGCTCTCTAAAAGGACAAAGACAAGCCAGACTCTCTCTCACAAACAACAAAAAAAACCCCTCTGCCCTCTGAATGTCAGCAGCTGAGCCCAATACCGTGCTGTGCTGCCACTGCCCTCTACAGTTAATGAATGGAAAAGCATGCGTGGAACAAATAGAGCAGCACAGAGGTCAGTTATTTATTAACTCAACTGATCTTAGAAAGTCTCTTCCGGTATCATTAATACAATCGATTAGGCATGACTCACAGAAAGTGCATGAACAATCAGACAGCTGCAAGTTAAACACAGACAGAACCTTTGTTTATTTATTTTTATTGACTGTACCAACTGGCTGTGCTTACTAGTCTGGTTTAAGTGTGTATTCCTGACAAGCAGTTCAAATTCTTTCAGATGCAAATGCAGTAAATCTGTCTGTAGGTGTGCCATTATAGATTTTGTGTGCTGTATATACATTTAACACCCCTTTTTTCGTAAAATAATTTTTTCGTAAAAAAATCCTTTTTGTGATATTTTCTACATTGTACATTAGATTAATTTTAAGGACATTAAAAAAGAACAAGTTGGTGATGCAGACTATAGGGTGGGTTAGGTGCTTGCAGGGAGCTCCCAACATAATCAGCTCATGGGCGTGGTAGTGGGGGGAAAAGTGGACTTGACTACCTAGGGCCCGAGGAGGGAGAGGGGCCCATGAAAATCCAGATTTTTTTTTTTGCTCACGTTCCTTGTGTACTGGCATGGATAGGGGCCCACTGACCTTATACAGGGCCCAGAATTTGCTGCTATGCCCCTAAATCATATGGTATTGTTGGGGTGTGTGTTTGCTTGCACTTCTTCCGTTTAGTTGTAGTGGTTCCACTGGTGGAACATTATGCACCTTCCTGGTCTTAATGTAGCTTTAAGAGAGAACCACAGCTTGATATGATTATCCCTGTGTCTCTCCCCTCTTAAATACTATCACCAAATAGGGCCATGGTCTGGACTTGTTTTTCCACTCCTTGTGACATTATACACTATAAATTAACACATATGGAAATATGTAATAAAAAGCGTTAAACAAACCTGAATTAGTAAACCAAAAGAATTTTGCTTACATGACAGGTTAGCACAGTCTCACTCACCAGGAATAAATAGGTCGTTGATTCTGGACGTCACACACTTTGCCTATTATACAATTCCAGGGGAACCTCACACACCACCATTATTATTATTACAGACTTTATAATTGGCTTTTAATTCTTGTCTTTTTACAGTTCACATATTTCACAGTTTTGCACAAACAAATATCTGTCTGTTAGGGTCAGCGCAGAATTTAGCCTTTTCCAAACTTTTTGTTAAATTTCCACTTTCCTGTGCCTATGTGAAACTGTCAAATGCAATGAGTAAAAATAAAACTTAAAAATAAACACTAAATTGTATTTAATGTACTTTTTTAAGCCATTTTAAGACATAATCTGTGGATGCATTGATTACATATGTTTTCTGTATAGTTTGGATGTCTGAAAATAAAATAAAAACACAATGAATAAGAAGGTGTTTTCAAAAACATATTCACAGTTAGAGAAAACCTCTTTAGAATGTCAGCTTTACAAATGTAAGAATGAAACACCTTCACTTTCAATATCAGTCTGTGGAAAAAATTTATTCCAAGTAATTTTAATGCATTTATTTTGGTCCATTCATTTCTACTGTATCACACACTGTAATCCATAACTGCCACATCCACATTCTCTTGAAAAGTGATCATGACAATATACAATGTATAAATGTAGTATGTGTGACCATTTTTCTGTGAACATGTGATCTATCTTTACAAACTGAACATTTTTACACATATTTTATTAAAACTACTTAACAAAAACAGACACAGGAATGTTGCTTGAATATTTCTGGTCCTCATGTTTCCACAGGCTGAGAGAACGGGACTTAGAAGAAGGTCCTGCAAGAAATGAGACGGTTAAGAATAATGTTAAATGCTCAGGGGATTTTCACTCAGTCTCACACCTTCACACAAAGAGAGAGACACAGAGGGATTATAGTAGAATGGGGGTAGAAACACATCTATTGCACAGCATGTTGCTAGATAGTATTATTTCCTCTCAAGTACCATACAAAACACCTTTGTTTTTAAAAGTGTTAGACACAGTGTTACAGGACCCATATGCTACATTTCTCTTATCTTTTATTTTCCTCTGCACTTATAATATTTAGATGGGATCATATACCAACAGTCATTTTTACATGACAATTATCAAGCCTCTGTTAATACCTGACAATTAACCAGGGTGTTTTTATTACTGCAGATGTAAGACTGACTTTAGTAAACTAACTTTGTTTTGATTGGCTGCCAAAGCTAAAAGAGACTAAAAAACTTATTTTACGGCTGTAGACTAAATACGTAGATATATGAAAATGTGTTTTGTGAATTACATACAAATCTTAGGTTCCCTATGTGGACTGTATGAACTGTGGCGTAAATAGTCTGATTTAAACCTTTAACAATGTCAATGCATCACATAAAACTTTTTTACTTTTTTGTTCACTCTAAGGATTACTAATCCACAATACATGCAAAGCAGTGCAAACTAGTTGTTCCTAAGTTATAACAGCAGGGGAAAATACCAGGAATATGTGTTCGTTCCACAGAGTTCAAGAGGCTGACAAAACCTCTGATTTCATTTTTCCTGATTTTGGACTTTTTAGTTACACATCGATTTTTTTCTCCATCCACAACACATCCAGGCACAGGACATATCTACAGAGACCACAGTTGCATTGAACACAAGATTTGATATATACATATGGGCCCTTTTAATAAGTTAATGCACTTTATTTCTTTATTTATTATATCTCTTTACCCTAATCAATCATTGCACAGCACATGATGAATAGTTTTGTTTGCTGATGACAGTCATAGCAACATGCTGTAGCAGGGTCTGAGATCACACCATCAAAATCAATATCTGTCTGTATGAGTCATGACATGTAACAGTCCCTTTAAACAACATCAATCAGAGTGACTGCCAAAGGTTCTGTCTCGGGATGCCTGAGTATGCAGTTCAGCAATGTGCAGATTACATAAAATATATTTCAATACTATTGAGTAATTATTTAAAATATGTTTTTTTATGACATTTCTCAAAACATGTTTCACAGTATTTCTCATACGGACTACTGCTGATGGAGAACTAGTACTAGGGCGACTCATGGGTATTGATATTAACTTGCTCAGTATTGATATGAGAGAAAGCTGAGAAATCAATTCAAATATTTAATGGATTTGGTGACAAATGCATGTCTCTAAAAAATCTAATTAAGCAGGCATTTTTTTATTCCCATTCACCAATGTGTTTTTAATATCTTGCAAGGCATGTCACAACTTGCAGCAGTACCATCCCAATATTAGTATTCAGGTCATGTAGCCCCAAAACAGACCATGAAATCTTGTTTCATCTTGTTAAAAATAACCTGGATGGAACAAGTGGACTTTCAAATGAGAGTGAGAGAGAGAAATAGAGAGGGAGAGACCATCACATGTACATGAGACATACACTCAGTCTAGTTTGTATGGGGGTCAGAGGTTTAAAGGGGTTACCCAGGGTAGATAGTTGATCAGGGGGTGGGGCCAGGGGCTTTCACCTGGAGCACATAGCCATGCCTGTACAATGAGGCACTGCCCTGGAAAACCTTTCTGTTTGCAGTGGGACTGACTGATGCTGCTTTAGGGCTGGACATGTAGCGCACAGGACAGGCACACATTCAGCACAGACACATACACTCTAAAGGCCTGTTCCTTTTACATCACATATCAATAAAGCCATCAATATGCATACACAATAAGTTCAATACAAAATCAATAGAGTATATAACAAAAAAACTAAAGGCTAGATCAAGTAAAAGCACATGAGGACTTAAATTAGCTCAATGAAAATGGATCACTTAGTCACTTAATCTTCATTGAGCAAATTTAGGCGTTGGATAATTTGTTAATAAACTAAATTTAACTGAAGAAAAAACAAGAAAAACATAAATAATTAAAATTAAATAGTGTACATACACCTCATCTTCATATTCTTTTGGCGGAGACACAGCTATGACCAGATCGATCCAATCCTGTAGACACACACACAGACACACACACACACACACACACAGAGAAACACATACAAACACATTTAACACCAGTCAGTCAGATAAATACAATTACCTCACACACCACATCTCATTTATTCTCTACTCAGCTCCTAATCTTGTGTTAATAAACACTTCAACCCTTCTCATTACTCCCGCTGCCCAAAGCTCTCATGTCAAAGTGCACATAATGAAAAGCAATATAACAATGACCAACCATTTCTGTCAAATCAGATTACAGTGTGAAGATATTATCATCCATTGAGTTTGAGATAAATAACTGTTCACAAAAACACTCTCTAACCCCTTATAAAAAAAAGAAAGGCAATCTGTCAGGGGTATTGATTTCCTCTTCCCTCAGCCTGGTTAGATCAATTTCAATTGTGGCCCACACACACAGATCAGAAAAGATCAAACTCACAGGAAAACAAAACTTGATCCACCTAAATTCAGCAACAACTTAACTATAATCACCCTGGTAAGAACAGCATACCGTATTTTTCGGACTATAAGGCGCACCGTATTATAAGGCGCACGATGAGTGAACGGTCTATTTTTAGTGTTAGTCCATACACAAGGCGCACTGGATTATAAGGCGCACTAAATGTCTCTTAAGCATGTCTCTTAACTGGAGCCATTTCACGGTCCTTACACACACACCGTAAGACTATGTTGAAGCACAGTTAGTATTACTCCGCTACGCTCCTGACAACGGTAGCCGTAACGCTCCGACAGACCATAATATTACTATGTTGAAGCACAGCAAGTACCGTATTACTCCGCGACGCTCCTGACAACGGTAGTCGTAACACTCCGACAGACCATAATATTACTATGTTGAAGCACAGCAAGTACCGTATTACTCCGCGACGCTCCTGACAACGGTAGCCGCAACGCTCCGACAGACCATAATATTATGTTGAAGCACAGCAAGTACGTATTACTCCGCGACGCTCCTGACAACGGTAGCCGCAAAGCTCCGACAGACCATAATATTATGTTGAAGCACAGCAAGTACGTATTACTCCGCGACGCTCCTGACAACGGTAGCCGCAACGCTCCGACAAACCATAATATTATGTTGAAGCACAGCAAGTACCGCATTACTCCGCGAGGCTTCTGACTATAATAGCGTGTTGTGCCGAATTCGGTGAATAAAACGGTTTTGAAACAGAGATAAAGATTGGATAAGTTTCATTTCTGGATGAAGTGATTTCCAGCGCTGTTTGGATTACTGTGGATTACAGGAGACTGGATTGATGGATTCTCTTTAGTCTGGATGCGTTTTGAAGGTAGGACCTGTGGCTGAGCGCGGGTGTGTGTTCGGGGGGTGGCGGCAGTGACCGGAGGTTACCCCAGGACAAAAGGAGAGCCTTTTATTACTGGAAACATGCGCTCTGACGCAGCTTTAATTCATGAAACATACATCCTACAGTAAAAGCACAGTTCTGGAATTCGGAGAGCCAGACGGTTCGAATGGTGTATGACATGACCGCATTCGATGAAATATGGACGAACGATAAACGCAAATATGAGAGTTATGAATTATTAAAATCATAACCAAGGCATATTTCGCCCTAAATGTTTATTTTCTGAAAGGATATTCCGCTAAATAGCTCAAAAGCAGAGATTCTAAGCTTTAAAATGGTATATTGGATGTCTATATTGAACCTGTAACTGTTCATAACTATTCAGAAACACAGCCAGTTATGAAATATTAAATATTTCTGGCCCGCCGGTGGGCCAGCGCGTGTTAAGAGGTTAACTTTACTTAGAAGTGGGCGCTAAAAAGAAACAGTTTGTGCTATTACCCCAGAACGGGTGGAAAGGAAAGTTTACCGGCACCTTGTTCTGGCCACGGAGCTACAGTGGAAACTAGCTACCCTGAGCCACAGCCGAGAGGCAGTACGGCAGTCAAAGGTAACCGCGCGCTAGCCCAAGAGGGGGATCTTTTTCTGCCGTGGGTGAGGAATTCTGCACAACAGAGCGCCGTGTACCACATAAAATCGAGGTCAGTAAACACAAGCAAAATCCATACACAAGGCGCACTGCATTATAAGGCGCAATGACGATTTTTGGGAAAAAATAAGTATTTTAAGTGCACCTTATAGCCCGAAAAATACGGTACTCATATCTAGTCAGATTTAGCAGAAGTACAGATTCTAATTTCTAATACCACTATAATTGCAGCCCCATTACAAAAACAAAATGGAAAAAAAAGTTTTAACAATTTTTTGTCATTTCTAAAACACAAAACAAACAAAAACAAGATGTAGATGACAAATAAATACACAATGTAAATCAAACTACATATGAATGTAACTGAATATGAAAAGTTTTATTCCAAAAAGACACACACATATAACACACAAACAAAAATTAAATTATGTGAGAATAGCTATTTTTGCTATCATGCTTCCCCTACAGCTGGGAAGTGTAAATAATTTACACCACCCCCGATTCACCCCATATATGAATTAAAATTGGATTTAACTGTATTATTGATCCCACATCTGGGAAATTTACTAGTTACAGCAGCACAAAAAAGGCATTTTGAAAAAGAAATGTAAATTGTGCCCAATAAACAACAAGTACTAGTATATAAAAAATACATAAACAAACGAGAAGAAGATTGTCTTGTAGCATTATGCAATCCTTGCAAGATGACATGAGCAGCTTTACCCAAAGTTTGATGCCTCTATCAGCAATGATGTACTGATTTGAGACATATTAACTACAGGTTTAGTATCTGCAGGACTTTATATACATTCTCTTACCCCTCCACTGTTGTAGGCTCGGGCTAAAGAGTTCTGCCCTTCAGTCAAGGTCACATCTGTCAGAATCTTTCCATTGACCGCCATGATCTCATCCCCTGGTACCACCCCACCTGAGATAAAGAGAGAGTTCTAGATCAGATGTTTTGTTAGACAATTGAAACATATTGCACTATAGTTAGTTTAATTATCTCACCATGCCTGTCAGCCGAGCCTCCCTCATAAACAGCTGAAACTACAAGCTTTCCCAGTGGAGAGTCAACTCCGCCTTCTACAGCCAGGTCCAGATTCCCAACCTGTAGAAAACATAGATGATTATTCAAAATGATCCAATGAATTTTAAGACTATACTACAAAGGAAAAACTGTAACACCTGTAGTTTTCTGAGATTTATATGGCAACACCAGTCAATACATGTTTAATGCATGGCCTCCTTCTTACTCTTCACAATGGTGATTACAGTGCGGTTTTCTTATAACAGGGCTTCTGCTAAGAAGGCTTTAAAATGGCTAAATTCAATAAACAAGTGTAGCACTAATCCTAAGCAAGTGTGTGGATAAGGAGATAGTTAAGCTCCAAAAGGGTCCAGTAGTGTCATTTAAAAGGCTAACTCCTTTAAACAAGTGTAGCAGTAATCCTAAGCAAGTGTGTGATGAGGATGGTTACCTTCTTAATTCTCAGCAGCCGCACATCTTTCCCAACTATCTGGTCAGGGGTGAACTGGTAACAGAGGTAAACAAGTGCTGAACATTGACAATGCATTAATACCTAAACAGTTGCGAGAGCGGCTCAATGGAATATTGGCTATGTGCCACAAAGACAGACTGTGGAGCTACAGGAGTCAGATGTACTTACAGAAATAGCTGGGCATAAGCTTATAGCTAGAGAACAGTGCAACAAAATACTGTAGTTATGTGATAATTGCACATTTAAGACAGTGTTTAGCAGGGAGTGCTAGCAATATGATTATATATTTATTGTCTATTTTCAAAAATAAAGGCTTTATTTGGTTCATTTTGGTTCGGAATAACCATGCTTGTAATAGAGATGTGAATAAAGGTGAAAGAAATTCTAATTGACTGATAACCTTTACATTAAAGGATTCATTAGACATTTAAAAGGTTCTTTTTAAAAGTACATTACAGATATGAGGCTATCAATTATAAATGCGACTCTTAATTCTAACCATTATCAGTCCTCCAAAGCATATGGATCTGATATGAGTATGCTTAACATTTCAGAGGAGCTAAAGTGGATCTGATAGTGAACAGCCTCATGAAAGAGCCCTAATTGGCTCAAAACTGCCAAAATGACTGGCTTGTGTTCAGCATTATCCTCGCTGCTTCCAAAGTCCTTCCAATGACAGAGCTGTTAACATGAAAGACGAAATATTTATTTATATATTTCTCTCATGCTGGCTTTGAAAAGCTCCAAAGCGGTCCAGTAGTGTCATCTGGATCTAAAGGCCTAAGGCCATACTTTTAACATTCCATACAGCCACATGGAGTGCACTACAGAAATACAGTACCATGGAGTACGGGTCAAAGTCATCCACGTATTTCTGGAATCCCTGTACAAACAAAGAGAAGAGAGGAAACAGTGAGATATGTGATACAACCCTTTCTCAGCCAGAAACACACAGACTAGTCTGTAATGATTTTCCCCGGGGAATATATACACAACAAATCAGCCTCCCACTCGATCACTATTTACCATCAGCTCAGTCCAATACCCCAGTCCAATTCTCAATACAATCAAACACATTTCATTACTTTAAATCAATGTTGTTACAATTTTTATTTGAGATTTGAACATCATAGTAAATCATAGTAATTTAAAGATGCATTAACTTTGACAACCCCTTGTGTAATTCAAGCACACTGTACTGCACAGTACTGTACAAATGTTTAAGCACATTATTTAAAGCCATTTTTCTCAGAAATAAGAGTGTTTTGCCCAAGTGTTTTCCAATTCCCAGCATGCACTCACACTGGACTTCTCTAATCAAGTGGCGCTACGGCGTTCCCGCTCCCCCAGTTACTAATGGGTTCCACCTGTCCTTTCTAGTATAAATACCCCTCAATTTGCTAAAGTATTGCCAAGTATTGAATCTAGTTATCTAGTTCTTTTACAGCGCATTTCCTTTGTTTATTGCATTTTGTCACCGTCTTGTTATTGTTTGCCTTGCCCTCTCTACTGTTAATTCCGTTGCTGACCATTTTTGTAATTGTGACTACTCTTTAGCCTTAGCCCTTTCTTTGCCGGATTTACAGTGTATGCCCCTGATTTTACCTAACAATGTTTTGGTATGTTTTTATATTTGCTGCCATATTGTTATTGACCCATAATGTAGTGGAAATCAGCACTGGAGATACTGACAGCTAGATAATTATTTAAGGGAAAACACATATAACAAATATCAAACATCCAAATCTAATTCAACTGACAAGATTTTGAATTGGGTACAGCTCTGATGAACAGAGTAATGTAAATATACTAATTTGTGAAATTTAATTTAGTTGTATTTATTCTATTACTCGATTGATACAGAGAAAATAAACCATTTACTCTATTGTTTTGCACAGGTGCTTAAAACCTTCACACAGTACTGTTTATATGACAATGTTAACAAAACACAAGAAAATAAGTAATGATGAGGAAGAGCACAGTAATCACTCTATGCCAACTGTAAATAAACTTAATGGTTTGTGCTTCAAGGCCTTGGTGACTTGATCTGATCATCTGATTAAGGCCTTTGATGCATGTGCCAAAACAGTGTGTTTTTAATGAAGCAGTATATTTGTGACATACAGTGAGTGCTGCATCATTCCTTATAAAGAAATTATAACGATTGTTTTAATAACAAAATAACTGGAGAACAAACACTCTCACATTCAGAAACAGAGACAGACTGAGGTTTCTATCCATATTTAAATTGAGGACATGAGGCTAAGGCTATTTATTTGGTTGGATCACTGGCAGCTCTGTGGTGGATGAAGTCAAGCAGAGGAAACAAGGGCTGGCCTTTCTTGATGTTTGGCATGAATAGGTAGTGACAAATGTACACAGACATTAAAACAGCATCAAACAAAGAATGCCATGCTGCAATCTGCTTCATTTAGGTGTTGCCATAGTGAAGGATTATACAGCTGTTTTGTCACAGTCACACACACACACACACACACACATACACAGTCCTTTAAGTGTGGTTTGAATGAGGTAGCTGCCATTGATTCTGCATGAATACAGCTGAGCTGATACTACAGTACTGCTCCTTCTCTTTCTCAGATTCACACATGTAGACAGAACTGACCTTGTTAAATTAAATATACTCAAGTAAAACAAGATAGATAATTGTTTCATTAAGTGCTCTATTAAGTGTTATTAGATGCTATTTAGGTGAATTAAGGACATACAAGTGGATGTATTTTTGGAAATTATGAGAAAATAGATTGTACTGTATATCTGAATTGTACTGAATTGTACTGAATATCTTCACAACTAAGAGAGTGACTATTTTCTGGCACAAAGACACATTGCTTTCTAATAGCTTTATAATGAACACTGGCAAGCACTGTTAGCAGGCCTTTAAATATAATTTAAAAAAGGACAGATAATGGGCCAGAAAATGCTTCCAGCTCTGTAATTTATCAGCTGCTTTAAAGCTTTAAAGTGCTGAGTCAATCTGGAGGTCAAACTGTGCAAATGCCACACGCCCGGCCGTCACTATGGACGACAAACTATCAACACTAGAGAAGCAGCAGGGTTTATCTAGAGTTATCTAGAGAAAAACAAAAGGTGTTGTGGTAGGAGTCAGTGGTAACCAAGAGTTTTTCTGAAGATCTACCTTTCTGCAATCTCCAACTGATCTGAACCATCTCACTGTCAGGCTTTGCCCCTATGTCTATTTTGTCTGTGGTTTTTATCTCTTTGTGTTGGTGTGTCTGTTATTCACAGTCCACATGTACATACACTGTGTCTCAATTTTACTATACACTAATTCTGTCAAAGAGACTATATAAAGATTAGTATATAGTATATACTATACTGTAAATGAACCTTTATTTAGTCATTTTAACAGGTTAAATTCTTCAGCTGCAGTTGCCTCTGCACTTGCATAAATATTCTAGTGCTATACGTGAGTATATATTGTACTCTATATAGTTCACTTTATTTTGAGGTATATTTAATTTTCACAAATATTGACTAAATGAAAATCAGGGCTAAAATAGTGTAGTGAATCTGTGAAATCTTGTTAATGTCATCAGAAGTCAAAAAACACCCTTCAGGAATACCATATCATGGAAGATGGAAATAGGTGAGTAAGAACTCTACAACACATGCAGCTCTATAAGTACATCCCCCCAGGAACCAAAGATAGAACAGCACACAGAAGATACTCAGAGGAACAAACAAAGGAAGATATTACTCTGGTTACTTGTTTCTTGTTGGATTTAAAGGACGTATTGTACACCACCATCCGTTTCAGCATCTGTGGCGACTGCGACATGGAATGAAATGATGATTAGTCTTAGAAAACACAAACCTTACTACGTCAACACACACACACACACACACCCAAAGAGGACTACCTCACTTTCCCTCTTTACATTATATCCCAGTGGGACATTCTTGCAATTAAGCGGCATCCAAGTGGCACAAACACACAGGCTGCCTTAGTGCTCTTTAAATAAATGTGGCGTGGGAATTGGAGGACAGGAAGAAAATACACCTGCCTCCAATCGTTTTCTTCCATGTTATATTAGATCTAAGATATTGGGCTGGTATGGACTAGCCAGGGAGGTCCTTGCTTAACATTTATTGAGGATGTGATATGCTTTAATAATAAAGATATCAAACTAAGGCCTCTGGAGGTGATACCCCCACTAGAACATTCTAAAAAAATATTTTACATCTTTTTCATTGTTATTTATACACATGATACTCAAAACAAATGTAAGCAGTGGCTGAGCCAGACAGGATAATTACATTATTGATTTATTGTACAATTTGCTAGTTTGGAACATGCCACCAGCTTGTGCTTAGTCTTTGCAACTATCAGCCATCCTAAATATTCATAAACATGTGAACGAATTTGAGTAAATGTTTAGGAATACAAGGGGCATGTTCCTCTGTTACAACACTGATATTTTCATAACAACACTACAGTTCTGGAAAAAATTAGACCACTTAAAAATGATAAGTTTCTTTAATTTGACCAAATTGAAAACCTCTGTAATATAATCAAGAGGAAGATGGATGATCACAATGAATCACATTAAACCTGAACTGTTTGAATTTTTGTGCCAGGAGTGGCATAAAGTTACCCAAAAGCAGTGTGTAAGACTGGTGGAGGAGAACATGCCAAGATGCATGAAAACTGATTAAAAACCAGAGTTATTTTAACAAATATTGATTTCTGATCTCTTAAAACTTTATGAATATGAACTTGTTTACTTTGCATTATTTGAGGTTTGAAATGTTTTTGTTATTTCAGCCATTTCTCATTTTCTGCAAATAAATGCTCTAAGTGTTTATTTTGGAATTTGGGAGAAATGTTAGAATAAAACAACAATGTCAATTGTACTCAAACATATACCTATAAACAGCAAAGTTAAGGAAACTGATTCAGAAACTGAAGTGGTCTCTTAATTTTTTCCAGAGCTGTATATGAACATAAACACCTCAATAATACTCCTTGTGTTTACTAGAGCTCCTAACCATGACTGAGCTAATATGCTGGGTTTTTTTTAAACAATGTTTTTATTTTATTTGTGGATATTTTTATTAGTTTAAGATATTTAGACGTTTTATACTTCCAGCAGTGGCAAGATATTGCAGATACGATTCTCCAACTCTACCTTAAGGCAATGTTGGAGTCAGATAGATAGAGAAGTAATCATGGCAAGGCTCAGCATCCGCAGTTTGTGGGGATTTAATACAATCAGGCAGGATGGCTTAGAGGGTATCGGGGCAGAATTCTAAACACTATCAATCAGACTTTACACTTTAGTAATGATTCATGTGGTGAACAAGAGCCTGTTTCCCGGTCACGTTTACACTCTCTTCACCCTTTACTTTTCTCTGCCGCTTCCCTCTCTCTCCCCTTAGCTCTTAGATCTATTTTTCTCTCTCCCTCGCTCTCTTCTGCTCTCTTCCCCCGCCTCTCTCTAATACACTCATTCCCTGAGGAGGAAATGCTCATTCTCAGTGGTGGCCTCATAAATCTGCACAGTACGGGAAATGCGCACCCTGCATTCAAAGGGAAGTTAGTTGTGAAGGTTTCCCACCGTCAGCACTCTCCAGTTAGTAAGCAAATTGCAGTGTCATTTGGTCGAGTGTAGAAAATGCCTGCAAATTATCTTAACAAACAATATTAGGTGTGTGTAAATTGCAATCATATTGTAATATTTTGTTTTGCAATACTGCATTGATTTTTCTTCTACTCAGATTTTATAAATATGATAGTGTTTTTGTATGATTTATACTAAAATTTTACTTAAACAATCACAACATATTCATTAACATAATATACAGTTCTGGAACAAAATAAGAGACCACTTCAGTTTCTGAATCAGTTTCTCTGATTTTGCTATTTATACATTTGAGCAAAATGAACATTGTTGTTTTATTCTATAAACTATGAACGACATTTCTCCCAAATTCCAAATAAAAATATTGTCATTTATAAAGTTTTAAGAATTCAGAAATCAATAATTGGTGGAATAACAGTGTTTTTTAATCACAGTTTTCATGCATATTGACATGTTCTCCTCCACCAGTCTTACACACTGCTTTTGGTTAACTTTATTCCACTCCTGGTGCAAAAGTTCAAGCAGTTCAGCTTGGTTTGATGGCTTGTGTCCATCCATCTTCCTTTTGATTACATTCCAGAGGTTTTCAATTTGGTAAAATCAAAGAAACTCATTATTTTTAAGTAGCCTTTTATTTTTTCTAGAGCTGTATATTTAAATGCAACCCCTGTATCATGATACGTATCGTATTACCAAGTTCTTGCCAACACACAGCCCTAATCAACACACACACACACTCAATCTCAGACTCACCGTGGGTTCTGGGCGTAATACAGGTCTGTTTGGGGTTTGAGATTGGGGCAGCATGACTGGTTTTGACATGACTGGGTTTATCTGTCTCCTCTGGGATGGAGGGCTTGGGGCCATTTGCTATAGATTTGACCAGAAATAGACATTAGGCATATGTGGGAACAGCAATCAGAAGGTCACCTTCAGCAAGCAATTTGTGACCTGCGTAATTCAAACTACACACAGAGAGAGAGTGACCCTGAAATCCAGGGTGTATAGACTGAGGAGAGTGAGTGTAAGATTAAAGGAAAAAAGTCAATAAGCACACTGCATCCAATATGAACACAGGGTCCACTATGAATTAACTTCAAGGGGCTCCGATACACAAACTGCAAGCATCCTCTGATCAAAGCAGAGGGTATATGGCTCACCAGTGAATTGCTGGACGTTGATATTCTGCTGGCATGAGAAGTGTTTCTCATAACCTAGGCCACATCGATAACATGTCAGAGTAGGAAGGAAAAAATGTAAAAGCAAGACATTCATCAGCATAAAGGTAGAACATAAAGTGAATCCCCCAACACAGAACAGGTCAATCTCCTCTCTTTTAGCCCTCACAAGCAATCTTACACAATCAATGGCATTGTTATGCTAATGCACTGGGCATCACAGGCCTTGAATGCACGTCACACAAGCTAAAAACTAATGCAATCAGCCAGGACACAATACCACAATACTACACAAAGACAGCTCATTTGGGAGGAGGGAGGCCCTTTTGTCCTTTTTTGTCCTTGTCTTTTGTCTCTTGAGGCTTGATAGTCATGATTATTAGATTTATATGGCAACAATCCAATCCCACACATTAGTATTGATACTCCAATACTCTATACGAGGCTAATAACATCAGACAATACTATGTCAGATACTGGAAGATAGAAATAATCAATAATATACAAGAGGGAGTGCAAGAAAGTGAGATATGAAAGTTGTAGCTATAGTTAAGCTATATTTAAACACAACAACAAGTATGTGTTTTAAACACCTTTTTAATACACTTGAAGTATATTGTAAATGTACTACTTTGCCTATTGATACACATATTGTGTAAATCTGCTACTGAAAAAAAAACACTTAAGTGCACTTTAAGCTGTATTTAATGCCACTATACATATATATATATATATATATATATATATATATATATATATATATATATATATATATATATATATATTTCCTATTAACACAACATATACCGGTAATTTATATAATATTGCCTAAAATACATTTGGAAATACAAAGAAATTTAATGTGTATTTTCATAAAATATATTCAATTGAAAATGCACTTTAAGTTTCTTTTCTATATTCTATTTGAACATATTTTTAAATATACTTCCATTTAACAAGGGTATAGAACAAACCTTGAGTGTATTATTAGGATTATATGACAGTTTCATTATCAGAGTTTACTTTTAGATTTTAAAATAAAGACAAACAGGACTGATAAAAATAAAACACACAATGTGCCCGACCTATCTAGCAACAGAGCTGCTTGGTTTTAAAACCATTGTGTCTGTGTTTAGGGAACTTATTTGCGTTTTGGGATGCTGTGCAAAAAACAGCCTGAAATATATCAAATGCATATTTAGTTTCATTTTAGTTTTATAAATAAATAAATATATATATAAAATAAATATATAGTAAAGGCACTAACGTCAAACCACACAATGTACCCTCCATACCTACTGTACCTACATTGCTCTATTTAAACACACACTGTCTTTTTATTTGAGCCTGCCCAGGGCTTCTACTATTATCTTGGTAATGCGATGACCACATTAGAGGGGCAGAGCAAAATTATTTCAAAACTATGTCTAGCCAATCACGTTTCAGGATCAGAACTAACTGTGGTATTTAATCTGTGTTAAAGCACCTCTATTGTTAGACCGATGTGAGACTACCTTTGCACCACCAGGGTAGGTAGGATTACTGGACGCGTTCATGTGGAAGCCCCCTCGCTGCCTGAAGCCATTGCCCTCCCATTCATTTTCGGAGAGGCGCCGGTATCTGGGCGGCACGGTGTGGTACTTGTCCTCTTCGTGCTGTGGTGGAGGAGGAGGTGGAGGTGGTGGTGGGGGAGGAGGAGGAGGGGGTGGTGGAGGAGGTGGAGGGTGAGAGGATGATGTAGCCCAGGAGGAAGGCTGAGGTTGAATTCGGGAAGGAGGAATGGGATGCCTTGCTCGACTGATTGAAGACGGATGCACCCTGGAAGCGGGTGGAGAAGGTGGACGCTGAGGAGGCATTCTAGGGGAGGGGGGAGCAGGGCGGGATGGAGTCAAGGAGGGTCTGGGTGAAGGAGAGGGGTGGATAGAGGTTTGGTGGAGGCGAGGTGAGGGTGGGGGAAGAGGTAAAGGTGGTGGGGGTTGGGTGGATGTGGGCGGAGTAGGAGCCAGTCTTTTCAGAGGCTTTCTCAGACTCTCGTCCACATCATCGAGGTTGATGTCGTCCAGGTCGGTCGTGGCCAGCTGCAGACCTCCGGGGAATCTTCTCACAACCATGGGAGAACGAGTTGGAGACATCTGCACAGACACTCCATATGCTTAAAACACTGAGCCTGCTCTGGGCTTTTATTACATTAGCTACATTAGCTTTGTAGCTGCAGGACAAAACCAATGAAGATAACCACATCTGAGATAAGTGCAAAATGGGGTCAAATTCAATTATCCATAAGAACTGTTTCATTAATATACAAGACAAACTGCCTCCTTAACCTGTCAACATACTTTACACTCAAATCAGTCACATCACGATGAATTAAATTGGACCCAGAAGCTTATACCTCAGGAGAATCATTCTCCACTGAGGAGATCTGCTCCAGTCTAGTCTGGCAGAGCTTCTCCACCCAGTTCTGCACTTTCTCCGATTCCTCCAGATCCTCTCGTTCCGTCTCAGATACCTGCCCACATCAAACCAGCCTGTCTGAGAAACTAGGACCTTACACAACTATTTTAACATTTAACTACATGTTTTCCTTCAAGCAAACAACAAACCAGTAAAGATTTTAACCAACGTGGCTTCTACTAGAAGCCTAAAGGACACTTCCATATCATGTCCAACTGCAACACACGCAATCACACTGCAAACACATGTCGTTATAGGCTGTACCTCCTGCAAGAGTCGACTGATTTTCATCTGTTTCTCTCGTTCTAGAATCTCCTCCTTCTCTTTGGCCAACTTCAGCTCAAACTCCATTTCTTTCTTGCTCTTTCGTTCTCCCTGGAGCGTGTCTGTCTTGGACATCTTCTTCTTTTTCTTTTTGGTCTCTTTTCCTTTCTAAATGTTAATGTTGCAATGTTGATATTGTAGTATAAGAACATGCACCATAAGTAACATCACATAACAACAGATAAGAGTAAGTAGGCTTTTACTAAAAGAGTTTGCCAGTATTGCAGACATTCTAGGACTGTACAACAAACACTGCACTCCATTCCAG
Source organism: Astyanax mexicanus (assembly GCF_023375975.1). NCBI lineage: Eukaryota > Metazoa > Chordata > Actinopteri > Characiformes > Acestrorhamphidae > Astyanax > Astyanax mexicanus. The sequence continues at coordinate 62,865,591 of NC_064409.1, read as the reverse complement.
CACACAGTGTACCTTTCTGAGAGTAGGCAACTTTCCTTCATAACGGTAAAACCAGTTGAGAGCTATGGGAGCAGAAGTGGAATGAGTTAATTTACAGTGCCAATGGTGTAAGAGTAAAAACACAACACACACCAGCTGCCAAGAAATGATCCAACCAAAACAAACAAACAGACAGACAGACAGTGTACCGCCTCACGCTGTCTGCTGTTATGTTCAATAATACCAGGAAGTGAAGGGTTGTCAAAGGAAATTTTTACTCATGCATAGATTGATAAAGCATTCTTCCATGCATCCCAGAACAACTGAACCACTCACTGCACCACTCACTTCTCTGCTCTCTTCTTCCTTTTCGTCATCAAGAGCATCAGCTTCAGCAGCTGTATGGGCCAGCAGGGCAAACCATAGCACACACAAGCCAGAGAAAGAAAGAGAGAAGGAGAGACAGTTGAAAGAAGAAAACAGAAAGGGATTGCATTCACGATAACTGAATGCAAATCTGTCCATGCAACTGAGGACTATTCAAATGTAAATAGTGTAAGTAGCTTAACTTCTGTTGTGAGCAGTGCTTGAAGTGGTACCAGCCTGTACCAGCAGAGACATACAATTTATTCATAAAAATGAATAAAAGTTATTTTAATGCTCAGCTTAATTCACGTTTATAGATACAATTCCATCCTTCAAAAGAGCAAAAAGAGCCAAAAAGCATTCTCTTTATGTTGCGAATGAAGGAATGTTAACAATAGTAGCCATATTTGCAATACCACCAAGCAGTATTTAGAATTTACAGCATTTCTAGTCACACAAGACCAGCCTCTCCTATAAATGGGGAGAGATAAGATAAAAGGTCTGAAGGTCAAATCACCTCTCAAAAAACATATATTAAACCAATATGAAATTTCACAAATACCTAATATTTGTAGAATTTGTCCTAATAACACACAAGAAGAGGTGATTTTTAAGCTTTTTTTGGCTACAGCACTTGTAAGACAGCTTGTAAGATTGAGAGAAGGTTAATTCCCCACTACTGCTACAGTATCTACTGGCTAATGTAACCAGCAAGCGAGAGTGAGTACTCTCAATTAAATGCCCATCCAGTGACTGGTCTACTCATTTATAATGCCTATAGGAAATGTCCTATCGATGTGGAGAGCTGGGCAAGTGCAGCAGCCAGAACAGGACAAAAAAGTTATTTTTTGTAGTTTTTTGGCCTTTTTAAGCCGAACAACCACATTCGTTTTTTTCAGTGATTAAATTATGCTTTTAAAAGATTAATTGGACCTTACATTTTGAGTGTTTTTGTTTCTCCATAATCATTTCTTTGTGACAAGAAAAAAATAGCTGGCAACTAAACAAGACTTTCCTATAAGCACTTTGGTACCGCCCACTTTAAGCACTGGTTGTGAGTATGTAGTTTTCAGTAAAGGAAAGGAAAATTTTATATATAAGAAACTGTTGCCAGATTCATGCATGTGAAGAAGAGCTGTGTAATGTAATCTATCTCTGCTAAGATCATACCAGAGCTCCTGGGTTTGGAAGGAGGTGGGGAATGGGATGGGGGTGAAGGAGAAGGAGCAGGGGATGGGCTTTTGGACCTCCCTCTAGAACCCCAGTCTTCTTCCCACTCTCTGTTGTGCTTTCTCTCAGCAGCTTCAATCCTAGTAAAGGCACAGAACATGGGACAAATTAGCGTATCATTATCAATTATGTGGGTCCCTATTTCAAGCTTAGTAATAAGGACTTACACTTCCATCTCCTTTCTGTATCGTTCCTCTTCATCTGCAGTCTTCTGTGAAATCTCCATCTTTCTCCTACAACAAAACGAAAACAAAAGGATTATGACTTATCTCTTCAACTAGATGAAGAACTGTTTAAGCATTTAAATGAATATTTTGATATGCTCACACAGCAGGTACAGTGGCCCAAATCTGATGTTTTTTTTGTCACATCTGTGACACAAATGTGTTATCTGTGTGGGCAGTGTGAACAGCAAAAACACACACTGTATCTGACAGTTTCAGTTCTGATTTGGGTCACTTTAATATAAGGTGTTGGAATCCAATACGTTTCCAATACACAGCAATGCGACTCCTGCAACTTTTATGTTCATCCAACTCAACATTTGAGATTAATGCACAGTTAAGGGAAGGGGAAATGGATGAGACCACATGAAGTGTTGGTCGTTTTGTGCACAAGTCAGTTTAGGAGTGTGAACATGAACTGTTCAGACAAAGTTTGAATCATATGAAATACTGTTCTGTTTTAATGTATCTGCCTAACATTGTTTACTTTACTTAAATATTGTATACATAGGTGTGAACTGGATACAAAAGTAAAATCAGCTGAAATCCTATTACTATATTTTCATATTCATAATTCCTAATGGTTGTAAGAACCCATAAAATAGGCTTTTAAACAGTGTTGACATTATTAATGGAATGCAAATTGAAACATCTACTAGGTGAAAAACAAATGAATCAAAATTGAGTCATATGCAAATTAAATGAAAGGTGAGAACTGCTTTACACACAGTGAGTGTGCTAAAAATTCACACATAAAATTATTATTCCCAAATATGGTTACTGACATTGCTGTGTTGATTATTATAATTATTTGTGTGTTTTGAGCCACTTGTGGTTCACTGTTTCTACTTCATGCTGTTTTTGCATATGATGTTTGTTTTTCATATCAGCCTAAATTTTATAAATGAGCTGGAAATCTGAGCTGGTTTTGATGGTGCAAGCTTGGTTTGTATGTGCAAAACAGAAGATTACTTTGAATGACAGGTGCTCTTTCTCTTGCTGCTCTTTGATGATCATCCATTGACTGGTCTCCTGTTTATAATGGCTTTAGGAAATGTCCTGTTGATGTGGAGATCTGTGCAAGTGCAGCAGCCAGAACAAGCCAAAAATGTTTTTTTTTTTTTTGCATTTCTAGGCCAAACTGTTACATTAGTTTTTTTATATAGTGATTAAAGGATTCTTTTAAAACAGTAATTGGTCCTATAGTTGTAAGTGTTTTTGGTTCTCCCTAATCATACCTTTGTAACAATAAAAAAGGCTGAAAAGTAAACAGGGTTTTCCTACAAGGACTTTAAGAACTGTGTTTTTCATATCAGCCTAAGCTGGTTTCATTGTGAAAGCTTGGTTTGTATGTGCAAAACAGGAGATTATTCTCTTTGACTGACTGGCGCTCTTTCTCTTGCTGCTCTTTGATGATCTTGTTGGTCTCCAGGGCCACTCTCTTCTGGTGCATGAGCTCCTGACGATCCAGCTCCCGCCGAGCTTCCACTGCCAGCTTCTCTTCATCTGTCATAAACAACTCGCTGCCCTGAAAAAAACCCGGACAATATTGAGGACACACTTTAGACTGAGAATCTTTTCACCTACTTACACACACACACACACATATATACACACACACATACACACTACATAAACACACATATACCCACCCCTACAAAATAAACCTTTCAGCATTTCTCTTAGTAAACAGACAGGGAACCCCTTTTAAGTGGGCCAGCAAATCACATCGTCACACCGGGCCTGTTTATCCTTAATAAATACCTGAACTTAGGCATTTCTTCTCAGGCAGAAAATTAGAAATCTGATCAGATTTTTATGGTCACATTGTCTTCAGACAGGAGACGTGATCTGCCAACCCTGAAGATAATGTATTATCACAAGCTTGAATTTAATTTCCTGTCCTTCAGCGAAGCCTGCAGGAATGACTGTGTGTAAAAAGAAATCTCCACAAAAGAGAGGCTTTGCTCAGGGCTAATCAGCTGCAGTGAAGAACTACAGAGCACTGTGGAGCACCTAGGGGCCAAGAGAATGAGGACGAGTGAATTACAGTACTTACAGCCCCAGTGAGGACAGTGATGGTGAGGCTCCTGCTGCTCTTCAGCACTCGAACTGCCTAGAAAAACACAAACACTACATTACTTCCAGTTCAAATCCCTATTCTAACAAGTCTGCTGATTCTGCATGTGTAAAATGTAGCTTAGCAATGAAGAGGAGTCATGATGCAATCCAAGACAAGACACGTGTCCAGATAACTGCTGGCAGTGTAGACTGTTTGTTGCCATGGTAACGTGACTTACCTCTTTGTGATCCACGTTAGTAAAATCCACCCCATTGACCTCGACAATCTGGTCACCAACCTGTAAAACCCCCCCATGCACACATTTACATTTCATTAGCGTGCTTTATATAGATAATGGCTCGTTATAGCAATGACTGGGATTTCAGTGATTAGAAAGGGCAGCACCTGTAAGCCCACTTCTGCTGACAGAGAACCAGGCTTTACGTTGCTAATGTAGATCCCGGGCTTCTGAGTGGGACCACTCGAGATGCTGCATAAAATAATTCAATCAAATGAATCAGCCCAAAGGTACACACATTGTATAAAACAACTATTATTTATGTATTTATTTATCATTTAGTATCTTCACAATTTTGATTGTATTGATTAAAATGATGTATAATCAGAGGCTATGTTTTTCCTGGTTCTTACAGTTTCAACCATAATGTTTTGGACAAAGACATATTTTATTTTGCAACATTTCAAATTAGACCTATCAGACATTATTAAAGTACACATTACAAACTTTAGTTTTAGAGTATCTGCCTATGTTTTGGTTTAGACCATATAAAGTTAACCTGTAGCAGTAACCTTTGAATGATGGCTAAAGCATAACAAGTGAGGCTAAAACATTACAGGCTTTGCAAAGAATCACCAGAGTAAATACTCAGCACCTGCTGATGTCTATGAATTACAAACTCAACGTTAAATAATACCATGCATCTATAACATGCTAAAAATGTTTATCATTGCCAAATTGAAACCAAAAACAATCCAAAAAAACATTTTTTTTGTTTCAAATCAACAAACAGTAAAGCAGGTTAAGAAACAGGTTAGTGAACACAGCTCATTATATCAAGTGATGGGCTGAATCAAATGCATTAAGACAGAAGAAAAAACACAAACTGAGTTGCAGTGTATTGTCTGATGTAGTATAGAGTTTTACCTGATGCCCATGCCTGTGGTACCAACAAGGCTGAGGAACACCTTCTTCTCTTTAATCTCTTTTCCTCCTAATGAGGCCATGCCAGCAATACTGTTCTTCTTCTCCTGAACATTAACAACACATCAGCAGTCAGATATTACTTTATATGAGAAATATAGGAATGAAGGACGGTTACTGGATCTTACCCCTGATTCAGAAACAAACTGGTCCACAAACTGCCACTTCAAAGGATCCTCAGAGGAGCTTGAAGAAAAAAGGTACTTATTAGTTGAATACGCCAACTTTTATTCAACTTTAGTTTTTTTTTTATTTACATTGAAGTCTTTAGGTAAGTAAAAGGTTAACAATTATTGGTGATTTGAGTCTACTGGACAATTGTATAATTTGCTTTGTGTATTGTCATTAATTCATCCACATAAACTCTAACAAAAAGCCTATATGTGGCATCCGTTATTGTGATTACTGACACATAACTAGTTATTTCAGCATCTATACATTATTTTTTCCATGCAGGCTGGCTTGGAAAGGCTGTAGTATTTGGGTGCAGATTCGCACAGACTGATGAGCAAAAGATTAACTTGTCGCCCACCATATTGGACACATCAACAGAGTGATGAAAAGTGGACGAGTGTCGATAAAACAAACTGTCCAATTACTTACAGAATGCACTACACAGTAAATTCTATTGACGGCAACAGAAGGCGACAGTTACTTTTACCTCTTAACTGGGATCATTCCGACATCTGTCGACAAGAAAGACACGGGACATTGGAAATCAATTATTCACATAATGACAAGTAATCAATGAACAAGCCTTAACATGAATATTTAAAGGCAAGTATAAGTTGACGCTTTTTTTTTTTTCAAATTAATGGCTATAACACCACGACTACAGCATCATGACTTACGTCTGACTTTCAGTGAGACAATTTTCTTGGTCTTGATAAGGTTGATAACCTCCTCGTGGATGCAGGAGGATATAGAGTAGCCATTGATGCGAACAATCTCATCCCCCACCTGCCAAAAGAGGGTAAACAGAGTGATTAAACCCATGAAAAATTGTCCCTTTGCCTATAATTAATTAAATCCTGCTGTGTTAAAAAATGGCTTTATCTTGGTCTTTGTAGAGATATCTGAAAAGAAAACAATACACATAAAACAAACTGGCACTTTTAAAGAGCTGTTTATGGATTCTAGTCTAGGGTTGAGGGTGAGGGTGCCCTATCCTAAAGGTTCCTCTATTGAATTCAAATAGAGGGCTCTCAGAAATCATTCTGTTCAGGTAATTAACTTCAGGGGTGAGTGGCGGACAGAAGGCAATATAGTCCCATCTGGCTAAAATTGGACAGTAAATGACTGTGACATTGGCTGGCATATATTGCTCAGAAGATCAATCCCATTAATCGCTGATTTATTACAGCAATGCTTTGCTTTAAAACTCAAGGCTAACTTCTATCTGCTGCATGTTTACTGAAATCAAAGGAAAATACAAGCTTATAGTGAATACAGAAAAACATGAAAGAAATATGGTATGTGTAGAGAATGTATAGAATATTTTCAGACCCTGTTTTAATTAGCATTTTAAAAAAGGTCATAGAATTCATCTCATTAATCTTTTACCATGCTTGGTTCACGGATTGCATTTAATAAATTTTTGGGTTGATGAAATCAATCTTTTTTCTCTTATTCAGAGCTTTTTCTTTATATATGCGTTAAAATGCATATAGTATAACATCAAAGTATACAACAAAAGTATAACATCATCTGCAGTTCTTCTTTCAGAGGATTGGTGAAATAGCCTGGTTATTTGCTCCACCTAGTGGTGTAAGAAAGCACTCACATTTATGCAATGTGCTCACAAACTCTTAAAAACCAGTCTTGGGACTATGTTTTTACATTAAATTTATCTTTAGAGCTGGAGTGTCATACATTTGTTTTTTGTATTTTTTTAAATCTCAGCAATATCATCTTTCACACTTTCTCTCTCTCATTCTCACCTGAAGGCCCACGTTTCCAGCCTGTCCATCTTTGACAATCTGGGAGATGAAGAGTCCACAGCCGAACTCCAGCCCACCTCGTACACTCAGGCCCAGGCCTTCAGGGTGCATGCGATCCAGACGCACCTCCTTTAGCTTCCTGTTTACATACAAATAAGCACAGACAGATCAGCATGTATTAAACTTATACTATACATATAAGTTACAGTAAACTAAGACTGTATGATACTGACCAAAATATTAAGTTGTGATTATAATCTTGCACATTTTCTGGATATGAAATCCACTAAACTGAGTAGACTCAAAAAAGCCATTACAGGAAGAAGTGCTCTTTCAATGATGCAAAGGAGACTGCCCATTGCTTTAACCTGTCCTTACATAAAATACAGAGCAAGCAGACACCCATATTTAGCCACATACACATATAAAATTGCATATACTAATTCCATTGTCTAGTAAACATATTTATGAAAAACAAACCAAACCTTTTCAGAACATCACTTAAAAAACAACTCTCTCAAGACATATGCTCCTTATTCAAATTAGGTGTGGATGTCACATCTCTATTGCTACAGTACATTAAAGATTGCAATACACTTGACTGCTTGATTAATACATGTATTAGATCATGTAACTGTCATGTTTTTTCAGAATCCCTCAGAAAGCAGCATCATGTAAGAATTGTTATTTCTTGCTCTTAATCTCCCCCTAGTGTCAGGAAGTGGAGTTCATTCTTTTAGCTTCTTTGAGGCACCCATAAAATACATGCTAACATGCATTTCTGGACAAGCTGGGAAATACAGAATCATTGTGTATCTGTCTAAGATACACTATATAGAGCAGTTAGCGGCATACTAAGCTCAAGGTCAAACTTTAAGCTGCTAATTTAAGGTAGACATGCCACATAATGATAGCGAATAATGTTAGTAAAGTAAGTGCAGTGTGAACACACACACACACATAAAGTTGAAGTCAGCCACCTTGCCCAAGGAGAAATTGAGGATTAAGTGCCTTTCTCAAGGACACCTCAGGCGGGGATTCTTATTCAGGGATCAAACCAGTGACCTTTTAGTCCCAAGCAAAGCTTTTCTCTAGGGGCAGCTTATCTGGCCCCTGGTGTTGGATGATTAATTTGTTTGTTGTTCCTGTTATAATTCTTATTAAAATCCATTAAAATACATCCTCTGTCTTTTGTCACTAATAGCACTGCCTATACAGAAAGGCCCATTCATATGGTTCTCGCACTGCTGCCACAGTCTGGAATATACTGGTATTTGCAGATTAGTGTGCTGTCCAGTAGGGGTGGGCGATATGGCTCTTAAATAATATCAAGATATTTCAGGGTATTTTTGCGATAACGATATACTTGGCGATATAGGAAAACTAAAATAAGTAATTCATTTCAGGAATATAGTATAATAGTATAACAGTATAATCAAAATGTGGCAAAATAAATAATATAGAATAAAATAATATAATGCAGCAAATATTGCAGAATATTTAGTGCATGCATATAAACTGCAAACTAACACAATTATACAATAAATACACTTTTCACAGCTTCACAGTAAATAATAGACTACTTTTAAGACAGAACAGCCCTATTATCACGATATGGATTTTTAATATCATGATATTTCTGTGTCACGATATATTGTATACGATATAATATTGCCCACTGCTACTGTCCAGTTCCCCTCTGTTAGCATGGTGTGTCTCTCACACACACATTTAAACCCTTGGGACTCATAACCAGAACTCCCCTGCCACCCTTAACTAAGCATGAGTGATGGCAATTACACTGACTCAGCAAGAGGGGGATGTGTCACACTACCCTGTCTCACTGCTGCTTCTCTTCTATCTCTATCTGTTACACTTCATTCCTCAAAAGTCTTAGAACTGTTTATGTTTAGAATGTTTACCAGCCACTCACCTGGACCTCTTGGGAGTAAGCTGGTCATACTCCACCTGGTGTTTGAGAGGAATGAGAGGACGGATGGCATCAAACAGAGGTAAACGGTTTGGTTCATTGATCACCAGCTTCAAGTCCCCCACCAGAACAGGTAGCTCCATAGACCTAAGAGAAAGAAAACAGAGACACATTTCTGAGACAAAACCTGGAATGAAAGGTGTGTTGCATATAACAGTCAGCACACACTCCATTATCCTGTCCCATTTCAATCAAATATTTAAATAAAAGGCACATTATCATAGATGCTTCAATATTTCTTAGTGGTCTAAAAAAGAAAGTGATCCTTAATAATATCTGCTTATGAATTTAGTCTCCTGCCCCGGTGTATGAATCATTCATGACTGGTATTTCACTCCTGACTCAAATATCAGAGCCAAAGGGTCTTTAGTGAATGGCCACCTGTGACTGGGTGGAGGAGAGTGGAAACTATCAGATCTCCAGCCAATAAGACAAGCTTGAACTCCTTGCCCAATGGAGCCTCCACACAAAGATCAGGTGGAAAAAGCTGCAGGTAAATTTAGCCCCTATTTAGTTCCCTTTATTCAAGTCAAATGAACAGCAACTAAATACTTTTGTCTCAGTACAATTTTAGCTGCATGGTGTTTACTCACAATTTTTCCATTATTTAGGGAAAAACTATGAACTTTTAAGACATGTCCAAACTATTTACTTACATATTATAACTAAACAATATTATCTTTTTATTTAGATTTTAATATACATTACATAATAACAGCAAAATATAGTAACATAAAAGCAAAGTTCAAATCTAATTTATTGTAATGGAGAAGAACAGATCAGATGCAAGTCCAAAACCAGTAATCAGTAAATCACGCAAGCCTGTATTTGAGTGAAACTGCTTGAATATTACTGTACATAAAGGGCTGGACAGCAAGCCTTGACCACAGGGACATTACAGTGAAATAAAACGTTTGTACCCGTCTCAAAATAACAATAAAATAATTGTGTCTTGTTATGACAGCTTTCTCAATCCAGTTCCTTTTTTGTTCCTTTAATCTAAACAAAACAATCCTTAGACACATCATAATATATTTAAGGGCAACACCCGATCATAGACACATCTGGATGATACTCACTGATGATACATGCGCAGAACATCATACAGGTAATCCTTCTCTGCCTCATTATCAATCAGCAACTCAACCTGCAAACCACAGGAACAAACCACATCACTATAAGTTACAGTAATAATCACATTCCTTCAGAGAAGTGCATCCTACTCACCTGATGGTGACTGAACTGCTGTAAAAATGTTTTAAGGAAGCGTTTGGGCCAGTCAATGATGTAGCACATCTCTCTCCCAGAGAGAGACAGATAAGAAAAGAGAAAGGGAGGAAAGGAAAAAGAGAGAGAGTAGAGCTATGTGCAGTATCACGTGGGTGGTGTGCTAATTTAACCTGGGAAACTGAAGTCATACATGCTATTGTTGTAGGTTGGGTGGGTCAGGTGGAACTGCTTGGGTGCTGCTCTGCTCCACTAGACCTGCTTTATTCCCCGCACTCAGTGTTCTCACACTGAACAGGCTCATTTTACATCACTGCACAGACCGCACCGCCATACTACAGCACATATCTACAATAAATTATAATGTTTCTTAGATTTTCTATTAAATATGGGTGTAATCATTTTCAATTTTGACTTCACATTTAAAGATTGGTGTCAGACAGTAGTTCGTGTAGTGTTGTGTTTAAACCCTGCCTACTAGATTTGTATTCTTTCGTTAGATCTCACTGTTCTGATTGGATTGTATTTAGAAATATACTGTCTGAAATGTTTCAAAAAATTTATTTAAACAACAGTAATATATCCCCTGATTACTGTATTACGATACGTTGTGATATGTTAAATTGTAACACCTGAATGTTTTTCCGTACCACCAAGTTCTTGCCAATATTTAGTCCCATATTTAGGTTAGGAGTCCACCTATCTTATAGCATCCGCAGACTATAAGGATCATAGCACTATGGTGTTGTCGGTATTTAAATGTATTGATCTTCCTCACACTTGATGAGCAAGCAGTTAGGTCACTGTTGCCATCTAAAGCTATGCAAATACCCTTTTTAAAAACATAGCTTAGAAATGAGTGAGGAAACAGTCTAATTGCTTGTTGGTCAATAAACAAGAGGTCATAAATTTGAATCTCAGCATCACCTTCGCCCTCAGGAGTATAGGATGCCCTCCCCCATGTAATACTGGTGTCATAACCAACAGATCGGTATGAACAATGACAAAATAAAGGAGGGGAACACAATTTTAGCTGCAGCAACAAAATAAAATAGAAGACAATAGAATAAACCAGATTGGAAAAAAATAGAATACAACAGGTCAGAGTAAAAATGAATGAATGAAATCCATGGACGCTTTTACAATTTTACACATTTTTACGTAGAACCATTCACACTCATCCACACACCGGTGAGAAGCGGCAGTCAATAGCACAGCGTACTCTCAACTGGAAATAATCTCAAGAAAATATAATAGAAAATAAAATATATCAGAGTGGGACCGAAAATATATGACAAGATAAGAGTGAATGGAATAGAACAGAATAAATCAGATTGAAATATAATAGAGTGAAATAGAATAGAATAGATCACAGTGGAATTAAATAGAATTAAAAATAAAAAATCTGAGTGAAGTAGAATTAAATAGAATATATCATAGTGATATAGAATAGAATAGAATAGAATAGAATAGAATAGAACAGAATAGTGGAACAGATCAGAGTGGAACAGAATAGTATAGAGGGATAGAGCAGAACTTTGGGTGGAGAAGACAAAGGGTGTAATAAATATACACGATAAAGGCCTTGCATGTCTCACACTGGACTTTAACACCATAAACCAATAACACCGATCTTCAGAGCACAAATCAATTTAGTATTGACAATCTGTTCTGGGGAAAGCATAACGTACTGTCAAAATAACAAAAAATGTTTAGGGAGAGATTAGAAAGAAATTCTGCGTCCAAAAATTAAAACAAAAGGTTTCTTTTATTGCATGACCACAGATTACAGACACACACACACACACATCAGCAGCGTGGCCAAACAGTAAATGAAGCAATCCTCTCCGCCTGGCTGCACTCCTCTGCCACTTCATCTATCTAGAACAGTGAAGAACAGCCCTTTGTGTCAGCCACCCCCCTCTCTCTCTCAAACATACACACACACACACAGCAGATGGTGTACGGTGGCTTATTACACATAGTTCACATGGGGAAGCTTCGGTATCTGTTTCAATGCTAAGCACTTTACATACATTGCTGATATGAAAAGTATAGTAATATAGCATTTTAATACTTATATTCATAGTTATCTGCAATTTAAATAAATGAACTACACAACAATATCAGTGCTGTGAGTGGTAACAGTCACAATTATTAATATTATAGGACTTATCAAAAGGACTGTGGGGAGATGTCTTCCACTGAGCTCTGCTTAGACAGCAATGGTCATGATGAGCAAACACAGTGGGGTAACTAATATCAGAGACCTATGTAACTTTACAATATGTTATTCCAAATTTACAATATTTATATATTCTGATTGTGTTCTAAGCTACTGCTGTTTTGAAAGGATGTAATTTATACGCTGCTCTTTAGAAAGAGTTCCAGCAGAATGTCCCACATGATCCTATGTAGGCATTTTTGCATGATTGCAATAACTGAGCAATACATGATGGTGTGTCCAATAAATATATCATAGAAATATAAGTTACTTACCACATCCTTGAAGTGTATTGAAAATTAATGGACTGAAAAATGTGATGGAATGTTTATTAAGTGGAGGATAGAAATGGGCAGGTGCTGGTGGTATTAAACATTTCTTTATCTGTTTTTGCAAATTAACTGTTTATTACGTCGCTGTCCAATGAAAAAGATGTATCTCCAAAACAGCAACTTTACATAAGACAGATAAAAGAGGGAACTTCTTAACTTTTCAATGGAAGTCAATGTAAAGAGTTTATTTCAGGTAAATTTGGAAACTTTTATCAAGTTCATTTGACACAGTGTTAGAGACAGTTGTGCCAATTAAGTAATAAACAAAAATCAACAAAAATGGAGATACTTGTTTTTACTGGACAGTGATGATATACACTAAGGCTTACAAATGTTTATATATATATATATATATATATATATATATATATATATATATATATATATATATATATATACAATTATTTTTAAATGTGTTTAATATATATATATATATATATATATATATATATACAATTATTTTTAAATGTGTTTAATATATATATATATATATATATATATATATATATATATATATATATACAATTATTTTTAAATGTGTTTAATATATATATATATATATATGTATATATATATATATATATATATATATATATATATATATATATATATATACAATTATTTTTAAATGTGTTTAATATATATATATATATATATATATATATATATATATATATATATATATATATATATATATATATGGTCTTATGGTCGATCTGTAGTCTAGGTACAGCTAGCACCTGTCAGGTGGGGTATGAGTCTGTGAGGACCTGTCCGGGAACAGGTGCACAGGTAGGTTAGCTAACTGGTTAGCTAGATTAAACCCACCCTGGAAAAGTAGACAGGTTAAAGTACAGCGGGAACACACCAATAATAATTATATGTTGTATATTAAGGTATGTTTAGCAGGTTGTTAGTCAAAAACAAGCTATTGGTAACATTTAATAACATTTTATAGAGCACTTTAGCTGCTAACGTAACTCATCCACCATTCCTGAAGGGCTCTATCATCGTCTAAACGCTGTTTCACCGCATTTGTTTCGTTTTCTCTGAGGTAAAGTAGCTGAAGAGAAGTTAAACAGCTCGCGCTTACCTTGTGACGAAATTCTCGAGCTACTTTTCGCTCCATGACAAAAACAGAGCTTTTCCGCCGTGTGTGTGTATCTGTGTGTGTCTCGCCTCGCTCCTTCTCCTGTCGTTCGCTGGGTAACGTTAATGTGTGTGTGTGTGTGTGTGTGTGTGTGAGAGGTGTCGTCGTGCCTGTTAGCTCTCCTGCTGGTCAGAGGTCGATTAAGGCTGTACCGTTTTACTGCTGCTTCAGGCTGTGTGGCCTGTTCACCGTGAAAGCATTAAAATATGATAGACTTTTGGTCCTCACATTGCTCACAAACAACGTTTTTATTTCTTTTAAATATTTATTCTAGTTATAAGACTTCATAATACACACATAATATATTTTACAGATTATTCACTTTTATATCGTTTAACTTGCATACATTTGTCCACCCTGTCATGTCATGGTTGTAATGACTCAGAGGCAGGCTGCAAATACAAGTTGGTTTTATTAGAAACCATATGAAAACTGACAAAGGAAACATTAAAACTAGCAATACAAAAACAAAAGAGTGGCAATACAAAGACAATACAAACAAAAACAAAAGACAATAACTATGGAGCCCTATGGAGCCCAATAACTAAGCAAACATTAAGTTAAAAAAATAATGCGTGGCCACAACTTTTTTTATTTATTTTATTTCTATTTTTTATCCCATTTTCACCCTAATTTACAAGGCCAATTACCCAACCCACTCTATAGGACTCCTCTATCACTATTGATGCCCCAACACCTAGCACATGCCTCCTCCGATTCACTGGAAATCAGCCACCGCCTCTTTTTGAACTGCGGCTGATGCAGCATTGCCGAGTAGCATCACAGCGCACCAGGAGGAAAGCGCAGCGACTCAGTTCCGATACATCAGCTCACAGATGCCTTGTGCTGAGTGACATCCCCCGTAGAAGTGATGAGGGGAGAGAGCGCCATCTTCCCACCCAGAGAGAGCAAGGCCAATTGTGCTCTCTCAGTGCTCCGAAGTCGATGACAAGCTACAGGCCACAACTTAATAAGGCGTAGGAATGAGATCCTAAGGTGTGAGATAATTAAGGCATGGGAACAAGATAATTAAGGCGTAGCCACAACTTTTTATGGTGTGGGAACGAGTTAATTTAATCATAGCTATTAAGGCATGGCCACAAGATCCTTTTGTTTCACAGCTAACAAAGTAAGCAGCTCTCAGGGGTTGTGCACAGTATGACTGCATAAGGAAGGTAAACGGGTCTGCATACTGGCTGCATTTGTCAGATTTTATTATGAAAATTAAGTGTCTTTTACTTAGAATTATACCATGTCTCACAACTAGAGACTCCAAAATATCACCACAACTCATTCCAAGATGAAAATAAAAAGAAACCAATTCTCTCTCAATTTTTCTACAAAAGTTTAGTCTTATTCATGGGCATTAATTTACAAAGAAACAAGCTTTATTATTATCTGGCTATGACTTAATTATCTCGGTCACACACCTAATAAGTTGTGGCCATGACTTAATTCTCATTCACATGCCTTAATTATTTCATTCCCAATCCTTAGGATCTCATTCCCATGTCTTAATAAATTGTGGCCATGCACGTTGCCTGTATTAACAGTTACTTTGGACAGGGAATTCCTGTATATTTTAAATAACTTGATATAAAAAATCCAAATAACTAATATTAAAATGATTAAAACATAGCTTTAGAAATATAGGAACACATACTGTACAAATGTGCTACACTATAAAATTGTGATATTTACCCTCCTAAAGTTATTATTCAACTTAAACCAGGGAGCACTGTAAACATGGCAACCACCTATGCTGCTCACACAAAACACATGTTTTATGGATATTATATGTCCTGACTTATATGTCCTGTTGTGTCATTGGAAAAAAACAAATGTAAAAACAGGTTTGTATAATTATATTTATTTAACCTGAATTTGACAATATTATTTGTGTTCTAGGTCTGAAGGAAGACCTTCATTTTCATAAATGATATAGCAATGGTGTTCCTCAACTGTGAAGAATGGTATAAAGGTAGGATGTGTGAAGTGTGTGAAATTGGCCTGCTAATGTGTTGAAAGTAGTGAATTTAAGCTTAAATCCATTCCACCCACACTCTCCCACAGCTTCACTCTCCCTCAACTTAGGTCCTAGGGCGTCCCCTGGTGGGCAATTTGAATTGTTACACTAAACAGACATATGAAACATTGCAATATAAAAATATAAAATATGTATTACATAAGCTACACATAAAATATAGTATATAATACATATATATTTAACATCTATAAAAACATATATAATATAATAGAACAAAAATAGTGTATTTTTGGCTTTTAGAGATCTGTTTCAATGCCT
Source organism: Astyanax mexicanus (assembly GCF_023375975.1). NCBI lineage: Eukaryota > Metazoa > Chordata > Actinopteri > Characiformes > Acestrorhamphidae > Astyanax > Astyanax mexicanus. The sequence continues at coordinate 62,849,340 of NC_064409.1, read as the reverse complement.
TTAACAATTCGTCTGATTTAATAAAACATGTATTACATATATTAACACACTAACAAAAACACCTTAACAAAAGTTTAGCTGATAATGCAAAAAGTCAAAACAAAAGTCTATAAGTCTATAATTTAATATGGTTTAAGTTGAGTCTGCAACATTTAAAGTCAGCTTGACCACATTTCTAGAACACAATGATGGATTACAAGTACTGCAATATCAGAATTTTAATCTTAAATTATTTATTACAGAATAAGTCATGTGATCAAAGAAAAAACATCAATGAGCTTCTCAGAAAATTGAACTGATTTGTTTATTTTAATTCAATAATCAAAACTGAGTCTGGGGTCCTATTGGATAGGGACATTTTTTTTAATCCAAGGAAGATTCTAATTATAAATTATATTTTTCTTTTATGAAGTTGTTGTTTGCTGTTATGGATAGACTAAGACCCCAGCAAGCCTATTCTCAGAGTTGAAGTTAATTCAACACTTGATTTCTACGACAAACAATATGTGTTGATGCACTGATTGCTAAGACTAGTTTTGCAGTGGTGAGCTGTGCTTGAATTTAAGTTCTCAGTTCAGCAATGCATGTTTTCTTCATGTACTTGCAGTACGTGACCCAGAATGTGTTAAAGCTTACAATAAGTGTTTGTGTGTATCTGTGTGTGTGTCGGTGTGTGCGTAACGGGCTCATTTTGCAAGAGGAGCAGCCAGTTTTACTCCTGCTGGTTCAGCTGTTGGCAGTGCGGTGCTTTGTGAGGAGGAGGGGGGGTTAGGCCCTGACCCAGGGGGTGTACAGGGAGGGATTACAGTCTGTAATACTATACCGTCAGCCCACCATCAAAACACACATGCACTCACAACACTGGATGTAAAGAGTGTTTGCATTGAGTTCGGGACAGATACAGTAATTGTAATGCTAAACATGTTCAAAAGTGAGCATTTTTACAATGAAACACACATTAAAGTTTTTTTTTTAGTGTGTAATTACATGTCCAGCTGTTTAGAGTTCATAGTTGGTCAATCAACAAATAATTTAGGTGTTGTTTTGTCCCATGCAAGTAGAAAACATGTCTTAAGTTCTGCAAGAGTACAGTGTCGTCTATGCATTTTTAATTTTTTTAAATTCTCCCAAAATGTTCTTTTGGGGACAGGACTGCAGGCAGGTCCATCCAGAACCATACAACCTTCCTCTCTAGCCATGCTTTTATATTTTGTGCAACATGTGGTTTTTCTGTAAAATATTGAAGAATCTTGCAGCACATGTTCCTTAAAACCACCAATGTAATGTTCTGCATTAAAGTGTACTCACACAACCCCATACCATGGCAAACTTTAGCTTTTGGAATTGTTGCTGAGAACAGTTTAGATGGTGCTTTTGTCATTGGTTTAAAGCACAAACCACCAATTCTCTAAAAAGAGATCTGGAACACTGTTTTGTCCTGACCATATTATACGTTTCCACTGTGTGATAGTCCATCCCAATCACCTGTTTAAAAGCATTATTATCTTTTTTTTCTTTATTATGTATTAGCCCTGTGTCATGATGGAGCAGGTCTCAGACACACACAGATGCAAATCAAAATATAATTTACTAAATAAAGTATAAGACAAAAGAAAGGTCTGATAAAGCAAGGTCAATACTGGTAAACAGCAGCAACAAAGAGATAACATACCAGGGTTGATAAACAGTCCAGATGTCAAAACGAGGCAAAACAATATCAGAGGGCAGTCTAAAATCAAGGTTGATAATACAAAGCAAGGTCAAAATGAGAGAGTAACATAGACAATGGAAAAACATGTTGTACAGGGATAAACTGTTAGTATTCAGCAAAGACTAGGGCTAGTACTCAGGTGACCTGCTTCCTGAAAGTGTCATGTGCTGTGTCATGTGATCGAGAATGGGTGTGAATGGGTGTGTCAGTGCGTGGTGCATCCTGGGCAATGTAGTCCGGAGGCTGCAGATCACAGGCAGAGCTGAGTGGGGGAGAGATAGGAGCGCTTTCAGTGCCAGGCATGACACCCTGAATGACACCCACTCCCAACTTTTTTTGTGTTTCAGACCTGATATGCACAAATAGATGGGTGTTAAAATGCAATGAATTTGACCAGAAAACACATTAAATATCTTGGACTAATTCTGTCTGCATTGAAACGTTAAATACATTTTAAGAAGCAGTGTATTTTTTACTTGGGGCTGTTAAAATACTAAGTGAAATGAAAATGTAATTTACATCAAAAGTAAAGATATGGCTTGCTGTGCATTCACTCTCTAATATATGTGACATATTTGGTTACTGAGGCATGCTAGATCCCATGCACTTTTACTGCATGATATAAATGGGACACCGAACCACGTTCTGTCGTCATTTAAGAACTGCAAGTAACAGGAACTCAGATTAAAAATGGTCCATACCATGTTATCTTTAGAAGACTGATTAAGCGCTTTTCCTCTCTCTCTCTGAGGTCAGCACTCTGATGGATGGAGGGAGCAGAAGGGTGTGTGTTTGCGGCTTGGTAAAGAGACGTGCGGTACAGTACTTAGTGACACACCCACAGCAGCTCACGGTGGCCTGGATATCACGTTTCTGTTCATGGCAACGCAAACCTCAGAACTCATCCAGCTCACTGCATGACAAAGTAAATCATCTGCTGTCCACCACATTGCTGCTTCTGCAGCTTCTCTACCAGGAAAGCATTAAGTCACGGAATTAGGTATGGAGTGAGATACAGACCAGACTAGGCCCAGAGGTTTTCTTTAGTAGGCCTAGGTATATTTAGTGGGTTCTTATGACAGTTTCAGGCACTTTGAGGAACCCAGTTCCCTGCCTGCCTTTTTACTATCTATTAATCTGTAAATGCAAGACCTCGCCATTCTAGCAGTTTTTACATTTTGTTCAAAAAGGTAAAAGCACACTAATTATATTTGCATTTTTTAATTTGCTCAGATGCTCAGAGTCACTTACATTAGAATCATGTTACACAAGTAGGTGAAAATAGTGTTTGGAACCTTGCCCAAAAAGTCTTATTGGTGTAGAATGGTGGGCTTGCCCAGCCAGGTAATCAAGCCCTAGAAGATCAACGTTGTTACCCACTGCAGTACACTACACTACGCTATATATCATATTCAAATTTTAGGACACCCTTGTTTTATTGATTTTGTAAGTAAAATATAATATAAGTATAGTATGACATTTTTTTCTCAAATTTGAGTTAAACAATCACACAATATCGCAATATATCACAATATATTAAATCGTAAGACCTGTATTATGATACATGTTGTATCGCCAAGTTCTTGCCAAAAGACAGCCCTATTACATTCTCACTGTCAATAGACTGTTTTACAGTTGACCACCATCACAGTAGTTTGTTGACCATGTCAGACCTGAGTCGATAACCTGAGCTTTGTGGTTTGAATGTCGGCAAAATAGCTAAACATTTAAGGGTTAATGTACAGGAACCGTCCTGACAAGGCCGAAAAAGCTCTGAGTGAGCACTGTGTGCACACGTATGTGTCAGGTGAAAGGTCAACAGACCTTCGACTCTTTGGCATTTAGTGGCATTTAACTTGATGGCATAGCATGGTTATCTGTTATGGTCTGACAACCTTCTCAGTTTCTGAAAAATGGACATATCTTCAAATGTCTGTTACATAACCAAGAAGGTCACATTATCAAGTGATATGACTTATCAAGTGGTTATAATTTGCTCTTTGGATATAATACTGGTAAAACAGTTGCACCAGTCTTTTGGGCTATTGCTGTGCAGGCTTTGGTAATTGTATGTAATGAAATAGTTTGTTAAGCGCTGCAGTCTGTGCTTTTGCTGGCTTTGATAAGATTGTGAAATGAATATCATGCCATGTGTTAAACTTCAGCACTGTCTGTGATCTGCTGCAGAAGTTGGGCGTGCCATCAGGAAACAATGGCAGCATTGACGGGCTTTGGCCCCTGGTGGCTCAGGCTCCTCAGCCTTACTTGCCCCACGTTGGCCCCCCGGTGGCCCAGCGGCCTGTGGGATTGCACTAATGGGCAGGCGGCAGCACTGCTGGACAAGCTTGAGCCCTGCAGCTGTTGGCTGGCACACTCCGACTTCATGGAGGAATGACAGCTTTTGTCAGTGCCAAGAGGCTGCTAAGGGATGTAGAAAGCCTTTAATCACAGGGATGCAGGGATATGTGGAGGACGACATGGTCACTTTCTGTAGACGCAGCTAAAATCAAACCATTGTGCTGTGGCAGTTTGGCTCTGTCCTTATGCTTGGTGCAGAAGTAAGGAAAAAAGGGAAAATTGGGCATCAAATTGATTGTATATGCACAGTAATTGAACAAATCTGTTTATTTGTTTGTTTATTAAGACCTGCTCAAGTTCCTGTCAACACTTGTTCACAAAACAGATAAGTGCTAGGAATCATAGTTTCTTTTGCATGAAACTGTTTGTCCATCTACAGTTGTGTGCTCTCCTCCACCAGTCTTACTGCTTTTACGAACCAGCCAACTTTGCTAGCAGTTTAGACATTGAGCTGTGAGTGTGGTCTTCTACATGATGAATCCAACATTTTCAAAAAAAGATTCAAAAATAATAAAAACACTACCCTTCACACTACCTAATTACCTAATGCTTCTAATTATAAAATTATTAATAATTGCACTATTCTGACTGCCAGTTTCACTTGGCTGTGTGGTGCGAGATTCATTATTCTTGACAATGGTAAATTATTATTAGGTCTTATGTGTTTGTTATATATACCCTTACATATAGGCTATATCCATGTCTTTTAGTAAACTATTCTACACTGTGATTGCTTTGCGATTCATCATTCTTTTTAACTGAACCTATTAATATTATTTTACAATTTTTTTTACAAATGTTAAAATAATAGTTTTTTTGCCAGTGAGTGAGCACATAATGTCCAAAAATAACTGTAAACTTAAAGAAGCACAAATATTATGTGTCATCATCAGACCTGGAGCCTGTTCACATGATCCAAGTGGAAAATCACACTTCTGTATTAGAGCTCACATCACAGAGCCATCGGCATTGCCCCCCACCTCACGTTAACGATCGCTTCCCCTACTCGCATTCTGGGGCTGGGGGTGGTGGGGTTAGAGGTGTCCAGATGATGATGGGGGAGAGCTGCAGTGGAGGGTATATATGTGCTTCTGCCGACAGCCAGGATGCTGAGACAGGGTAATTACAGACGCTAAAAATACGGCAGCATTTGTTTTAGTTAATGGGAAAGCTACACTGAGGGCCAGAGTCCACAGGCAAAAAGCAGATAGGGTTTCTCTGCTGACCACGCTGAATGCCAGGCATTACAGTTTGAGAAGGAGAGAGACAGCCAAGGGGAGGTGCAGAAAGCCCCCAAAAGAGAGAGATAGAGGGCCTGGGGGGTACAGTGCTCTTTTGATAGTCTGAGGTGGCACCATCCAGTGTCCTGCTGGCTAGAGAGAGAGGAAGAGTTGCATTTCAAGAGTGTTCTAAAAGTGCTAGAAGTAATTCTGGGCAAAAAAAAATCTCAGAATAGGAGTGCTGAGCTGGGAATTACATTTCAAGATTTTCTTTTTACTTACAGTAACTAGTGCATTAAATTAATTTATTGTCTCGAACTGAAAAACGAACATGTGTGGTTTTGGAAATAATGCATTTATTTGGAATATTTTCTCAGTATAATTAAAATTTTGATATCATGATTTACAATAAAAAAAAAAAATAGTATGTGATTCTACACTGACATGCCAAAAAGCATGTGAAAGGAGTATTATCCTGTCTCACAACTTTTGTGAATGCTATAGTGACCTGCAGGATGTTCATGTGGGGCCTCTTACATTGTGATTTCTGCCTTGTCTGTTTGCATGGACGGTTCAAGTCAGACACCGCAATTACTATAACACCTTCTATCACATATTCCCTGTACTCATGTAACACACACTGTGCATCAAGGAAAGTTAAACGGACGCACAACTTCAGAAATGTAATATCCTATCAATCTGGCGCACACATTCACGTCTCAAACCCACGTCACGCCACTCGTAACTCACGTCACCTTGTCAGAATCATGCTGGCCAGTGTTCAACCTCACTTACAACACCTCACAACGTACGCAGGTTTGGGTGTACCCAAGCCAGACCCTGATGCAACGCTTCATGATCAGTTTACATGCTGCTATCCCATGACTTTTGGCATGTAATTGTAAATGGATTGATTCAAGTTTTTTCATTTTTAATTCCAATATATATATATATATATATTTTATAATCAAGTTTAACATCTTATCACAATAATCACAACAGCATATGTGGAAAAAAATGAATGTGGAGTCTGACACTAAATATTAACTATATTATCTATTTCAAATAAAATTTAACTAAATTAAATTTACATGACTTGTTTAGTAAATGTATACGTAGTTTCCAAACAGAACAACCAAGAGACAGAAGTAGTGCATGTGTCGTAGGTTGATGTTAGAATGTTAGAATTGCTTTAATAAATGTGTAATATATTATTACTCCTAATGTGAAGTAAATGAAAATAAAACCATGTCATGGTGAGAACTTTTGCATGTCCTGCAGCCCACCCACCAGGAGAGGGGGATAGTGTGTGCTCTTCTCTTGGGAGTGCAGCACTGCTGTTAAAGTTAGTAAGCAGGGAAGCACAGAGGCCTTAGGACATCCATGTTGGCATTTTCTCATTTTTGTTCAGGATAGGTGTGTAAAATATTTTTGAAATATATTTTTAAGAATGTACAGTAATTATTATGTGAAATACTTGCTTTTTATTATAGTTAGGTATTAACATGATAAAAGCACTTACCTCTGGCCTCCTGAGTGGCTCAGCTACTATACAGTATGTCCAAATGTTTACCTTTTAAATTCATGTATAAAAGTCTGGGTGGATTCTAAAGTGAAAGTGTGAGTACACACAAAAAAATACATGTTTGGCTAAAAAAGTCTGATTAATAAAACTGTGTGTACTGTTTCCTCATTTTAAATCACAATCTTCTTCAAAATGTGTGCAGGTGAACCAGCACCATGATCTGCCCACATTTATCTATAAATGGCCAATGTCAATCACTTAATATGGGCTTCTCTGTTCATTCTCAAGCTGAATAATAGAGTAAAGAATTCAAAGAAGAGAAATTTGTGAAAATGTAATATGACTTTTTTTGTTGTTGCAATAATAATAATAATAATGATGATAATAATAATAATAATAATAATAATAATAATAATAATAATAATAATAATAATGATAATAATAATAATAATAATAATAATAATAATCATCATCATCATAACAATAATAATAATATGCCTTACTTATATAGCACCTTTTCTAAGGAGTTTAAAAGTGTGAGATAAAACAGAATACATGAGACAAATTCAATAAATAAAGTATAATAATATTTTTTTCTTAACTTTAAACATGCATGAAAAAATAATAATTGTAAATACATTTAAAGAGGTGAGAGTCCTTAATTCTTTTTTAATCTTCCTTCTTTAATATATGTGTTTTATGTGGTATGAACATGTGATGTGTGAGGATGATTTGCACATTTACTTGCAATTCTCTATTTTACCACATAGCACTGCTAACTCTCGCTTTTTCTACAATGGTTTGCAAGAGTACGCAAGACAACGTGGTGACGATGGTGACAGCCATCCAAGGCTCGGAGTCCTAAAATGCATTCTTACCCTTACTCTCTTATGGTGGGTAGGATGATCTTTCCTTCCTCTTATACCACCATGGTGGCCAATGCTGGCATTGATTGGCATATATGACAGAAATGGCATAACTGTATTTAGCTGGCATCATGTGACTTGAAAGAAGCACAATCTAGCCTTCATCCTCCTAGTGCTGGTTGCAGCATCCGGTATAGGGAGTCTCAAAAGCATAGGAACTGGAAATTGGAAACGGCAATAGAAACTGGGAAATTTCCAATTTTCTAACCTATATTAAATGTTATTATTATATAAAATTAATTTAATGATATGTAGGGCTGCATATGAAGAATACTGTTTGAACATTTCCTGCTTATTAAATGTATGTCATTATTATGTAATTATTTAGAAACTAGGAACAACTGGAAAATTAATATTTATAGGGTTTTGGAACACAAACTGTAAATATTAAAACAGTTTAATGTATAAATGTCAATTCAATTTAATTCAATTCAATTCAATTTAATTCAATTCAATTCAATTCAATTTAAATCAATTAAATTCAATTAATGTCCTTATCAATGATAAAGTAATGGAATAATCATTTTTGAATTTTTAAAACAGAATTTGTAGGTTTTGTAAATAAAAAAATATATTTTTTTGTTTTTATATTTTTAAAGGTATACACCTCTGTTAAATGTTTTTAATAACCATATCACTAACCACAAATACAACATAACTAAAATAAAGTGTATACAGTTATGTAACTATTGAAAGGCCTTTGCTTGTGTTATCTGTTAACGTAGTCTACTGGTCAACCAACTGGGACACACACACACACACACACACACATACACACACACAAACACTCATTCATTCACAAGCACACATACTGTGTAGGGGTGTGTGATATAATATTGTACACTTCATACATAATAACATTTATATTTTTGCATCAATATATTCTTGAAATTGATTAAATATTTTCAGTGCTTTTTCATATTGCCAATTGCATTATCAGAAATATACCCTTAAATATTGTGATATTGTTTTAAAGCCATATTGCCCACCCCTAGTGTGTAATACCCATTCACTCACATACACGTGCATGAGCCCTTACACATAGGGGTCATTGAGGAGCATGACACCGCCACAGTGTCGGCACCCTATCCACGCGTGCTCAGGGCCTTATTTACTGATCCCTCTGTAAATTACATCACCTCACTCTACTATCCAGTTTCCCCCAAGTTGAAATATTCATCGCGACATCTGCTTAATTAAACCTCTGGCCATAATCTCCTGTGCCAAACCGCGGGTGCCGGGATTTAGGGTTCTGCCACAAGTTATGCATTTACTTCAGCTCCCCCTCCTCTCCGCCTCTCTCTCCGTCTTTTTGCTTGAATAGGAGCGCTTATCTAACAGTTGTTTTATTATTTATCCCAGCGGCATTAGGCCAACAGTTGCTGTTGGCCCCTCTGCTCCCCTCCAGGCCCTGTGTCAGCACCTGCAGCTGTCATTTCTGCGGTCGCTACGGCTACTGCGGCCCTGTCCATGGCACGCTCCACCCCTCCGCCCCAGAACCCCCCAACACCCACCACTGACCATCCCCCCGCAGATCAGGAGCACACACTGAAGAGTCCATACCCTTCATAAGGACAGACTGCCCTTAGAGGTCAAGCTTACTCCCGCAGGTTAGCGTTAGTCTGTACTGTACCGACATGAACTGAAAGACTAAATTATTGTGTAATAATCATTTTTTCATGTGGAAATGAATTAAATACATGACTTTTTTGAGAGAATCTTCAAGGACATGGTGCAACAATGTTCTCTTTTTAGAACGGCAGATGAGATATTTGATATTTGGGGTTGGATACCTCTCTATATACATAGTAAAGAAGGTAGCAGAAAAAACACGATTTTTTTTATATATATATACAGAAAGAAAACAAAGTTGCTAAGTTGTTGCTAGGGTGTTACAATGGTCCCCTAAATGGTTGCTATGATGTTTCAAAGTGGTTGCGGACTAGGGACAACATTTCTCCCAAATTCTAAATAAAAACATTGCCATTTAGAGCATTTATTTGCAGAAAATGAGAAATGGCTGAAATAACAAAAATGTTGCAGAGCTTTCAGATTTAAAATAATGCAAATTAAACAAGTTAATATTCATGAAATTTTAAGTTAAGATATCAATATTTGGTGGAATAACCCTGATTTTTAATCACAGTTTTCATGCATCTTGTATATTCTCTGTATATATTCTCCTCCACCAGTCTTACACACTGCTTTTTTGAACTTTATGTGACTGCTGGTAAAGAAGCTCATCATTTTTAAGTGATCTCATATTTTTTCCAGACCAATATATATGTCGATGTTAATCATGTGAATTAATAGATAATGTGACTTAATACAGAACTGTGGGAAACATCATCAAGTAAGTCATAAGTCATATTCACTGCATCTTTACTCAGCTAAAGTAACACAGTACTACTATCAAAATAGCAGAGCAGATCTGTAATACGCTGAATACACTGGATATGCCTGTCCTTAAACAGTCTTGGCAACAAACTGCAGTCTGCACACAGAATATCTGCCTGAGTTTTTGCTGTGCTGTTTGAAGTGCGTGATAATTCTCTAAGGAACGTTTGGGGATTAGGGGATAACTCTGTCCTCGATTGAGTTCAGTGCATCTGCAGGTAGGGCTCTTGTTTCTGCAGCTGCTCTCCAGACTGAATTCCCCAGTGGATGGGCTTTGTTAGGAAATGTTTGGCTTTCCTCTGCGGATGGGTCTTGCCCTCAAAACTTGTCTGACACCTATCAATGGAGGTCAATGGCAATGTCCTCTCTGGACTAAAAGAAAATCAGCAATAACACAAGAGTGTTTTTTTTGTGTGGTTATGGTTGAAGCTGTGTGAAAAATGATGGAGACCTATTCGGAGAGAACGATGATACAACGACTATATGATACTGAGACCTTTTTTGGTGATATGAAGCTTTATACGCCTCTATCCCACTTCTGGCATTAGGCTTTGTGTCAAAAGTCTCATGTATATCTGCTCCAGAAAGTCCTATTCTGTTGGCAAAAATTCTCAACAGGGTGTAGACAAGCTGTGTTTGTGTACATTTGTACATCTGTGTCAGCAAAATGTACAGCCTGAAGTAACAGAATTTATTCATTAAAAGGGGTGTCCACAAACATGTTGGCACATAGCTTATGGATGTTTGCATGTTTCACGGTTTTACGGTGACTGTAGGGCAATGTCAGCTTAGTTAAATTATGCTGTATTTGCAAAAAGCTCAAACACGTCTAAAACATCTTCTGAATAAGATGACTAAGATGATGTTAATGGAACATATAGGCCAAATTAAGACAGCCTAGACTGGCCCAAAACTTGACATCCACAACAACACACCTCACAACACAGCTTATTTTAATACTGATGATTTTAAATCAGTGTATTCATAGTGTTTTAGTGTTAATTTAGCCATTTATTCAGTGTGTTAAGTTTTCTTTAGTATAATTACACTAGCGCACTAGGCAATTTTCTGTTTATATTTTATCTCTGACAAATAAATAAGCAAAAAAAAAGCCATAGAAACAGTGTAACCTCAAGTTCCATATCCGAATGAAGAGCCTGCGGGAGGCAGCCTGAGGTGATAAAGAAAAGCATCTCTCTGAAAACACAGCACTGGACACCAAATAAACAGAAGTGAGCTGGCTGCCTGTGTGGGCCGTCATAAAGGCACTCGCGTGTCAGTCAGGGCCATGCCACTTGCCGTGTAAATATAAGATGCAGTAAAAGAGCCTGTTACCTTCTGCATCTCCCACAAAGAGATAACACCACCTACCTACCCCCAGATGGTTTTCTAATCACTGAGCCCCGCCGACTGAGGTGATACAGGTTCAGCACACACACACACACACACACACACACACACAACTGCAACCACAAATGTGAACTCTGGTACACACACACACACCTTCACTTGTCGTAACCCAAATGTGGGGTACTAACAGGTTTCATTTCGCCTTTAAGTACCAGGGAGGAGGTGTAAGGTTTCACACTGTTTGAGCTCAGGTCAAGTGCTGTCTTTATACACATCTTCAGTCAGACTCTTTAAAGCTGGTGATTCATCAGCTTGGAGAACTGAAATCTCTTCTTTAGACCAGTTCCCTTATATACAAAAATATTAATAAAAAAAATCTAAAGATTATAAACATTTATGAGGGAAAAACTTAAAGTTAATATTACAATAAATCATGCAAAGAAAGTGGAAAGTGTGATTACTTTTACTGTAAATGTGTACATTTTAGTGTAAAGGTATATAAATATATATAGCTATATATAGCTAGTTATATAGCTATAACTATATTTACTTAACATGCACAATTCCATTTAACCAGCATTTATTTGAAAGAAATTTATATTTACAATTCTAAATATGATGATTAATACTTAATTCATTTACATTAACAGAATATTACGGCCCAAAAACTGCTATTCACTGGATCATTTATCTTTATTTTACCATACTAGGACAAACTCTAAAGACTGTACTCCTGAAATGAACAGCAGATCAGCACTTCTAAAATTATTCAAACAAAACTACAATGCCATGCTCAGGATCACTTCATATTTATCAGATCATATTTGTATCCCACTCTGATGATAGATTTGAACATTTCACTGCTGCTACATGATTATCAGATTGGCTGACTGGATACATGCATTGATAGTTTCTTGGTTAGTGTAATTTAATATCAGTAATTCATTATTAGGACACAATTAGGGCTGTAGGATAAATCATATTTTTATTGTTATTGTGATGTGGGTTTTCACAATAAACACATCGTAAGAGATGCAAACTCAAGCCAAATTATCTTCTAGACTGGAGGCAGAGTGAGGTAGAGCAAGTACTCCTTAAACTCTATATAATTTGACTTAACTGTATGTAAACACCGAAGGGTAAATTAGCCCTGGCTAATTTTGCACCATAAATGAATGAATAAAGTTACTCTTATATAGCACCTTTCTAAAAACCCAAGGACACTTTACAATTTACATATTTTACACACAACCATTCATACTCAGCACTCATTTACACCAGCCAACAGCACACAGCGTACTCTCAACCGGAAATGACCATCTGGAGGACTGCATATACACACACAGTCCTATACAATACACATTCCTATGCATACATATAAATCAATTTAGAATTTTACATTTTTCTGGGCAATTTAAAGTATCCAGTTTAGCAGATCTCCGTGTTTTTGGGCTGTGGAAACCGGAGTACCTGGAGGAAACCCACGCAGACACAGAGACTTCACCCAGATAGGGACTTGAACTCAAGACGCCAGTGCTGGGAGGCAAATGTGCTAACCACTAAGCCACCATGCCACCGTAGTGACCATTTTGGAATTTTCCATTTTTGCTTAAATGAATGTCATTTTTTGTATTTTCACACTTGGAACCATCATCTTGCTCTTCTGCTCTATTAGATCATATGTTAAAACCAGAGGGTGAGTGTACAGACAGCAGAACACATGAAGTCAATCTGTTAACTCTGCTTCTCTACAAAAACGACCTTTGTATTTTTACAATAGGTGAGAACCAAATTCCTGTAGTCTTACTCAGAGTCAGAAACACAACCCAAATGAGCGTACAGATACGATGTCATGGTGCTCGCTAAGAATTCTTACTGACTGAGTTATGTCTCCTGGATGGTACAATTCAGTGAAATGATTTGTAGACGAGTGCTACAAATCATTTCAGCACTTGGTTTTGCAATGTTTCGCATCTGCATTTTTTAAACTTACAAACAGATTTCACCCAGGCATTTCATTATCAGATAATATATCCTTGGAAAGGATGGGGTTCTTATATCAAATCTCAAATATTTAAGAAATAAGCATTGTTTTGGTTTATTTAGATTTTCTCACTTCTTGGGTCCAATACAAAGAACTACACTGAATTTTAAAATGAAACTCAACACGTTCTTCAAGCTTTTATCAGTTAGTAAAGGTTTAAACATCTGTCATCAGAACAAATGTGCACATACACTTTGCCCATAGAATCAGACTAACCCATGGCCATACATCAGTCGGAAAAAGCAACAAGAAAGGACTCGTAAGTTGGCACGCTTTGCAGATTTCAAGAGACTAAAGGGGGGCAACCCTTGCACACAAGAGTCTCTCAGAACAACAGAAATCCCTGCACTCTGGTGCGACATATCGAGTTACGGCACGATTTTTCAGGGGGTTTTAACTTCTTCCTGTGGAAATCAATATATTTTCTATGCTAAAATGATTCATGAATAAAATTGCGCCAGAGCGATCGCTGCCTGCTGCCATCTCTGAAAGATTGTGCTTAAAAAACTCATCCCTGGCCAAGGTAACCCCGTCATTACCCACACACAGTCACATACAGTCAGTTTACATTAGCAGCACAGTATGTACACAGTCACTTATCACCTTAGTACTTAGAACTTCTGGATTGATCCTTAAATGCATGAGTGTTTGTCAGCTGTTTATATATAGCACATTAGTGCATTATACATATAGCATAAATGGTTCTTTACTTGGTTAGTGGTTCTATAGAAACACATTAATTGGAATTGAGCCCTCATATCTTCTAAGCTTTTTCAAGTGCCATCATGTCTAAATACTTTTAAATGTTCTAAATACTTCTAAATGTGCTAACACATACTATGCACCCACAGCAATGATGTCATGATATCATCCGTATGGTATTGCTGTGAGGATTTGATTGCTGATTCTGAGGATTTGATCCAGTGACTAAAATGTTAGTGAGTTCAGGATGTTGGATGATCACCAAGAGACCACAACTCAATTCAAGGGGCTTTAATACCCATCATATCCATGCCTAGCTGGCATTATGCATGGTGCCAAGCTGTACGTGTGCATTTGCACATATGTGTTAGCAAAGAGTGCAAGTTAAAGTAGCTTTATGCTTTCATTAGAAAGGACGCCCTCTAGGCCTGTCACAGTAAGTATCGACTTATTGTACAATATGTGGACACAACCTGAATTATTTTACTAATTTAAAAGAGAACATGGAGGTATATGCTGGTATTTTTACTTTGTTTAAAAACACTGGTTTTATTTAATTTAGATTTTAATTATGTAGTATATAGGCCTGTCATGATAATTACACTATCATCTTGTACAATATATGGACATGACCTCAATGTTGCACATTATGTTTTTTTTTTTTTTTTTTTTTATCAAGGGGAGCCCAGTAATGCCAATCTGACAACATTGTTTAAAACAGTGGTTTTATTTTTTTATATATAATTTATGTAAGATTTGTAAAATTTCAAGTACAATGTCTGATTAAAAGTTAAAGTTTGGTGCTTTTTAAAATATATATAATTCCATTACTGTGTTATATTAAATATATTTCAGTGGCATAGAATATTCTTAAAATGACAACAAAATCACTTAAACAGTATATCATCCACACAAAAATCATTATTGTGACAAACCTTAATTATTTCTGAATTATTTCTAGTGTTGTTAGCATGATGTATACATAAAACTGGATATAAGAAATCTATTGGAAAATTATATCATCACTATTATGCAAAAAAGTGTGTGTTTTTTCAAAAACAGGTTTTGTTGTAATACTGTTAGCAAGGTTATATTTTGTGATTGTTTAAATCAAATTTAAGTCAAATTGTCATAGTATAAAAAATACATCACAGTTTTTTTTGTACTTTTTCTTATTATTTATTACTTTTTATCCTATTAATAGACTGGGATCTAACGACAGCATACAACCCTGCTATCTAGTGGCTGGGTTTAAGCACAACACAAAATGAACCACTGTCTGACACCAATCTTTACATTTAAACTAATAATTTAAAATCGATACTGTGCAAAATACGACAACGCAATATCAATATTTTCTTAAATGTCTACAAACTAAATAATGTCAATTTGTAAGAGAATTAAACTTTTCATGCAAAGACATTTTTGGAGTTCATTGATCTATTTATGAATTCAAATTTTTGGAAAAAACAATGTCAAAACAGTGATGAGATATTCAGTCCGTTTATTGATCTAAAGGCCACTCTCACTTCTTGCTAAGGGTCAGATTAATCTTTGTGGCCTGTGCCTAAGTGCAGCTCCCTGGGCAAGTCTCCAGAGAGGGTGCAGAGGGAGCGTGAGGCTCTTTGGCTGGATGGGGTTAATATGACCCATGGGGGAAGCCTGAACCCCCTGCCTCAACTCCACACACACTGTACAGCTCTAATCCCCCCAAAGCAAACGGCTTTAGTGTAATTTGCACCGCAGCTGTCCGCCCCTGGAAGAATCGAGAAATTGTGCTGCACATGTTCAGCTGCAAGAACAAATGTCACGGAGCAAATGAAAAAACAAGATGCCCCATGAAAAAGAAAAAAAAGTGCGAGATGAAGCAAAATCCTCCACACAAGGCCTGCATGTGTATGGAGTGGTGTGGGGTGTGTGCATGTGTGTATGTGTTCATGTGCACATGCGTGTCCGTTCTTTCATGTGTGTGTGTGTCGTGATTTTAGGTCAGGGGTGTTAAAGGCGGGTGGAATGGTGTGTTGAGGGTTTCGTGTGTATCGCCTACATTGCATTAACTGTGAAGGATTACTGGCAAGTGGAGGCATTGGACTGTGGGGGGAGTGCTATACACTTCTACACACACATCAAGGCCGGTGGAGCTCCCCCGAGACACGATGATTAAACAGCATTTCTAATTGGCCGTCCAGTCGAGGACAGCTCATTGCTACAGGTGGCAGGGGACAGGAAGATCTAATGCAGCCTGTGCTGCTGGCACGCTCACGGCAAGGCTATGCATCATCATATCGCAAGCAACGGAAAGACCCTACTGCAGTGTATCTGTGATTTTACACACACACACAGAATATAACAATTCCCCCCTCATGCCATTTATACAGCTCTGGAAAAAAATAACAGACCACTTAAAATGATGAGTTTCTTTGATTTTACCAAATTGAAAACCTCTGGAATATAATCAAGAGGAAATTGATTGATGATCACAAGCCATCAAACCAAGCTGAACTGCTTGATTTTTTTCACCAGGAGCGCCGTAAAGTTATCCAACAGCAGTGTAAGACTGGTGGAGGAGAACAAGCCAAGAAAAAAGAAAACTAAAACTAATATAAAAAAACAGGGTTATTTCACCAAATATTGATTTCTGAACTCTTAAAACTGTGAACTTGAACTTGTTTTCTATGCATTATTTGAGGTCTGAAAGCTCTGCATCTTTTTTGGTATGCAAATAAATGCTCTAAATGACAATATTTTTATTGGAAATTTGGGAGAAATGTTGTCTGTAGTTTATTAAATAAAACAACAATGTTTATTTTACTTAAACATATATCTATAAATATCAAAATCAGAGAAAATGATTCAGAAACTGAAGTGGTCTCTTTTTCCCCCCAGAGCTGTATAATCTCTATAAGATCAGTATTATTAGTTTCACTTCTTTTTAAAAAGTGCTGAATGAAGCTGAATGAAGGTATCAGTAATATTAGCCATTTTGAAACTAGTGCATGATTGAAATATTGAAATATATAATGCTTTTATAATATATGTAATGTCAAGTATACATTATAATCTGAGTTGACTGGCACTCCTACAGAAACTTAGCTCACATTTTAATCATGTTACAGAGCAAGATGTGTTTTACCCAATATCTTCTATTGGTTTAGAGTGGAGAGTGGACCTTGCCCACTTTGCTGTCTAAGTTCTTGAAACTCTTAAAAGTCCTTATAATGATACAAAAATATCATCCTTTAAACCAAAATTAATTCTGCTGTGCAAAATAATGTTTGGCAGCATTTTATGTATTGTATATCATCGTCATTTATAATACCACCAAAAAACATAATACTGACAAGTCAAAGAATAGCAGTATATAATATTTGTAACGTAATTAATCATGAATTATTGATCATGAAGTGTTAGCTCCAGAGATGGCTTGGGAATGCCCTCTCCTGTACAAGTTGTGAGGTGTTATCTTGTGAGTTGAGTTAAACCCTGACCAGCATGCGAATAATAAATTTTGTCACTTTTGCACTGCATAGATACACAGTGAGTGCTAATGATTGAGACCAGCGGCATCTGGCCAGAATTGGCTGGCCAGACAAACAGACAAACAATTCTGACAGAAATCACTTTCTGTGACCCCAAAACCCATATCCCTCAGGTCAGAGCAGTGTTATTTAGCTTAAGTGGGACTTGGCAAAAGTCATGGGAAATGATACAGGTTCATGACCTTTGGCATGTCATGATTCTTATTAGGAGGAATAACACAGTTAATTCTGAATCTGATAATTCTGTACAGAAATGATTTATTTATTTGTTTTGAAGATATTTAAGTGTTTGTATTGTCTTTTTATGAATACTGCTGTAAATATTTTTGCTAAATATTTCCATAAATTAAAATATGATGCTAATGTATACCATTCAATAAACTCACAAAATATCTGGGATACATATCTCTTCAGTTCCCACTTATCAGTTCTCATTCTTATCAGCTCTCGTTCTTTGGTTCAGTGTTTGGGAGGCTGTTTCATGTATGTAATGAGGCTGCCAGGCAGCTGTGCACAGAAAATAAGTGAGCGTGCCCGCTGCCTCGGCCTGTTGCTGGGTGCACTCACTGTTCTGAGTGAGGCTCTGATTGGCGTTTAGCTGCTTGGCACGGGCAGAGAGGGCCAGGCCGAGGGAGGAAAGCTCAGCGTGACGATGTGGGCTCTCAGAGATTTTATGGCAGACAAAGAGCGTGGAGGAGCTGTGATGGATGGAGATCAGAGCCAAGTCTCTGCACGCTGGCACGCACCAAACGCCAGCGAGACATCTCCCCTCTCCAGCCTTGACTGGTCTAAACCATCAGGATACACTTGGGATTGTCTGGGGCATAGGACCCAAAATTGGGGGGGGGGGGGGGGGGGGGGGGGCAAGTTTAGAAGACATCAGCAGCTTTAGGCCTATGAAATGTTGCCTTACTACTATCTGAGATTTGGGAGCTTATTCATTTTTCCCCCTTAAAAAAAAAAAAAAAAAAAAAAAAAATATATATATATATATATATATATATATATATATATATATATATATATATATATATATATATATATACACATAGGGGTTGACCAATGAAACTGAAACACCTGTCATTTTAGTGTGAGAGGTTTCATGGCTAAATTGGAGCAGCTTGGTGGCCAATCTTCATTAATTGCACATTGCACCAGTAAGAGCAGAGTGTGAAGGTTCAATTAGCAGGTTTAGAGCACAGTTCTGCTCAAAATATTGCAATGCACACAACATTATGGGTGAGATACCAGAGTTCAAAAGAGGACAAATTGTTGGAGCACGTCTTGCTACCGCATCTGTGACCAAGACAGCTAGTCTTTGTGATCTATCAAGAGCCACATGTCAGCATACCACCAAGAAGGACCAACCACATCCAACAGGATTAACTGTGGACGCAAGAGGAAGCTGTCTGAAAGGGATGTTCAGGTGCTAACCCGAATTGTATCCAAAAAACATAAAACCACGGCTGCCCAAATCACGGCAGAATTCAGTGTTCACCTCAACTCTCCTGTTTCCACCTGAACTGTTCGTTAGGACAATAAATTATTGTGGTCTAAAACCAGGTTTTTCAGTTTCATTGTCCGACCCCTGCATATCTATCTATCTATCTATCTATCTATCTATCTATCTATCTATCTATCTATCTATCTATCTATCTATATATATATATATATATATATATATATATATATATATATATATATATATTTATTTTATTGTATTTATTTATTTATTTTTCTTTATCCCATCTTCTCCCCTGGCGTAATACTTTATGATCTAATTACGTACATATGCCATGACTTTTAGAATGCCAGTGTATATTGTTGTAGATGCTTTGAATTTCATTAAAGCAGTAAAATCTGATTTCACATCAAGACACATCAAAACATCAGCCATCACATTTAAAGTTACATTTATTGGGCAGCTTAGGAGTTATGGTTCTGTTCATGCTCAGGTTCCTTTTTATCATAAAACTGAAGCTAAATGTGAGAATGTAAATCGACAATTCTATTTATCCTTCTAATATATGTATTTTTAATCACATTTTAAGCAGACATGCTTTTCCCCTGTTGGCTTACAGCTCTCCACAAATCCTTGGCATGACATACTGTAGGTTACGTGAGAATTGGCACACCCCTGGCACAACCAGCGCCCTGTCAGTGCTGTTGACTGCAGAAGAAACATTAGATGAACAAGAGTCTATTAACTTTTGGACATATTATAAAGTGTATGGAGGCTGTGAGTGCAAGAGGAGAAGTTAGATTATCATGAAGCTTTTTATAATATCTAAGCCTAATGTCATTAATGTCATGAATAATAACAGCAAAAAACATAATACCTACAAGTCAGGGGGTAGCAGTATATTATATATATAATTAATCATGAATTATTGATCATGAAGTGTTAGCTCCAGAGATGGCTTGGGAATGCCCTCTCCTGTACAAGTTGTGAGGTGTAATCTTGTGAGTTGAGTTAAACCCTGACCAGCATGCTAATAATAAATTTTGTGACTTTTGCACTGCATAGATACACAGTGAGTGCTAATGATTGAGACCAGCGGCATCTGGCCAGAATTGTCTGTGCAAACAGACAAACAATTCTGACAGAAAT